>NC_057724.1:50746101-50815219 GCF_004010195.1 Chiloscyllium plagiosum
CCTGACCTGCTGTGCTGTTCCAGCAATAAAGTTTCAACTTTGATCTCCAGCATCTGCAGACCTCACTTTCTCCTCGAATAATCAAATCAAATCAATCACGTGGTACTGTCTTCACGATAGCAGGAATGGGTCTGGGTGGGATACTCTTTGGAGGGTCGGTGTGGACTTGATGGCCGAAGAGCCTGTTTCCACATTGTAGGAATTCTACGTAGGGATTCTATGGCTCTGGTACCACAATATCTTGTGAACTGACCCTCAACATGGAGGTGGTGCCCTTTCCTCCTTCTTTCATGCTCAGTGCCTCTGTCAGTAAAGCTATTGACGTTGATGCTCTCCTCTTTGGTGGGCAGTTTAAAGAAAAAGGCCTCATTATTGGCTGCTGTCAGTAAAATTGCCACTACACTTTTGCTGTTCACCAATACAGGCTCAGGACTCACATACGGTCCTGATTTTAGGATTTGGGATGTACTAATAAAATTCCAGCTCATGTGTTCAGCAGATTCTTTTCATTTTTTTTTCCACAGGGATGTAGACATCACTGCCTAGGCCAGCATTTAGAGCCCACCATTATCGCCCCTAAGAGGGTGGTAATGAACCATCAACAAGTTAAAATGTTGGGCTGCGGAGAAATTGCTGTTGGTTCAGATCAATAGCCGATGATGGAGCATGCACATGGTTTAGTTTGAAAACAACACATTTCTAATAAAAGCACTGAAGACCTAGCCAAAGTAATTCAACAAGTCTGCTGAAATATCACTACCCTGCAACAATTTAATAATTCAAAGCAAGTGCACTCACCCCTTTCCATCATATTAGAAAGAGAACTCATTTCAAAGAATTGCCTGAGTATTGATGCAAGGATGATTTTTTTTTCACAAGAACAATGTGTAATATAATGGATTCTGGCTTGCTTGTTTGAGCGCGAGTATTTCACTTCAAAGTGAGGCAACCTCTTTAAAAAACCACATTCTAAAGTTGTAACTTCACCATCAGATTACATACATCTTTTATGACAAAATATATAACATATAGAAACCCCTCCTTCCAAAGTAGAACACTTGCTTCTGATTTTCTTTTGTACTTTCCTTTGCATAATGAGCACAGCTAAGAATTAGTATATTTTAAAACAAAAAGGAAACATATCTTTCCCATTAAAGCTCTTAAGTGTCAAAAATATTGCTGGAATAAATAACATCATGGAGTTACTGAGCACCTTGAAGACAATAAAACAACCCAAGGTACTCCAAAGAAACAGTACATAATTATGTTTGACACTGAACCACACAAAGAAGACATTAGGTCTGATGCTCAAAACCTGAGTCACCGAAGTACTTTTAAGATTTAATGTAAAAGTGGAAACTGAAATAAAAGGTAAGAGAATGTATGGATGAAATTCCAGATCTGAGAACCAAGGAAACTAAACCAATGATCTAGGCATGAAAACATAAGAGACCAGAATTAAATGAGTCTTATTACCTTGATGGAATTGGAGTTGGAGGAGGTAATAGAGATAGGGAGCAGATGCAATGGATGAATTTGAAAACAATAATGAGAATTTCAAAATCAATATGTTGCGGGTTAGTGGAGTTCAGTGAACTTAGGGGTTGTAGATAAGTTGAATTTGATGCAAGATATAGCACAGACAGTAGAATCGTGGATGATCTTGTGTTTACTGAAGGTGGAATGTGGGAGACCAGACAGGAGTTTGGATTGGCTGCCAAACATAAAGGTTTGAAAAAAATCCTTCTCTGTGTTTAAAAGGAGCAAAGTTCTTCTCAATCAGCACTGCATGATCAAACAATCAATTGACCAAATGTAAAGGAATTGAGTGAGTTGTTCGTGTAGAATGGGATAAGGTCCTTAAACCAGATTTGATAAAGCTGGGTAGGAGCTTGAAAGGCAGAAACCTCTAAAAGAGTAATTCCAGGATTACTACATGTCCCACATCTTGGGACCATAGAAATAGCACAATTACACAATTGAACATGGCCCTGGAAAGCTGTTGTAGGAAGGTGGGCATCCAATTTCTCAGGCATCAGGGTTGGCTCTAGAGAAGTTGGAACCTGTCCAAGCCAAATGGTCTACGACTGAGAATAATTATGACAGATATTGCCCGTGCTGTTGAGGACCACAGGAATGTCAGGGGAATGGGAACCTGAGGGAAAATTCAAAACAAGGAATAGAAGACAGAAACTTGGTGGGTGATTCTGAAAGGCAGAGGAAGCAGAGGTTAAAAAAGTTAGCCACAGAAAATTGGTGTTCTTAAAAGCTATATATGTAAACACAAAGAATGTGGTGAATCAAGTCAATGAGCTGAGGGCACAAATGGACACAATATCTGATATAATTGCTAATCAGAAACACAACGAAGGTGGGAATGTAGCATTGTCAGTTCATGAATTAATCACAGTTGTGAGAGAAGATCTACCAAATGAAGTATCAAATATTGTCATATTGTTTGAGCTCAGAATCAAAAAGGGGTCAGCCACACTGCTAGATCTACATTATAGACCCCCACATAATGAGAGATAGTTGAAGGAGCAAGTATGCAGACAAATATCTGAGTTCAAAAATAATAGGGCTATAATAGATGGGGGCATCAACTGGGATCCAAATGATGTGAAAGAATTCTTAAACTCTATTCAAGAGATTTTTTTAGCCATACCATAACAAGCCCAATGAAAAGCTATATTCAATTCTTGGAAATGAAGCTGGACAGGTGCAAAAAGTAGCAGAGAGTTAGCATTTTGGAGATGGTTATAATAATAGTTAAGTTTATCATTATTATGGAAAAGGACAAAGATCCAACAGAAATAAAATTTTCAAGTCGAGGAAAAACAGACTTTACAAAGCTGATAATGTGGTTAAGTGGGCAGGTTAGAGCGAGTTAGATCCATAGCATCATGGAGACATACAGCACGGAAACAGACCATTCGGTCCAATTCATCTGTGCTAATCAGATATCCCAACCCAATCTAGTCCCACCTGCCAACATCCGGCCCATAGCCCTCCAAACCCTTCCTATTCATATACCCATCCAGATACCTTTTAAATATTGCAATTGTACTAGCCTCCAACACTTCCTCTGGCAGCTCATTCCATGCACCTACCACCCTTTGCGTGAAAAAGTGCCCACTTAGGTTTCTTTTATGTCTTTTCCCTCTCACCCTAAACCTATGCCCTCTTGTTCTGGATTCCCCTACCCCAGGGAAGAGGCCTTGTCTATTTATCCTATCCATGCCCCTCATGATTTTATAAACCTTGATAAGATCACCCCTCAGCCTCTGATGCTCCAGGGAAAAGAGCCCCAACCTATTCAATGTCTGCCTATTGCTCAAATCCTCCAACCCTGGCAACATCCTTGTAAATCTTTTCTGAACCCTTTCAAGTTTCACAACATCCTTCCGATTGGATGGAGACCAAAATTGCACACAATATTCCAAAAGTGGCCTATCCAATGTCCTGTACAGCCTCAACACGGGCGGTACGGTGGCACTGCTGCCTCACAGCGCTAGAGACCCGGGTTCAAATCCCACCTCAGGCGACTGTGTGGAGTTTGCACATTCTCCCCGTGTCTGCGTGGGTTTCCTCCGGGTGCTCCGGTTTCCTCCCACAGTCCAAAGATGTGCAGGTCAGGTGAATTGGCCATGCTAAATTGCCCATTGTGTTAGGTGAAGGGGTAAGTGTAGGGGTATGGGTGAGTTGTGCTTCGGCGGGTCGGTGTGGACTTGTTGGGCCGAAGGGCCTGTTTCCATACTGTAGGTAATCTAATCTAATCTAAATCTAATCTAAAAACATGACCTCCCAGCTCCTGTACTCAATGCTCTGACCAATAAAGGAAAGCATACCAAATGCCTTCTTAACAATCCTATCTACCTGCGAGTCTACTTTCAAGGAGCTGTGAACCTGCACTCCAAGGTCTCTTTGTTCAGCAATACTCCCTAGGATCTTTCCATTAAGCATATAAGTCCCGCTAAGATTTGCTTTCCCAAAATGCAGGACCTCGCATTTCTCTAAATGGAAGTCCACCTGCCATTTCTCAGCCCATTGTCCCATCTGATCAAGATCCCATTGTAATCTGTAATTCTTTGCTGTCCACTACACCTCCAATTTTGATGTCATCTGCAAACTTACTAACTTGTAAGCAAATGCGAGGTGTTGCAGTTTGGAAAAAAGAACACAGGCATGGACTATTTTATAAATGGTGAGAAAATTCATTAAGCCAAAATACAAAGGGACCTGGGAGTGCTAGTACAGGATTCTCTGAAGGTTGACTTGCAGGTTGAGTCCGTGGTTAAGAAAGCAAATGTAATGTTATCATTTATTTCAAGAGGGTTAAAATGTAAAAGCAGTGATGTGCTACTGAGACTTTATAAAGCTCTGGTTATGCCCCATTTAGAATACTGTGTCCCATTTTGGGCCCCACACCTCAGGAAGGACATACTGGCAGTGGAGCGTGTCCAGCGGAGATTCACACGGATAATCCCTGGAATGGTAGGCCTAACATACGATGAATGGCTAAAGATCCTGGGATTGTATTCATGAGAGTTTAGAAGGTTGAGGGGAGATCCAATTGAAACATAGGAGATAATGTATGGCTTAGAAAGGGTGGACGCTGGAAAATTGCTTCGGTCAGGTGGGGATACTAGGACTCGTGGGCACAGCCTTAGAATTAGAGGCTGTCAATTTAGAACAGAAACCAGGAGACATTTCTTCAGCCACAGAGTGGTGGGCCTGTGGAATTCATTGCCATGGAGTGCAATGGAGGCCAGGACGTTAAATGTCTTCAAGGCAGACATTGATAAATTCTTAGTCTCGCAAGGAATTAAGGGATATGAGGAGAGTGCGGTAAGTGGCGTTGAAATGCCCATCAACCATGATTGAATGGTGGAGTGGACTTGATGGGCCAAATTTTCTATTTCTTATGATCTTATGATCTTAGGTCTTAACTATACCTCTTCTGCTCACATCCAAATCATTTATTTAAATGATGAAAAGTAGTGGACCCAGTACTGCCACCCTCTGTCTTCTACCTTTGAGCCAGTTCTGTAACCAAAAGGCTAGTTCTCCCTGTATTCCATGACATCTAACCTTGCTAACCAGTCTCCCATGGGAAACGTTGTCGAATGCCTTACTGAAGTCCATATAGATCATGTCTGCTACTCTGCCCTCATCAATCCTCTTTGTTATTTCTTCAAAAAACTCAGTCAAGTTTGTGAGACATGATTTGTGAGACTGCGCTTGTCCTTACCAACCTTTTTAAATAGTGGAACCACGTTAGCCAACCTCCAGTCTTCCTGCACCTCACCTGTGACTATTGATGATACTAGTATCTCAGCAGGGGCCCAGCAATCTGTTGTCCAACTTCCCACAGAGTTCGAGAATACAACTGATCAGGTCCTGGCAATTTATCCACTTTTATGCATTTCAAGATATCCCGCACCTTGTCCTCTGTAATATGGACATTTTTCAAGATGTCACCATCTGTTTCCCTACATTCTATATCTTCCATATCCTTTTCCACAGGAAACACTGACTCAAAATACTTGTTTAGTATCTCCCCCATCTCCTGCGGCTCCACACAAAGGCCGCCTTGCTGATCTTTGAGGTCCTCTGTTGCCTTCCTAGTTACCCTTTGTTCCTTAATGTGTTTATAAAAACCCTTTGGATTGTCCTTAACTCTATTTGCCAAAGCTATCTAATGTCCCCATTTTGTCCTCCTGATTTCCTTCTTAAGTATACTCCAACTGTCTTTATACTCTTCTAAGGATTCACTCGATCTACCTTGTCTATATCTGACATATGCTTCCTTCTTTTTCTTGACCAAATCCTCAATTTCTTTAGTTATCCAGCATTCCCTACACCTACCAGCCTTTTTCTTTCATCCTAACAGGAATATATTGTCTCTGGACTCTAGTTATCTCATTTCTGAAGGCTTCCCATTTTCCAGCAGTTCCTTTACCTGTGAACATCTGCCCAAACCACATTTTGAAAGTTCTTGCCTAATACCATCAAAATTAACCCTCCTCCAATTTAGAACTTCAACTTTTAGATCTGGTCTATCTTTTTCCATCACAATTTAAAAACTGATAGAATTATAGTTGCTGGCCCCAAAGTGCTTCCCCATTGAGACCACAGTCACCTGCCCTGCTTTATTACCCAAGAGTAGGTCAAGTTTTGCATCTTGTCTAGTAGGTACATCCATATCCTGAATCATAAAATTTTCTTCTACACACTTAACAAATTCTTCTCCATGTAAACCTTTAACACTATGGCAATTGAAGGAACGTCAGTTCAAACCAATGGAAAGCACACAATAGTGAGATTCTACAAACACACTGTGAAAGCCAAAGGGTGGTATTGCCAAATCTGGTGTCCCATGACTTTACAGAATTTTCCAGGGTAAAATAAATTAGAAAAATAGACAGATGATAATCACCAAAAAAAGACTTCAGGAAGCTTGAAGAAGTATAGAAAGTATAGAGTCTAATTGAAAAAGCAATATTGGCCAGGAAACCAGTGATAACTCTCCTGCTCTTCTTTACAAACAATAGTTCTTTGGTCAGTCTAATCTTTCATCCAAAAGGTAGCACTTCCAACTGTTCAGCTCACATTGTACTGCTAGCCTTGAATTTTATTTTCAACCCCTAGACTAGATTTGAACCCAGAACCTTGTAAGGCAGAGTATGAGTGCTGTCAATTGGACTATATCTAACACCAGAAGCTAAGTGGAGAAAAGCGGTGTACTGGACCAAGGAAGAACACCTCTACATTGATTTTATCCAGATTGATTGAACCAGTTTCTATAGTCATAGCAACCCTGGATAGCAAAGAAATTACTAACGATCCAGGGCCTATTGAAAAGCACAAATCTTAATAGGTCAAAGTCTTGATGGTTCAAAATGTTTGACTTGTTCAGTTAATTTCATTATACAGAGACCATGCAGTTTGTCGATTTGTTTCATCCTTAAATATAAATATGCCTTTATACGTTGAAACAGATGTGTCTCATTTCATTCCTTTGAACATAAATCTCACTCTCAATAATTCATTAATGTTGACAGCTACTTTATAAACACAACATATGTATCGTAAATAAAATATACATATGGCTACTCGTGTAATAACAACAAAATGATGAGTCCTGAAGTGTAGCATTGTACTCAAGGTCTAACACTGAACACACTTGGATAGTTAATATAATATATGACCCGATGAAATGTGATGTATTTTCTTTGTACATCTCATTAAAAAATAGCAGAGTTTTAAAATGTGTGATTCAATTAAATATGATCTCCTCTCAAACTTTCTCTTTCCTATTTTTGGTAGACAATGGTGGTAGTTGCAAAAAGTAAAGATTGCGCAAGTCAGAGATGGATACTAGTATTTTGCATTATGGTCTTTGTTAAACTGTGCAACTTAAATAACTTTGAATGTAGTGTTGACACTGGTTCATCTCCTCTAAAGGGGAATAAGAACTTTGTGGGAACATTGGAGATCTTTACTGGAGCTAAGGCAGTAAAATGTCAGAAGGAAATTTCAGAGGGAGCCCAGTTGATCATTGGGAAAAGAATTTACAATCAAGTGGCACCGTGGCTCAGTGGTTAGCACTGCGGCCTCACAGCACCAGGGACCTGGGTTTGATTTACGCCTCGGGCAACTGTCTGTGTGGAGTTTGCACACTCTCCCTGTGTCTGCGTCGGTTTCCTCCCACATTCTAAGGATGGACTGGTCCGGTGAACTGGCCACGATAAATTACCCATATTGTTAGTCAGGAATAAAGATAGGGTAGTGGAATGGGTCTGGGTGGGCTACTCTTCAGAGGTTTGATGTGAACTTGTTGGGCCGAACAGCCTGTTTTCATACTGTAGGGAATCTAATCAAGGGAAAAAAAACATGAGCTGGCCATTTCCACTGATTCATAGATAACATATTTGAGCTGTTAAAAATCACACAACACCAGGTTATAGTCCAACAGGTTTAATTGGAAGCACACTAAACCTATTGGACTATAACCTGGTGTTGTGTGATTTTTAACTTTGTACACCGTCCAACACTGGCATCTCCAAATCATATTTGAGCTAGATGTTGGTAACTTACAGGAGGTACACTGAGCTGTCTAATGTCAAATATTGATGACTTTTGATTTTTAGAGTAATGAAGCATTTATCAGTCATTTCATTTTTCTCTTTTTGTGATCCTGTTTAATTTGTACTTACTTTAATTTTCTTAAAATCATTTTAAATCTGGACCCCTTTAAAATCTGGAACCATGGGGCCAAATAGATTGACACCTAATTTAAAGCATAACAACGTTTTGAGTGAGTCATCATTTGTTCTCTTGTAATTTGCAGGTCAAAACAAATAATGAGCCTGAGTCAGTAAAGAACAAATAATGCAAATGACTCAGATCTGCATTTGATCCTGATGTCAGAGCCCTGACACATGAAGCAAACCTTGCCCCATATGTGACAACTTTTTGTCAGACCATGAAGATACCAAATATTAATATTGGGAGTGGGACAGAGAATGTAATTTGAAAGCAGCTGAAAGTTTAAGGTCATGCTTCCAGGCTGAAAGTAGGTGTTTAACAATGTGATCACTCAACCAGAATTAGATCTTCTGAAAACAGAGACAATTGCATTGTCAGCAGTGAATACAGGATACTGGGTTGATAGAAGGGCACTGTTTCATCTGGAAGGAGTGTTCAGGGCCCTGGAAAGAAGGGACAAGCAAAAAGATATTGCATCTTCTGTTCTTGAATTGGAAAGTGTTGTAGATCATTGTAGAGTGGACATAAGGAATGATGCCTTTGAAATGGCAAAATGGGAGGAGAAAATATGTTTGGTCAGGGTGTTGTACTGGAGGTTGATACAGCAAATTATAAAGGCTGTTGATTTTTAATGATGTTACAATTGTTGAATCATCTAATCTCAATGTCATGATGGCTACTGTGAACACGAAACTGAATTGGACTAGCCATAGAAATACACTGTACTGTGGCATCAAGAGCAAATTAGAGGATGGGAATTCTGTAACAAATAACTCCTCTCTATCTGCAAGCTGAAAGTCAGGAGTCCACTTAGGCAGGCAATGACCTAGTGATATTATCACTGGACTATTAATCCAGAAATTCAGCAAATGTTCTGGGGATTTGGGTTCAACTCCCATCATGGCATATGGTGGAATTTAAATTCAATAAGAATCTGAAATTAAGGGTTTAATAATGACCTTGAAACTGTTGTCAATTGTTAGAAAAATGAAACATCCTCTGGTTCCTCTGGGCAATTAGGGATATGCAATAAGTGCTGGTCCAGCCAGCAATGCCCTCATCCCATGAATGATTTAAAAAAATACTTGCCTGGATGGGTGCAGCTCCAAAAGTACTGAAGAAGACCATCACCATCCAGAAAATTGCAGCCCACTTGATTAGCACTGCATTATACAAATTCACTGTTCACTCCCTCCAATACCAATGTGTGATAGCAGCAGTGTATACCATTCTACAAAATGCACTACAACAAGTCACCAATGCTCCTTAAACAGCACCCTCCAAATCTGTGACTTTTACTGTTAAGAGAGACAGTGGCAGTCGGAACCTGTGAGTAACTCTACCTGCAAGTTCCCTCAAGTTGTCCTCAAATCTTTACATCATTCTGACTCGGAACTATATCACTGTTCCTTCATTGTTTCAAGGTGAAACTTCTGGGACTCCCTAACAGGACTGTGGGTGTACCAGTATCATATGAACTGCAGCAGTTTGTAGAAGGCAGTTCGTCACCACCACACAAACAGCAATTAGGGATGAGCAATAAGTGATGGCCTCACCAATGATACCCACATCTTGTATCGAGAAAAACAGGGTGGAGGGTGAGAACTCTATCATTACTTTAGGAGACAAGGTAATGGATTAAGGCTGAATAAAGAAATGGAACAAACATAGCTGATGCCAAGGGAAATCTCTCTCTACAGATGGTATCAAACTGTGGTTGTTTTGTTTTTGCTGATTTATAGCAGAGTATTTTGCTTCTTGCTCCTTCCATGCTGAGATGGATCCTTCCCAATCCTCAGGAAAGATTTGTTATTTGATAATAACAAGTCCTTCCTTCTTCTCTCCATCTTCTCTCTATATATTGCAATTTTCTTTGTATATCTGGTTTATGGATATTATAATCAGTGCTGATTCTCTGATATTTCTTTTCTTGTTTCTCCTGAGCAATTTCTGTGTCAGCTGATATCCTCACCCTATTGTCTCAAAATCTTTACAGTACCATGTTCATTTTAATTGATTCTTTTCCCCAGAATCTAACAATTTGGAATGTCTATCAATCTCCCATTTTTCCTTTTCTGTTCTCCTCTTTCAGCTTTTCAAAATACAAAGCTTTCATCCTTTATTTTCTGTTTGGTGGCTGGCCTTGGTTCTTTTGACTCTTTAACCTTGATAGTGCCTTGCATTATCAGTCTTGACTTTTTTCCTTCTTTCTCAGTGGCTAGCTGTAATATATTGAAGGACCTGTGTACCGTGTACGTGATGGTTACTTTCTGCAACACTATCACAGCATTTTCATCATAGTTGCCTGACAAGATTGAACATAGTTATTTATTTTTCTTCGGAATGATTGAATCACCCTGTTTCTGTCTCTATTCTGAGTGGCATTGTTCGAGATTGCGAAAAATTTAGTTTCTCAACTGATCACTCAGGAGATAATATAATGGAGGTACTGTTACTGGACTACTAATCCAGAGGTCCTAACTAATATTCTGGAGACATAAATTCAAATCCTACTAGAATCAAGTGTGGTGCTGGAAAAGCGCAGCAGATCAGGCAGCATCTGAGGAGCAGGAAAATCAACATTTCGAGCAAAAGCCCCCAATTGGCAGTCAAGGTAATTTAAGTTTAATAAATCCAGATTAAAAAGCTTGTCTTGTTATTAATGATCATGTGGTTACCATTTTGTTACAAGAAAACCATGTAGTTCACTAATGCCATTCCGGGGCAATCAATGTGCCATTTTTACCCAGCCTGGTAAAATGTACTCATGTGCCTTCAGGACCATAATAATGTGATTGACTCTTAAATGCCCTTTGAAATGCTGCAGGATGTCACTGAGTTACAGCTGGCTCACCAACATCTGCTTCAGGGTAACTAGGGATGGATGGTAGATGCTGACATTGTCAGTGATGCTTATATCACAACAAAAAAGATAAATATAAATTTGCTTTCTGCCAATTCTTCCTGCTCTCTCCTACAATGACAAATACCTTAATACAAGCATGCAAAATGACAAACAGCAAAAAAAGTTTAGATTCATACAATCTGTCCTAGATGTTCACTGGTTATGATAATAGTAAATATGGACTCTCAAATTATAACTTCCATCATTAGATTGCTATATCTCAGACCTCACATTGACTAAAATGTTTATTTTTGAAGACAAAATGACAGATGGAGCATAAGGAATAATTGTGGCTGTCAGAGCTGCTCTTTTCTTGAGGTATTTTCAGTGTTAGAGCTGATTTCCTCAAATTCTCAGAGTAGTATTACTGTTTTATAAGATGTTGCATTGTTTTTGGAACTTTGAGGAACAAAAAGATTTTTTAAATGGTACTTTAAAAAGGAGGAAGACAGACATTCAAGTCTGTGATCAAATGGGAAGTGAGTCAAATGGAGAAAGAAACCTACACAGCTGTCTGACCAGTAGTAACTTACACAGCTGCTGCCTTTGCTGTCTGGTTTCAGGTATCTTTGGGCATCCGAGTTCATTCTAAGAAAAATAAACAAACAGCAAACTTCATGGCTGACCTTAGAGAAACTTGTTTATGAGAACTCGCAGCAAAGGAGTAGCTAAGTGGATTTTTAAAATGTAACCTTTCTGGCTTTTTTTTTGTATATCTACAATAGTGAGGAGAGTGTGTCTTTTTTTATTATATGTTGCTATTGAGATCAGTCTCTTGATTAAACTTTAAAAATATAAGAACATAGGTACCAAGTTAGCTTGGAGCAGTGTTTTTAGAGCAGTAAGACTGTGCTACTTTCTGGCCCTGTAGATTATTAAAGTACAAAGACGACCTTTAGTAGAGTGATGTGCTCTTCCTGTTCGATGTGAAAGATTAGGGAGAGTTTTCATGTTACTGATGATTATGTCTGCAGGAAGTTCTTTGGTTGCAAACTCTATCAGATTGCATGGATCAGTTGGAGTGGCAGTAGGAGGCAGTGAGGAATTTACAAGAGCTAATGGAGTGAAATGGATGGCAGTTACAGGGAGGGAGATGCAGTCAGGTACACTGGTGACCTCCATGAAAGGTGGGAGAGGGAGGCAGGTCATGCAGGAGTCTCCTGTGGCTAGCCCCACCTCAAACAAGTATCTGTTTTGGAAAATGAAAGGGGTGATGAACTCTCAGGAGAATGTAGCACTGATAACCACATTTCTGGTAATGAGACTGGCTCGAATGTAACGACTGGTATGTCAGGTTCCAAGCCATCAACTGTGATCGGGGACTCTCTAGTTAGAGGCACAGATGGACGATTCTGCGGCTGACAGTGAGACATCGGAATGATGGGTTGCCTCTCTGGTGCTTGGGTCAAGGATACCTCAGAGCGGGTGCAGAATATTCTCAAAGGGGAAAGGCACCAGCAGGAGATCGTTGTACACATTGGAACTAATGAGGTAGCAAGAAAAATGGATGAGATTCTGAGGAGAGAAAATAGGAAGTTAGTCAGGAATTTAAAAAGTAGTTCCTTGAGTGTAGTAATATCTGGATTGCCTCCGTTGCCACAAGCTTGTGAGGGTGGGAATAGGAGGAAAAAGAACACAAAAGTGTGGCTGAGGAGCTGATGCAGGAGACAAGGATTCACACTTTTGGATCATTGGAATGTTTTCTGTGTTGGAAGTGGCCGACATAAAAAAAGGATGGATTGCAGCTGAATTGGAAATGGAAAAATATACTGGAGGAGTTTTGCGAGAGTTGCTTGGGAAGGTTTAAACTCGAGAAGGTGGGGGAGGGGGGGAGGGGCGTTGTCTGTGAGACCCAAGGAGATAGTGAGGAAAGTCTGAGACTGGTACAGTTGGGAAAAAGAGTAAGTCAAACAGACAGGTCAGACAAGATAGAAGACAAGATAGGACTGATAAATTAAACTGTATTTATTTCGATGCAAAAGGTCTACCAGGTAAGGCAGAGGAAGTCAAGGCATGGTTAGGAACATAGGACTGGGATATCATAGCAATTAGAGAGAAAGGGCAACCTTTTCAAGCAGAGGGTGTAGCATGCATGGAATGAGCTGCCAGAGGCAGTGGTGGAGGCTGATACAATTACAACATTTAAAAGGCATCTGAACAGGTATGTGAGTAGGAAGGGTTCAGAGGGATATAGGCCAAATGCTGGCAAATGGAACTCAATTTGTTTAGGATAGCCGGTCTGCATGGACAGGTTGAATAGAAGGGTCTGTTTCCGTGCTGTATAACTCTATGACTCAATGACACATATACTGGTCTAAAATTGCTGATATGATTACTTGGCCACCTAGTCATAGTCATAGATTCATAGTCATAGAGATGTGCAGCACGGGACTAGGTCCAACCCATCCATGCCGATCAGATATCCCATTTGCCAGCACTTGGCACATATGCATCTAAACCCTTCCTATTCATATACCCAGCCAGATGACTTTTAAATGCTGTAATAGTACCAGCCTCTGCCACTTTTTCTGGCAGCTCGTTCCATACACATATCACCCTCTGTGTGAAAAAGTTGCCCCTTTCGTCCCTTTTATAGTTTTCCCCTCTCACTCTAAACCTATACTCTCTGATTCTGGACTCCCCCACCCCAGATAAAAGATCTTGTCTATTTATTCTATCCATGCCCCTCATGATTTTATAATCCTCTAAAAGGCCACCCCTCAGCCTCCAATGCCTGGAAAACAGTCCCAGCCTGTTCAGCCTCTCCCGATAGCTCAAATCCCCCAACCCTGGTAACATCCGTGTAAATCTTTTCTGAACCCTTTCAAGTTTCACAACATCCTTCCAATAAGACGGAGACCAGAATTGCACACAATATTCCAAAAGTGGCCTATTCAACGTCCTGTACAGCCACAACATAACCTCCCAACTCCTGTATTCAATGCTCTGACCAATAAAGGAAAGCATAGCCTTTCTTAGTCAATAGTAACAGAAGTAGGCCATTCAGCCTTTTAAGTCTGCTCTACCATTCAATATGATCACGACTGACCATCCAACTCAGTATCCTGCTTCTGCCTTATCCCTGAACCCTTTTATCCCTTTGGCCCTAACAAGTATATCTAACTCCTTTTTGAAAATTTCCAATATTCTGCCGTGAGCTGCTTTCTATGGCAGATAATTTCACAAACTCACCACTCTCTGGGTGAAGAAATGTTTCCTCATCTCAGTCGCAAATGGCTTACCCTTACCCCTTATCCTTAAACAGTGAGCTCTGGTTCTGGACTATCCAGTCATCAGGAACATTCATTCTTGTCCTGTTTCAAATTGTAAGGCTTGTATTTGATCATCCCCCAATTCTTCAAAACTGCACTGAATAAAGTCTAAACCAAACATGTCTGTCTTTATATCTCAATCCTGCCTTTCCGGGAATCAGTCTGGTTAATATTTGTTGTACTCCCTTCATTGTCTGAATATTCTTCGTTCGATAAGGGGACCAAAACTGCACGCAGTATTCCAGATGTGGTTACTCCATGGCCATCTATAATTGTATCAAGACATTCCTATGCCTGTACGCAAATCATCTTGCTATGAAGGCCAACATACCATTTGACTTCTTCATTGCCTGCTGCACTTGCATGCTTTCAGTGACTGATGTACAGGACACCAAGGTTTCATTGTACCTCTGCCCTTGAGGCAGATTCAGGAGATCGATATGAAGTAAACTAAACCATCTGCACTGAAATAACCATTTTACCTAAAAACTAGGTAACTGAGTCAGCATCAAGTAATTAGAAACTCTTGTTTAAACTAGTGTGATAATTTCACACATTTGGAGATGAAAGTCTAAGAGTCATAGAGACATACTCCATGAAAAGTCCAACTTTTCCATGCTGACCAGATATCCTAAATTAATCTCCTCCCATTTTCCAGCACTTGTCCCATGTCCCTCTAAACCCTTGCTATTCATATACCCATCCAGATGTCTTTCAAATGTAATTGTACCAGCCTCCTCCATTTCCTCTGGCAGTTCATTCCATACACTCACCATGCTTTGCATGAAAAGTTGCCCCTTTTTTAAATCTTTCCCCTCTCACACTAAACCTATGCCCTCTAGTTCTGGACTTCTCCCACCCCAGGGAAAAGATCTTGCCAATTTACCCTATCCCCACCTTCATGCATTTTAAGACATCCAACACCTCCTCTTTTGTAATATGGGCATTTTTCAAGATGTCATCAGCTATTTCCCCACATTCTGTATCTTCCATGTCCTTTTCCACAATAAACACTGATGCAAAATACTCATTTAGTATCTCCCCCATCTCCTGTGGTTTCACATGTAGGCTGCCTTGATGATCTTTTGAGGGGGTCCTATTCTCTCCTTCTTTACCTTTTTTGTCCTTAATGTGTTTTATAAAATCCATTTGGACTCACCTTAACCTCATTTGCTAAAGCTATCTCATGTCCCTTTTTTGCCCTCCTGATTCCGTCTTAAGTATACTCCTACTGCCTTTATACTCGTCTAAGGATTCACTCGATCTCTATTGTTTCTACCTTCTTTCTCTTAACCAAATCATCCAGCATTTCCTGCACCTACCAGCCTTGCTTTTCACCCTAACATGAACGTACTGTCTCTGGACTGTCAATTATCTCATTTTTGAAGGCTTCCCATTTTCCAGCCATCCCTTTACCTGTGAGCATCTGTACCCAAACAACTTTTGTAAGTTCTTGCCTAAAACCGTCAAAATTGGCTTTCCTCCAATTTAGAACTTTAACTTTTAGATCCTGTCTATCCTTTTCCATCACTCGCTTACTGGTTAGCTAACTTGGAAATACAATGAAGTCAAATACGCAATGAAACAAAAACAGAAGTTGCTGGAAAAGCTCAGTAGTCTAACAGCATCTGTGAAGCGAAATCAGAGTTAATGTTTTAGGTCCAGTGACTCTATTTTTATTTCTGCAGTTCTTTCAGTTTTTATTAAATGTACAATGAACCATATTTCAGTTTCTGATTTTTCAGCAGCAGTGCACAGACAAAGAAAATAGGTTTGCAATAAAAGCATTGTAAGTCTCCCTCTTCTTGCCTACTTTCCTCAGCAGTTTGAAAACAGTGACCAGTAAAAAAGGCAAATCAGGGAAACAGCCATTCAATAAGAACTCAAAGATATCTACAAATATTACTGCTGCTGAGGTCAGTCAACAATTGAACAATTGTGATCTCCAGTTGAAAATATAATAGCCTCGGACTCTAAAGATATTTAAGGGGTATCTCCATGCATGTATTAGACATTTTTAAAAATTTGGTATCTGTGTTTCTGTGTATACGATTGATGTGTTTTTTTAAGTTTCTTTTAAGTAATAAAACTCCTCTTTCTTTCACTCAAGTAATTAGATCCTTCATTTGAGCAAATTAACTACATTTAATTGATGTGCTAAAAATAAATACAAATATGTGTTCACATCTGAAATGGTGTTTTTAAAAAAGGGGGTTCAATGCTCTTCGCTTTGTCATAACATACATTTCTCCACTCTCACACAGAGTTGTGCATAAAAAAAACTAAAACCTTACGGGGGAAAATATGGAAAATGCCCCTCTAATTTCTATGGATGATGTGAACTAATCCAGGAGCTCACATTGATCTTTATTTCCAGTATGGGATGTACTTCTCATTTACACAAGTCATTTTTTGATCCATTGCTACCAAACAATTGGGAAACCTGGGCCCCTATGAACAATGAACTTTCATTTCTAAAAAGGTTACTAGATCAGCTGACTATTATTAACATTTTCCATTTTTTGCTTTAGAAGAAACCTGTGCACTCCCTCAGTTATTGTAATAAAATCATTTCCATAGTAAATTAAATTTACGTTACAAAGTTGGCAGTGTTAATGCGATATCAGTTTGAATTATTCTACATTGTTGTGTTAGGCTTATATCATATTCTTTTGGATCTATAGAGGAAATGTGTTTTGAATTTCACATTCACAAGTGAATATGTTAAAAAAAGTCTGCAATAATCCATTTTGTGCTCTTTCATTTGCATGTGAAACAAACTTGACTTGTTGTCAAGTGGTTTTTGAAGATCTGACATAGATCTGACACATCCATAACTATTGTAATTATCGAAGCTTAGCAGGTCACTTTCTCAAAAGAATAGCTGGTACATTGAAAAACAAAATTCTGCTTCAATATCTTGAAGTATACATAAAATCAGAATTTTTGGCCTCTTAAGACTAGTATGAGTGAGTAAACCTGCCAGCTTATATAAACTACAGCTTATATAAACTACAGCTTAAGGCAACCATAAACCACTTGAATCCTTGAGTTCATTTCAGTCTGTTTTGAGTTCAGCTATCTCAACTGCTGCTGCTGCTGCTGCTGCTGCTGCTTGTAGCTACATCTGCCAAGGTGTCATGGTGTATTATCCTCATGTATCTTGTGCCATCCTCTCACATCTGCTTTAGCTCATCTCCAACTATTCTGTGATTCCTGTCAGCTCTTATGTTTAGGCTGACCCCTCTTTCTGTTGCAATCTACTTTATCCCCTCACAGAGATCTCTGAAGTTTATCTATCTTAAGGTAAGTTTTTAGAGTGCTTTTTGCTCTTGCTACTTCAAGTGCATCCCTATTTGTTTTATTGTCTGCAAATAGAATTCTTAGCATGTTTATTTGCTTCCACTTTCCAAAAGTCCCTATTTTCTTCCACAGATCTTTATTTAATCACAATCAGGATACTGCAATTAAACTCTTCACTACTGGATTGGTGATGCAAGCATTGAGTGGAAAACTTGAGAACAGTTAATATCTTGTTTGAGTCCTTGCTGATTTTTAATTCTTATTTTATTGTTTTATCAATTTTGGTTTGAAGCTGTGAACTGGGAAGCATGAGCTAAAGATGACTTTTGGACTGTGGGTAACAGCTTGTGTTATAAGGAAAACAGACCAAAGAAGCTTTTATTTATTCATGACGCCAGCCTTGGAATTTAATAGCAGGTAGATTCTGATCAGGATTTTGCAGATGCTTCATCACCAGCACTATGGTTAAACAGATAGCAGACGTTGATTATGACAAAGGTCAGTACTTGGGAATTGGTTACAGCAAGTCTGGAAAAGGCATTCTACTCAGGCAGATGGCAAACATTGTGTGGTATCTTGGACCTCGTGAAGGAGATGGTCAGTCTGTCAGGGAGTGGTCAGAGTTTTAATTGGGTTTTGACGTGTTTATTATTGAAAAGGAATCTGGCTATTGATACTACAGTATGATGATTTGAAAGCTCCATATCTCACCTCCCCTGAAAAGCTCTTGAAAGCTCAGAGAATAGAAAATTAAGTTGTAAGTGTTAGTGTCTTTAGACGAGTGAACTGTAAAGGTGACCCTGATTGATATCTTCAGAAAATTGCCTAAGAAGTCATCATCTTCATCTGTGGGGCATCACATTGTGACAACAATTGAAGCAAACTAGCAAGTTTTGTTTTTTTTTATCCCTTAACTGCGTATGTTGGACAGCCTGAATGGGACTAGAAACAAATGTGTTTGTGTTTAAAGCATACACCAATTGGATTACATTGTTGTCTAATTTTACTCTGCTAATTTTACTATATTATCAATAGATTGCTAAGTCTTTTTATTTAAGTTACAAACTGGTGTCTTGAACTAATTATTTCCAGAGTCTAGGATTGGTTATTCAAAAACCTGTCTTGGAACCAATGTGTCAAATGTGAAGGCCTTCGAAGGTTGCAATTTTATGTGTTGTGAATACGAAGAGTAGAAAGACTGATTAGGTTTGGTTGTTTATCTCCATGCCGTAACAATCTGTTGAAGTGTATTTCAGAAGGGAATCCACTGTTGTAAAATTGGTCTTTATCACATATGTGAAATGATTGAGTTGCGATGAGTTAGTGACATGTTGTACACCAAACCTGATTTTCTTTTCTCTTGACTAGATTTGAGTTCAACCAGCAAGTAGGAGGTTCAAGAATAAAAATGACTTGTTACAATTGTGGACCGGTTAGCACGTCTGCCTCGCAGCACAAGGGACCCGAGTTTGATTCCACCCTCAGGCAACTGTGTCTATGGAGTTTGCATGTTCTCCCCTTGACTGTGTTAGTTTCCTCCGAGTGCTCCGGTTTCCTCCCACAATCCAAAGATGTGCAGGTTAGGTGGATTGGCCATGCTAAATTGCTCATGGTGTTTCGTGACAAGCAGGTTAGGTGGATTAATAATGGGAAATGCAGGGTTTCAAGGATAGAGTGGACAGGGTGGGTCTGGGTGGGTTGCTTTTTGGAGTGTCAGTGTGGACTTGATAGACTAAATGGTCTGCTTCCACTCTGCAGGGATTCTATGATTTTGATTATGTGGGACGTTAGCCTGGAATACCGTGTGCAGTTTTGATCTTCATTATTAAAGAAGAAAATATGTACATTGTGACACAGATTAGAGGCAGAATTAGGCTATTTGGGGCCTTAAACATATCCTACCATTTGATATGGTCATGGGTAATCTGATTGTAATCTCCATTTCCCTGTCTACACCCTCTACTTTTTAATTGCCTTTTCAGAATTTATTTGAGTCTTGAAATATTCCATGATCCTGTCTCCACTGCTTG
Organism: Chiloscyllium plagiosum; assembly: GCF_004010195.1. Taxonomy (NCBI): domain Eukaryota; kingdom Metazoa; phylum Chordata; class Chondrichthyes; order Orectolobiformes; family Hemiscylliidae; genus Chiloscyllium; species Chiloscyllium plagiosum. The sequence continues at coordinate 50,765,883 of NC_057724.1, forward strand.
TTGGGTGCTTGTTTCTGAGTGCGTAATGTTCTTGCTGCAGTATTACAATGATAGCCTAAGGTACATGATTTGGAAATGCCGGTGTTGGACTAGGGTGTACAAAGTTAAAACTCACACAACACCAGGTTAAGGTACAGCATTTAAGTGCAGAAATGTCTTCTAAATGTAACAGAGATATACCACGTTGGTTCCTAAAGGCTGGCACATGTCTGATGACAATATCTGTAGATGTGGGGAGTATTTAAGGTTGGTGTTTGGTAAACAACATAGATATTCCTTGGTGGAAGATTCAGTAGGTTGAAGTTGCAAATTAACTGCTCTGACATCCATGTCAAGAATTTATAACATCTACTTTGTTCAGTTCATCTGCAAATTAGGAATCTGAATATTAAGAAGGTGAATTAGGATATTAATACACCATCTAACAAGTTATAATACCCATTAATTGGCAACACGTTGCTATCTAGTGGGAGTTCTGTCTAGATGTAAGTTAGCTCACTGAGCCGGAAGGTTCGTTTTCAGACGTTTCGTCACCATACTAGGTAAAATCATCAGTCAGTCTCCAGTGAAGCACTGATGGTATGGTCTGCTTTTTATTTATGTGTTTAGGTTTCCTTGGGTTGATGATGTCATCTCCTGTGGTGATGTTATTTCTGGTCTCTTTTCTCAGGGGGTGATAAATGGGATCCAAGTCAATGTGTTTGTTGATAGCGTTCCAGTTGGAGTGTCAAAGCTACGAGGAATTCTCACACGTGTCTCTGTTTGGCTTAGGAAACCTAAACACAAATAAAATGTGGACCATACCACCAGTGCTTCATCCAAGGCTCACTGATAATGTTACCTAGCATGGTGAACCTCAACCTGGTCTACAAATCTTCTCAAAACTCACTAAGATTCTTGTCTTGCTGTAAAACAAAAGCATAAAAGATGCAATAATGCAAAAGTGCTTGTGAGGCTTTGCCAGACTTCTCAACTGACTGGCAGAAATCCTGCCCTTATCACTTAGACCACCAGAATATTCTGCTCAACACTTCAAATCCAGTATGGCTCTTTATGTTCCAATTGATTCAAATCTCCAGCATTCACTGTAATTTCCTTTTGAGAATGGTGAGCCACTGTATGTAGTCTGCAGATGGAACACTTCATCAAAGTTGATTTTATGATTTAGTGTACTATGTGCCTCCATATACATTTCTTCTGTCTTAATCATTAGGACATAAATATTGCTGAAAAAAGACACATTTTGTTGGAGATTTTCACTCAAAATCTTTGACAATGCTTTCTTTTCAGCAGTACTCAAGTATTAAATGACCAAAAGTTTAAAAATCATAAATGTGGATGATCCTATTGTACTCTGTGATAAAGAATTTCTGCCATAGAAATGGGAAGAAAATGGTTTCCATTAGTAACACAGCTAGGAAAGGGCTTGCTAATCATCCCTGTCACAGTTGATGCTCCTTTCAGCTGCAGAGGAATTCTAATAATTTAGTTGTTTAATTCCTGAATTTATAGCACCTGTGGCACTATTCTAATGCTCTTTGTCAACCAACCCCTCAATTAGATTAGATTAGATTACATTACATTACAATGTGGAAACAGGCCCTTCGGCCCAACAAGTCCACACCGACCCACCGAAACGCAACCCACCCATACCCCTACATTTACCCCTTACCTAAAACTATGGGCAATTTAGCATGGCCAATTCACCTTACCTGCACATCTTTAGACTGTGGGAGGAAACCAGAGCACCCGGAGGAAACCCACGCAGACACGGGGACCCTTCAACTGATATTTGGTCTTTTTTACAGTGGATGGCAAATGCCTGTTTTGCCAACTGCCCAAATTTAGCCATGGGATTAATACATGCTCAGATTGTTTGCAGTAATCCTGCTCTCTTAATGTGCTTTCAACCTTTTTGCACCCAAAAACAGAAACAGTACATGCTGACATTTAGCCATCACCAAAGTATTTTACAATGTGGAGATGCTGGTGTTGGACTGGGGTGGACGAAGTTAAAAATCACATAACACCAGGTTATAGTCTAACAGCTTTATTTGGAAGTACAAGCTTTGGGAACACCGCTCCTTCATCAGGTAGCCATTATTGTCGACAGTCAGAATCTGTGAACTTAGTTTTCTGCTTTACAAATAAGATAGATAACACATACATCTTTCCTTGCAGTTTCTCTTAAGCCAGATGCTATTCTTGAATAGACTTCTCGAACAAGCAGTTTTGTTCTCATTATCCTTTCATTTGCATGCATGCACATATTTTGCCAGAACTCTGATAAGAATTTAACAAGAAACTTAAAACAGTTATAATTCTTAACTGACACTTGAAATATTCATCCTCTCGACAGAACCTCACACTTATACCTCCCCAAGGCCACCAGAACCACACTGCCATACCCTCCTCCCATACACTGCTACACCTCCTCCTCAAACAATTTAAGGAATCTTTAGGTCCTTAATTGTTTGCTTGCTTAAAAAAACACAGCTTTTCCTACCCTTTACAGTGAGAGCCTGATATTATTCATACTTTAAGTTCAAAAAACAAACTGGGAGAAGAGCAAGTTGTCAGTCAGTGGAGGAGTGGTATGTGATCTGGGGCATTTGAAATGTAGAGAAAAATAATTAGTCTTGTGTGGGCAGAATCATTGAAGTAGAAGTGATCAGTCAATGAGGTCTCTAATTAATTTTGTAGGTTCCATCCAACTATTCCCTATGGCTATATATTCTTTGAAAATGTGAGTGGGCTGTGTGATAACGATCACATATTCTACTCTCATCATGCTATGAAATAAATCAATCCAAACAGTTGCTGTGTAGTGATGAGTAATGACTCTGTTTTAGTCCCAGAGGACTATCTACATTTACATTATTACATATTTTATGGAAAATTACTCAGATGTCCTTCAATTTTGTGACAGGACTGTCCTATAAAACTGTGTGGTTAATGTGCTTTGAACAGCAATCCACCAAAAAAAAATGCTTACATCAGTAAAAGTTGACCATGAACCTTTTGGATTGTTATATAAATACAACAAGTTCAAAAATGATCTTCAAGAGAGTAGATCTGCCACCTTTGAGTAGAGATGATGATAACCCCAACAACAATGTGGTGGACTGTAAGCTGCCCACTAAAATATTGTTATAGAATCCCTACAGCGTGCAAACAGGCCCTTCAGCCCTACAAGTCCACACTGACCCTCTGAAGAGTATTGTAGCCTATTACTTCAAATTAAAGTTCATCCAGGCTTTCCAGGAAGTCTGCAGGGAAAGTAAATGGGTGGCAACTCAAATAATCATGTGCTGATTGGATGAAGGTTGTGACAGTAATTATAAGCATGTTTATGGATTGTGGGTTATTGCTAGCAATCACCAACATTATGGACGAGGCCAGACCCCCTCAAACATTTCAAGAAGGTAGCGCAGACCCTAACTTTGCAAGTTATTTTCAGCAGGTGTAGAGTGAATATTGCAGGAGTGATACAGCTGGCCCAACCACTAAGTTTTAAACAAAACAGAATTCATTTGCAAGATTTCTGAATGAAACACAAACAAAAGAGAACAGAATATAGAATAACGTAATCTGTTGTGTTTTCGGATAGGTTATCCCAACTAAATGGTGCTGTTCCAAATATATGCAACAATCCCCATAAACATCCCTTGGCACAAAAGGTACAATCTATCACAGGCTCTGACAGGAGAGATGGCAGAGAGATTCAGCATGGGACAGCGTTTCCATATTTCTAGGACCAGCAACCTCAAAAAACTGACTGACTACTTTCAGTGAACAGCTCGCCTGCTAAAAAAGAAAAAAAAAACCAAACCAAAGAAAAGCTGAACTCAGGGAATTGGCTACTCCCCTTCCATTGTACAAGTGTTTTATATAAACTTGAAAGCCTTTTGCCTGAGGCAGTATCTGTTAACTATAATCAAATTGACCCTAAAACCCTTCAAACCTAGACTTTTCAGAATCGTTGATTTTATGACTTCTCTGAGAAAAAAAGCCATGGACACATAACCTTGTTAAAGGAGCAGCATTGTCACCCCTCCCCCTTAAAAACACATCAATATCCAAAGATACCTTCAGTTTAAAATCAATTAATCTTAAATTGTTAGTACTCTATAACATACATGTACATTACATTACATAATCATGCAAGCATGCACTACTATATTTTGTTTCGGTCTGTTTCAGTCATGCCACCAAATGCCTCTGTTTTTTATTCAAGTCTCAACAATGCATCAGCAATCAGTTTTCTCGTCCTGCCACAATCACAACTTTCAAATTGAATGGCTGTAACAACAAGCTCCATCTAAATAGCCTGGCAGTTTTGTTCTTAAATTCCTTTACCAATTCAATAGGTTATGATCAGTGCAAATGATTTTCTTGGATACATTACTGGTAGCATAAACATTGAAATGTTGTAACACCAACACCAAGCTTAAAGTCTCCTTCTCAACTGTCGAATATTTTTGCTGATGCATGTTCAATTTCTTGGAGAAATATCTGATAGGCCTTTCTAACTTCTAGTTGTCTTCTTGCAAAAACACAGCACTGACACCTACATCAATTGCATCAATAGCCACCTTGAATGGCTCTGCATAATTAGATGTGGCTAATCCTGGGACAATGATTAACACAGCTGTCAGACTGTCAAATGCCTTTTGACAGTCAGTTGTCCACTGAAACTTCATGCCTTTCATTAGCAATTTACTGAGTGGAGCAGCAACACTGCTAAAATTTGGGACAAGTTTTCAATAAAATCCACTCAATCCCAGGAACCATAATACTGCTCTTTTTGTCAAATGAATTGGAAACTCCCTGATTACTTTTGTTTTTGCATCCTGTGGGAAAATTTGTCCATGTCCCATAACATGGATTGAAATTGATTTTGGAAGCCAAACTTTGATTTGCAGCCATTTCAGCTGCTAATCTTGCTGTTTTAACTCCCTGCTCTTCCACATAAGTTCTCACTACTTCAGGCAACGAATTTTTGACCTCCTCCAAAATACACATCTCTCTAAGAGGTTTGCTCTGTTTTTAATGCCCTTATCCAAAAATACTTTGTTTGATCCTTTCAAGCTCAATGTAGGTTTGACAAGTGTCCTTTCATATTTTCCTGAAGTGTTATCTGGCTTCTGGCACAAGCTCATATGCACTTAAAATGGCTTTCTTCACCTCCTCATACATCCCAGAAACCTCCTGTGATAGTGATGTGAATACCTTGTTCAGTCTACTTTCCAATTTTGTTTGGATCAATAAAACCCATTTGGTCACTGGCCATCACATTTGATTCGTCAATTTTTTTAATTTGGAAAAGGCTTCCATATCGTTCTCATCAAATTTAGGCAATGTTTGTATATAGGAGGAGAAAGTGAGGTCTGCAGATGCTGGAGATCAGAGCTGAAAATGTGTTGCTGGAAAAGTGCAGCAGGTCAGGCAGCATCCAGGGAACAGGAGAATCGACGTTTCAGGCATAAGCCCTTCTTCAGGAATGAGGAAAGTTTGTCCAGCAGGCTAAGATAAAAGGTAGGGAGGAGGGACCTGGGGGAGGGGCGTCGGAAATGTGATAGGTGGAAAGAGGTCAAGGTGAGGGTGATAGGTCAGACTGGGGTGGGGGCGGAGAGGTCAGGAAGAAGATTGCAGGTTAGGAAGGCGGTGCTGAATTAGATGGATTTGACTGAGACAAGGTGGGGGGAGGGGAAATGAGGAAACTGGTGAAATCCGAGTTCATCCCTTGTGGTTGGAGGGTTCCTAGGCAGAAGATGAGGCGCTCTTCCTCCAACCGTCGTGTTGCTGTGGTCTGGCGATGGAGGAGTCCAAAGACCTGCATATCCTTGGTGGAGTGGGAGGGGGAGTTGAAGTGTTATGTTTGTATATAGTTAAACAATTTCTCACCAGGCCTTTGTCTACCATGGGTTTGCTAATCCTCACTGTCTTCTTCACTAAGTTTACGCCAGCCTTCATTTCCATTCTTTTAAGCTGATTTTCCTGTCTAAGTGCCAATTTGTAAATTCAAACTCTCCCGCTTTCTTCCTTTCCTCTCTCTACCTTTCTCTCTCATCGCTCTCTTTCTCTTTTTGTTCTGCTAAAGCAATTCGTCCTTTTTCTCTTTTCTCTGCTTTTAATTGTAATTCAAACTGTTCCATTTCTGTTGCCTTTCCTTGGCTTTTGCCTCTAACTCGAGCTGCTTCATTTTCAACTGAAGTTTAGCCATCTCTAAAGATTCTGATGGCATTTCCAGCAAATGTAAATGCTGAGCTATTGCTGTAATTACCTCTCTTTTCCTCACAGAAGGGGATAGCTCCAATCCCATCTTGTCTGTTAATTCCAGCAGCTTTGCATTAGTCACCTTTTGCAAAACCTCCAGTCACTTCCTCTAGCCCCAGAGAACTCTTGATGACTGAAAGAGCCATTGCTATCCCAAGCACTGTTTAAACCAACCGAAGTCAACACCCAGAACAACAGACACTAACACCTACCACTCACTGCCTTCAGGTCCAGCAACCCTAATCCCAAATTGGAACTATAGATCAAATCTCACAAAGAGACCCCAATCTGTTATGGACCAACCAGACCCCCTGAAATACTTCAAGAAAGTAGTTCGGACCCTAACTTTGCGAGGTGTTTTAAGCAGGTGTACAGTGGATATTCCAGGAGTGATACAACTGGCCCAACCACTTAGTTTCTGTTAGCTATAATCAAATTGGCCCTAAAACCCTTCAAACCTCGACTTTTCGGAATCGCTGCTTTTACGACCTCTCTGGAAAAAGAAAACCAAGAACTGCACAATCTTGTTAAAGGAGCAGTATCATCACACAAGCAAACTGGTGACTACAGAAAGCCCATAAGCATTGTGTCACTTCCATCCTTCACAAAAGCTTTTTCCCGTGCTGCTTGTAAATGACTTGGTTCTCTTCAGTTATGATACTCATTGAGATCACTAACTTTTCAGTGAATAGCTACAACAATAAAACAACAAATGCAATGACTTTTACAGTAATAAAGAAACCAAAAGCAAGATTCATTAAGTATTATTGTATGGGAAATTTATACTTAAAGCCACAGAAGATAACTTTCTGCTTTTTACAATTAACACAACCTAAAATCCTATTTCATTGTTATATATTACAATGTCTCATAAGTAGACTTTCAATTCTCTATAAAGTGATCCTGAGGGTAAACATAGAAGCATAGAAAATAGAAGCAAGAAAAGGCCATTCAATTCTTTGAGCCTGTTTCACCATTCAATATGATCATGACTGATCATCCAATGCAGTACAATGTACCTCTTTCTCCCAATATGGCCATGAACATTTTAACCTGAAGAACTATATCTAAATCCTTCTTGAAAATGTCCAAATATTTCGCTTCAACTGCTTTCTGTGACAGAGAATTACACAGGCTCACCACACTCTGAGTGAAGAAATTACCTCTCATCAAGTCAGGAATTTGTGCCTTCTCATTTCCCATCAGTGTCATGGTGAATTACGAGCTGCTTATAAATGAGGTAAAGTTAATTGATAATGAGATGCAAATGCATGGTAATAAGGTGCTTACCACTTACTGGTGAGGTTACATCAAATTTACCAAAAAGACAAAATTATAGCATTAAGAGAAATATCAACAATTGCTACATGAGTAGGTGCAACTGACCTAACAGTTAAAGAAATCACAGTTTTTTTAAACAATTGCTGACACCTGACAGCTTTTGTTTTCCTACAGTTTATAAATGACAGTTAAACAGATTTTATTTGCCTTTCAAAGTATTTACATTTAATCCGTGATTTTGTGGTGCCAAACTGTAGGATAAGACCCCTGCCAAAATAAAGCATTTTTCAATTCAGCACAGAATTATAATGGTCCTGAAGAATTTGGGTTTCCCTCTTGTGTGACTTACACAGTGACCACTTTGCCCTATCAGGAAAATAGGGCATAACCTTCTAATTCGGTTGAAATCTGTCTTTGACAGACTTCCACTGTTAGCACATCCGATTGTGGTATTGTCTCCAAGTCTTGAACTTCTTTGCAGTGAAAAGAGTCTCTTCAAATCTTAAAGAAATAAGCCACCAAAATCCAGAGCTGGTCACACCATTCCACCATTTTCCCCTAAAGCATAACTATCTTTTAAAGCCTCATAATTTTAACATATCCAGTTGCTGCGTGATGGCTTGTGAATGGACCAATAAATGATTTATTTCATTTTTCAAAATTGATTTTGATGAATATTATTTATGTCAAGACAAAGTAAATTAAAGATTTGCTTATAGAAACTGAAATGGTCGGAAAATATCTGAAATTGAAATTTGCAGGGTCTAAACAAGCTCTTTGTATTCTTTGAACTAATTTGGACATATATGCTTATATGGCATGTTGTCTTGCACCTCAAAATTGAAGTATGAAATAAAGAAAATCCAATACGTTTTTGTGGGAACCATTGACCAGACCTAGGTAGAGCAATGAATTTTTAAAAATTCACTTGGTGACATGGGCATCACCGACGAGGTTATGCATTTTGCCTGTCCCTAGTTGTCCTTAAGAAGGAGGTAGTGAGCTGCATATTTGAATTACTGCAGATAAGCTATTCCACAATGCTGTTAAGGAGGGTGTTCCAGGATTTTTATCCAGCAACAGAGAAGGAACAGTAATATATTGCTGAGTGACAGTAACCTGCAAGTGGTGGTGTTCGCATGTAGCTGCTGTCCTTGTCTTTGAGGTGGAAGTGGTTGTAGGTTTGTGCTGTCTGAGAATCTTTGGTGAATATCTGCAGTGCATCATGTAGATAATACACATTGCTTTGACTGAATGATTGTGGAAGTGGTGCCATTCAATTGAGCTCTTTGTCCTAGATGATATCAAACTTCTTGAATGTTGTTAGAGCTGCTCTCATCCAGGTAAGTGGGGAATATTCCATCACATTCCTCACTTGAGTCCTGTACATGGTGGACAGGCTTTGGGGAGGTAGGCAGTGAGTTACTCATTGCAGTATTCCTGGTCTGTGACATGCTATTGTTGTCATTGTATTTATATGGCTAGTCCTGTTCAGTTTCTGGCCAATGGTTGGCTGCAGGATTTGATAGTGATGATTACACCATTGAACACCAAATGGTTAAGTTGTCTCTTCTTGGAGATGGTCATTGTGGTGTGAAGGCTACTTACGATAGTTATTATGATGGTATAGACTCTATTTAGAAATGGAGAATAATTTACAAGGGTCATATCCAGGACCAAGCCAGCAGTGAGAAGCTATCAAATTCAAATCAGTGACATCTGTATGTAAGTAAAGTATTAAAAGCTTTGCTAAAACATGTTTTACATGAAATATTTCTATATCATTCTAATAATAAAGGAGTATAATTTGATTAGGGGGTGCATAATTAACAATCCAACTAAAAAGTAATGCATTTATCAAAAGAAATTAAATCTCTGACATAGAAAGGCATTTATTTGTGTCAAGTCATCACCAGTAGTTCAAGATAGAAGCAGTAAATTGCCTTGCCTATGACACCCACAGCTTGAGAAAGAATGTTTTGAAAAACGAACAGCTCTGCGACACTTATTAACCAGGTTCAAATAAATATGAACCCTTGACTGAAGTTCACTTGAGAGATGGCAATCCTTATAGATCATAAAATGCAGGAATATATTTGGGGAAGCCAAATGCAGTGCAAGTTGTGTGTGAAGGAGTGAGTTAACTTTACCATTTATTTACCACATACTAGGCTGGACTTTTATGCATCAAATTGAAAATGAATGAGTACAGAAAGGGGGAAAAAGTGACTTTGGTTGTCTGTGTACTGTCCCCTACCTCCACTCCAAAGTCTATTGATGTTATTGAGGAGAGGGAAGAATGGAAGTGGGGATTGGAGGGGCAAGAAAGTGAAACCATCAGCTTGGCATCATTAGTGATATCATTAAATGTTTGACTTCTGACTTCCTGGGATTTTCATGGGAGCAGACAGCTATTAGGGGCTCGAGAAAGCTGACCACCTAGAACCTGGTGAGAACTGGGATAACAGCACTGAAACAGTTTTATTTGATGGAAAAATAGTAAGAATTTGAACAAAAAGAATTTATTTGCAACGAAATTTTAATAACCAACCTTTTTTATTCCATTTCCCAGGGTATCAGCTCACCATTTGCCTTCGCCACTCTGATAAAGCAAATCTTCTGATTTTCTTTAAGACCTGCACAGATAGCAACCACAACAATTGCTGCTGATTTGGGCTAATACATGGCCTAGTAACTTTATTTCAACCACCATCCACCCTCCCCAACCCTTCCTTATCCATCACTAATCAGATGGCAGAGCATAGAATTTAGTTTGTTTTGTTATAATTTGCTGTAGAACCTTAGTAGAGCACAACCTTCTTAAGGCATACTGAATACTGATTTTTTTTTTCTGACAGCGTTTGCATCTAAGCATATAGTTGCAATACCACATCATTTGCATCTTTTCACTCTTTCATTAGATGGCTCTTTTGGGATTTGCTCATTTAATCAAACTTGGGTTCAACTGCAAATTATAATAGGCAGGCTATTTCTTGGAAGTAATTCTTCCAGACATTAACAACCATGACATTCCTAAGGGATATAAACACCACAGGAATTTCTTCGAACAGAATATGATTTTGACACCTTGCTGGCATGAAATGCAAATAATCATTGTTGGGTTTCAAGGCTTGATGATCATCTTGCAGCATGTGATCAAAATAGTCTCTGCACCTTATGCTGATAAAGAATATAAAACAAGTTTTCTAAATTCCAATATATCAGTGAAAATATATTTGAACAGGGCTACATTCTTCTGTTAGTTTAAAATCTTAGATAAGAATTATTCATTCTCAGATGCTTAGGCCTGTTGAGTTCACACACTGTATTGTAAAATGGAAATTTTAGGAACAAAACAATCTTCAATTTTGTTTTCAAAAGCACTACTCATAAACGAGTCAGTATCAGAAAGCATGCCTCAAAGATAATTCAGAAAAAGTAGATTTCAATGCTACCTATTCTCCGTAATGCTCAGAAAACATCAATAATTCAAAATCAGTCTGAAAAGTCAAAGTAATCTGATTATAGCCCAAGGGATGATGGAGGCAAGAGTAGGACTTTTCCCCTCCCTATCTCATTATATAAATGTTTTTCTTCACACTATGTACAACTTATGATCGATGGGTTGGTAGATACAGTGTAGCTGTCTAATCTTTCGTGTGTGCATTCTCTCTTCTGAAATACTAAAAGAAATTACACAGCAGTTGGTATGTTGTGATGGGTAATTAATCCTGCTTTAACCCCCTACATGCATATTACATGTTTCAGAGAGCATTATTCAAATGTGGGCCTTTGTGATGTTGATGTTCTTTTCTTTTATTGATATTTATTCAACAGGGTGCTGGTAGTCTTACCTTGAATTCCATCTGTTGTAGTTTGATTAATTATTTTCTTGTTTCTTATCCTTCAGTTCTCTTGCCAAAGGCAGTGAGATTCATAGCAACACAAACTCCAACAGAGTCTCTGAGAGACAGTATCGAATTCACCCAAGCCCAAACAAGGACTGGGCACAATTTCAACCACATCAATGCAAGGAGCATCAGGAATAAGGGTGAACTTAAAGCATGGATCTGTACTAGAACTATGATGTTGTGGCCATAATGGAGACATGAATTTTGCAGAGGGAGGAATGATTGCTGGATGTTTCAGGGTTTAGATCTTTTAAAAAGGACAGGGACTGGGGAAAAAAGAGGAGGGGGACTAGCATTGGTAATTGGAGAGTGCATCACAGCTGCAGAAAAGAAGGTTGTTGAGGAGGGTTTGTCGACTAAGTCAGTATGGGTGGAAGTCAGCAATAGGAAAGGAGGAATCACTTTATTGGGTGTTTTCTATAGATCCCCCAACCACCCCCCTACCCCCAGCCCCACCCACCCCTAACAGCGGCAGAGAGATGGAAGGACAAATTGGACAGCAGATCTTGGAAAGGTGCAGATATGATAGAGCTGTTGCTATGGGTGACTTCAACTTCCCCAATATTGATTGAAACCTCCTTAGTGCAGATGGTCTGGATGGAGCCAATTTTGTCAGGTGTGTCCAGGAGAGATTCCTGATTCAACATGTAGATAGACCGACAAGTGGGGAGGCCATATTGGATTCGGTGCTAGGCAATGAGCCAGGCAAGGTGTCAGATCTCTCAGTGGGAGAGCATTTCGGTGACAGTGACCACAACTGCTTCACCTTTACTATAGCCAAGGAGAGGGATAGGAGCAGACTGTATGGGAAGGTATTTAATTGGGGGAGGGGAAATTATCCTTCTATTAGTCAGGAGCTGTGGAGTATAAATTGGGAACAATTGCCCTATGGGAAAGGCACAATACAAATGTGGATTCTATTTAAGGAACACTTTTTGCGAGTGTTGGATAACCTTGCCCCACCGAGACAGTCAAGGAATGGTAGGGTGAAGGAGCCTTAGAAGACAAGAGCAAAGGAGCTTCTTGTCAAAAGGAAAAAGGAAGCTTACTTAAGGTTGAGGAAGCAAGGATCTGGCACAGCTTTGGAGGATTACAGGGTAGCTAGAAAAGAACTCCAAAATGAACTGAAGAGAGCTAGGAAGAGGCACGAAGAAAACTTGATGGGAAGGATTTGGGAAAACCCAAAGGTGTTCTACATGTATGTGAGGAATAAGAGAATGATCAGAGAGAGAATAAGGCTTATTAGGGATCATGGAGAGAACTTACGCCTCGAGTCTGAAGAGGTAGGGGAGGCCCTAAATGATTATTTTGCTTCAGTATTCAATGGAGAGAGGGACCTTGTTGATACTAAGAACACTGTGGACCAGGTTAATAGGCTTGAACAGATTAATATTAAGTAAGTTGATTTGCTGGAAATTCTGGGAAGCATCAAGATAGATGAGCCTTCAGGTCCAGACCAGATATATCTAGAGTTACTACAGGAAGCAAGGAATGAGATTGCTGCGCCTCTTGTGATGATCTTTGCATCCTCTCTCTCCACGGAAGTAGTACTGGATGATTGGAGGGAGGCATATGTTGTTCTTCTGTTCAATAAAGGGAATTGGAAAATCCCTGGGAATTACAGACCAGTCAGTCTTTTGTCTATGGTAAGCAAGGCACTGGAAAGGATTCTGAGAGAAAGGATTCATGACTATTTGTAAAAATATTGTTTAATTAAGGATAGTCAGCATGGCTTTGTGAGGGGAAGGTCATACCTCACAACCTTATTAAGTTCTTTTGAGAATGTGATGAGACAAGTTAACCAAGGTCAAGCAGTGGATTTGCTGTATATGGATTTCAGTGAGGATTTGATAAGGTTCCCCATGGTAAGCTCATTCAGAAAGTTAGGAGGTATGGGATAAAGGGAAATTTGGTTGTCTGGTTAAAGAATTGGCTGGCTAAAAGAAGACAGCGAGTGGTAATGGATGGAAAGCATTCCACCTGGAGGTCGGTGACCAGTGATGTCCCATAGGGATCTGTTCTTGGGCCTCTGCTCTTAGTAGTTTTTATAAATTACTTGAATGAAGAAGTGGAAGGGTGGATTAGTAAGTTTGCTGATGACACAAAGGTAGGTGTTGTTGTAGATAGTGTTGAGGGCTGTTGCAGGCTACAACAAGACATTGACAGGATGCAGAGCTGGGCTGAGAAGTGGTAGATGGAGTTCAACCTGGGAAAGTGTGAAGTGATTCATTTTGGAGTGCTGAATAGTGTTAAAGACAGGATTCTTGGCAGTGTGGAGGATCAATGGGATCTTGGGGTCCATGTACATAATCTCTCAAGTTGCCACCCAAGTTGAAAGGGTTGTTAAGAAGGTGTATGGTGTTTTGGCTTTCATAAGTGGACAATTGAGTTTAAGAGCCGTGAGGTTTAGCTGCAACTCTACAAAACCTTGGTTAGACCATACTTGGAATATTGTGTCCAGTTTTGGTTGCTTCATTATAGGAAGGATGTTGATGCTTTAGAAAAGATGCAGAGGAGATTTACCAGGATGCTGCCTGGATTGGAGGGCTTGTCTTATGAAGAGAGGTTGAGTGAGTTAGGGCTTTTCACACTGGAGAGAAGAAGAAAGAGAGATGAGTTATAGAGGCGTACAAGATAGTGAGGGACATAGATAGAATAGATAGCCAGAGACTTTTCCCCAGGGCAGAAATATCTGTCATTAGGGGTCATATTTTTAAAGTGATTAGAGGAAGGTATGGGGAGATGTCAGAGGTAGATTCTTTACGCAGAGAGTGGTGACTATGTGGAATGCACTGCCAGAGGTCAGAGACATTAGGGACATTTCAATGACTGCTAGAAAAGCATATGGATGGCAGTAAATTGAGGGGTGTGTATCTTAGATTGAGATAAATCCTTGGCACGATATCATGGACCGAAGGGCCTGTACTCTGCTGTACTGTTCTATGTTCTATGTTCCATCAGTTGACTGAGCCAGCAAATCCTTAAAGGAGTCTGAGTTGCTGTGGCAACATACATGTTGTAGCCTGGAGCTACTGTTGGCAATGGCAGAGTCTCCAATTTCCATCGGTTACATGGCTGACCAGCAATCTCTCCCATTCTTGCCATCTGCCATTGGCATGTATTGTCTTATTGAATAGATTTAGAAGTTCACATTTAAGTTATTTGGCTCCATTGCAAATGCATTTTCATTGACTATAAAGTCCTGGGAGTGTGATTTAGAATCAGAGTCATAGATATCTACAGCACAGAAACAGACTCTTTGGCGCAACTCGCCCATACCAATCAAATAGCACAAATTAATCTAGTCCCAGCTAACAGCATTTGCCACATATGCCTCTGAACCCTTCCTATTCATATACCCATCCAGATGCCTTTTAAATGTTGTAAATGCACCAGATTCCACCACTTCCTCCAGCAACTCATTCGATACACACACCACCCTCTGCATGAAAAGGTTGCCCCTTCGGTCGCTTTTAAATCTTTCTCCTCTCACCTTAAACCTTTGCCCTCTAGTTGACCTGAAGGTTATGGTTCAGAGGTAGGGATATTACCCATTGCACCACAAGACATCCAGTTGTTTCTTATATCCTTTTAAAACTAAAGTAAATAACATGTAAATCAGATATAAATATCAAATTGATTTTCAAAATAATGAAACTAATTTGTTGAACCTTTCCCTTTCTGTATGGTCAAGAATCTGTCTTTTTTCCAATTATGTTACAGAAGTATAATTTAGTGTTTACTTTTGTCCTTTTTTTATGATATGTAGGCATTCACTGGCAAAGCCAACACTTGTCATCATCCCCATGGGCTGAATGAAAAGGGCAATTAAGAGACACATGTAGGCTAGACTAGAAAAGGTTAGCAGATTTCCTTCCCTAAAAGGCATTAGTGAACCCAATTTTTTTTTCACTAATTTATGATAGCTTCACGGTCATTGTTACTTAGACTAGCCTTCAATTTATAGGTTTTATGAATTAAATTTTATTTTATTAATCTTGTTTTTGCAATTATTTGCATATTTCTTGTGTGAATTTGTCCTTACAATTATAGCATTTAAAAGGCATCTGGATGTGTATATGAATAGGAGGGGTTTAAAGGGATAGGGGCAAATTGCTGCAAAGTGGGACGAGATTAGATTGGGATATCTGGTCAGCATGGACAAGTTGAACTGAAGGGTGTTTTCGTGCTGTACATCTCTATGATTCTATGACTTTATGACTCCATGGCTCAAAATAAACAGCTTTGTGTTTCTCATTATTTACATGGAAAGAGGTTTTCAAGTATCTTTGAGTTTTCAGAATCTAGTCAGTGTAATGATACATAGGATGGAATTTTATGGAGGCCTGACCAAATCGGGCTACAATGAGATTTGTGGCCGAGTCCGACTCGAAGTCTGGCAAGGGCTATCTTGGTGCTGGGAGCAACTAGCTGAATCTTCTGTATGTTTGCCAAGGGGTGAGGTGAGTTTCTTGCTAGGTGGTATAAGTTGCCAATTAAAGGGAATTAGGGCTTCATCAATGTCATATTAATGGCACAAATATGTGGTTTCCTGTTAGATCAAATGTGCCAAACAAATTAGATGCTGAGAATTTTGATGTGGAAGTCAAAGAGGTATTTGGTGACTTCACCTTGCTGCTGGCTGTGAGGACCCTGAATATTGCTCAGCACCAACCAGCTTCTCAGTGCATGATCCATGGGCACCAGCCACATGCACCCCTAGCACATGGACATTAGCATATGACATTTATCAACCTTTCGCAATTCTCATGGCACATCTAAAATTCACTTGCAGGATATTTAGAACTTCAGACCTGCATTGCACTGTGCACCACCAGCTGGCGTTGAAAGGCTGCTGTTTGGAAACCTTTTGCTCAGGGGCATGTACCTAGTGCTCACATATTGTCTCAGGCTGTAGTCAGAACTGTTCACATGCTGGTTCATGCCTAAGTAGATGACTAAAGCATCGATACCCTGCTTTGCCTTGCCTTGGCAAGCCTTGCCAGTCCTGTTAGTGCATTACCACTTCGGGTCGAGCCTAAAGTCCATCAGTATTGCTGTTTTAATAGAGTCATAGAGTCATAGAGATGTACAGCATGGAAATAGATCCTTTGGTCCAACCCGTCCATACCGACCAGACATCCCAACCCAATCTAGTCCCACCTGCCAGGACCCGGTCCATATCCCTCCAAACCCTTCCTATTCATATACCCATCCAAATGCCTCTTAAATGTTGCAATTGTACCAGCCTCCACCACATCCTCTGGCAGCTCATTCCATACACGTACCACCCTCTGCGTGAAAGAATTACCCCTTAGGTCTCTTTTATATCTTTCCCCTCTCACCCTAAACCTATGCCCTCTAGTTCTGGACTGCTCGACCCCAGGGAAAAGGCTTTGTCTATTTATCCTATCCATGCCCCTCATAATTTTGTAAACCTCTATAAGGTCACCCCTCAGCCTCCAACGCTCCAGGAAAACAGCCCCAGCCTGTTCAGCCTCTCCCTGTAGCTCAGATCTTCCAACCTCCTTTAAGTTCTCCTTTAGGTATACATACAGGCTGCTTATCATTCTTGCCCGTCGGAATATTGTCTGAGAGTCAGGGAGACATTTTGCTGTGTGGCACACCCGTACATCAATCTAACATCCATTGCCCATGCCAACAGTCCACGCATAAGCACACTGCACTTTTGTTCAACCAAATGGCCATACCAGAAGGTGAGGAGACAGCTCGTCCTTGGTTCAATCAAGACAGCCCTGATAGTGTCAATCACAAGGAGTATGCGCACAATCCAGGAAATTGTCGATTGCCATTCGCCCATTTGGGCCAGGCACAATTAGGGGATATGATTAACTTTAGTCCAGAAAGTGGGCAATAGTTCTGTAAGACCATCACAAACAGGGGAATTGCATAGTATATCAGGAAGCTGCAAGCACAGCATTCAGATGTCTGGGCAGTCATATCTAGAGGCTGCTTGTTGAAGTCAGCCAGAGATCTGAGGCAAATACAGACCTGTGGACTGTGCAATAATCCTTTGAAAGGTTGAAAGGAGTGGCGGTAGGGGTATCTTGAGGATCATTGCATAAAGGGGTTGGGGAAGTCAAGGCTGAGTGGTGAAAATAAAGGCATGTGTTGAGATGGGGACAAGAACAGCAATAGTAGGAAAGTTGAGGTGTTCTGGGGGTTAGGCAAAAAGAGCAATAGAAGTAATGATAGTCTATGGGAGGATGGGTATTGGTAGTGACCATAACTGGGTCCTCCACAGGGGGAGAGTAAAGAACCAGGATAGGTATTCCTAATGGGTAATATTAGTGCTAAGGGGTCAGAGAGGACAGATGGAGGCAAAGATCAATATGATGGGTCTTCATTATGGGTGGTGAGAAAGAAACAATGGAGGTAATGCAAGGGAAAACAGAACCTAGGAGCTCAATATTGGGGAGGCTAGCTGTTGACTGGACAGAGCCAAGTGCTGACAGTATCCCCCTTAAGCTGCATTCCTGGCCATTCTCGAGATGTGAAAAGCAACTGAAAGATCATTGTGGCAGTACACAGGGTGAGCTGAGTCTGTCAAAAAGTGTGGCACTGGAAAAGCTCAGCAGGTCAGATAGCTTCTAATGAGCAGAAGAATCAATGTTTTGAGCATAAGTCCTTCTACAGGAATTAACTGCATCTATGTCAGCTTGATTGGTGAAAGGACAGGATTCACAACTACTGGACCTTTGAACATTAAAGAGGCAAATACATGGGGCATACCGTTGCAAAGTATAACTACATTTAATTATGATTTAATTAGCAATAGTTCTTTTTGGCCATTTACAATGTATGTAAATTACTATACTTACATTCCAATGCTCATCAAAGGTAATTTGCACCAAGCCATTGGTGCATTTACATTTAACATTATCATCTCAATGATGCAGATGTGTTTGGAAATGACTTTAAGAAGAAGTAAATGCTGACCAAAAGTGTCTTATCACTTCCGAAACTTCCAGAGTGCTGTGGGAGGTGGGCAACATTGGTTCATCAGATATCATATCAGAATGGCAATGGTCTCAATTAAATGCATTGAAAACTTGAATGCAGGTTTGAACTGAGAAGAGAATCAGAGTGCAGCAGACACTCTCTTTTGAGTGTGACATATTGGTCACTCAGCTGGCATGGTACTTTCATCTGCGAGCAGAGCTGTGGAGGAGCAGATGATGATACGGCTGTAGATTCAGTTCCACTGGATTACATCATCAGTGAGGAGGCAGTTTTGGATTGTCAATGCGTGTCTGCATGCAAAGCGACATTTTAACAATGCTGTGAATACAAAGGATGCCAGGTGCATAACTGCTGAGTAGCAAGTTGTTCTGGGAAAGGCATACAGTAAGATGGAGCTGGAATTGGAAGTGAGGATTACAATGGGGCACTGTAATGACACAGCACCCACAAAGCCACAACACACATGGCACTTAGTCAGCATAGCTGACACTAAATCACACATACAACTCCATTCTCTCATCCTAGTCAATGTTTAAGCCACCATGCCACACAGATTATCACTGTTTAGCTATATCCCATCTGAACATGCTTTAGGTCATTACCATCATGTCCCTGATGCTCACTGACACTTGCACCTTGTCATTGTCCAGTAAGGGAACATCACGTGTCGGCAAACAATTGTAAAATTCCAAAAATTAGCTTTTAGTTTCAGACAGCAAAAAGCAAACACAAATGAAATGAGTGGAAACTACAGTTTGTCCCCATGATGTAAGTGAAATTATGGCATCATGACCAATGACTGGTCTACAAACCAACCTGGTCACTACAGCATAGGTGGTTAATGAGGCAAGTGTGTTAAAATATGATGCAAAGTCTTCCTTGGTCTTTCTTGGTGCAACTGGCACTTATTAAGAAAAGATGTTGCCTAGAAGTGTACTGTGTGATCGAAGTTAAAATGCTTCTTAAAATTTCAGTGTGGAAATTTGATATAGCATCAGTGTTTCTTTCCCTTTATTGAAAGGTGTTCTGTTAATACAATTCAGGGAACCCTTGGAAATAGGATTTATACATAAGGATTACAGAAAAGGAAACCACAAAAAGAAACAAAGAAATAACTTGAAGTACTATAGGCTGGCAAGACTTTCATATAAAGAAGAAAGTTGAGCGAAACTTCTTAAGAAAAGAGCGTCTATATTGAAGACAAAAGTGAAGGAGCAATTGGAGCTTATCATTTATGTATATACATGCAAAGACATCAAGTTTGGAAAATATATCTGGTATGAATTATAAGCAAAATGATATTATTCTGCAGGATACTGCAGAGGAGTGGGATTTGTGGATACTGATGGATGGATCAGCTGACCCTTTATCATGACGTGTCACCACAGTAAAGAGAAAAGTGGACCATAATTTTAAAGTAAGAGGAAAAGAGTGCAGAGTGAATTCTGAGTTTGTCCAAATTCATCTAATCTGGAAAACGATGTAAAATCCTGAGCACTATATTATATGAAAATTATATTAAGGACTGGAAAGGTTGCAGGAAAATATAATTAATTTTATTGCTGGATTAATTAGTATTGAGTAAAGCAGCAGACATTGGAAATGCTGACATCTTAGAGAGGGCTGAGGGTTGATATTATTGAAGTACTCAAAAGTCCTCAAATGTACAAACTAACAAAAAGTCTTTTGTTAACGTAAAGCTTAATCATTAAGGGAGAAATGCCTATAACTTCCAAGGGAAAGATGAAAAGAGGATATCATATCAGGGGGTAAATGTAGTCTGCTGGAATTGAACCTGAGACCCTGGTGCTGTGAGGCAGCAATGCTAACCACTGAGCCACCATGCCACCCCCTTTGTAGGAACTTGAGCAGAATTTTGTTTCCACGTATGTAATGTTATAAGGATGATTAAATTTTAAGAGCACTTCATTGGTTTTAAATCACTTTACAATATCCTGAAGCAATGAAAGGCACTACATAAATGTATGTCTTTTTTCTCTACAATCATGCCACCAAAGGACTTCACTTTTCTGAACCTGATTTGATATTAATTTTGCCATTTGTGGCATATAAAAATAGTATATTCCAAAAGCATGACTTACATGAAATTAAAATCTGACTAAGAACAGTTGATTAAATAAAAACTTTAGAAGAGAAAAAGCAGAATGTAGAAAAGCGAAATTGTGAAGGAGGCATATGACACCCATTTCAAAACAATTTTAATACCTAGCTTCAGTCAATTAGATAGATCAAGGACATTCTTTAGAAACTTAACACGTTCAAACTTTATATTCAATCAACAACACCATTGAGTTTTGACCCACAGTTTATCAGCCAGAATTTGTACAGGGTAAAAATGACCATGCGTTATCTCATCGCTCAACTTTGTTTGACATTTGTGCTCTATCTCCTTTGTTTAATGAATAGAACTACATGGCACATTTTTTTTTTTGCAATTTGTATGTGAAGTATTGATTTTATTCTGATTCCCAAACTATTACAGTATCAAAATTATATGGGATGTGGATATCATTTGCTTGATCAGTATTTATTGCCCGCCTCTCATTGCCCTTGAGAAAGTGATGGTGGGCTGCCTTTTTGAACTACTGCAGTCCTTGGCATGTTGAGATACCAATAGTGCTCTGTTAGGGAAATTTCCAGGATTTTGACCCAGCAACAGCGAATTCAAGGCAATAAAATTCCAAATCAGAATAGTGAATAAACTGGAGGCAAAATTGTATTTATTACCATTCTTGCTGTCGTTGTCCTTTGAAGCAGGAAAGATTGAAGATTTGGAATGTGTGATGGATCATTGATGAGTTTCTGCTGTGCATCTTGTACACAGCATATTCCGAACATTGGTGGGGAAGGAGCTGAATCTTGACAATAAGGAGGTAGTCAAATGGATTGCTGTGTCCTTGATAGTGTTGGACCTTTTGAGTATTATTACAGCTGCATTCATCCAGGCATGTGGAAAGTATTCCTCAATATGCCTGATTTGTGCCTCGTAGATGGTAGCCAGGCACTGGAGAGACAAAGGATGAATTTCTCACTCTAGAATTCATAGCCTCTGACCTATATTTTATGTTCTGCTTCTGTGTGAGCCCAAATACCCCATACATATAAAAAAAACACAAAGTAATATTTTTAAATGACTGCATAATCAAATAAAAGAGTTAGCGAGAATAGAAAGGCAGCACCCCAAAATCAAAATGTAGCCAGCAAAGTACATTTTTGTGTCATGGTGGTAGTTACGTTAGGCTATGCAGTTGCAGATTGTGGTTATAATTCTACTGCTGCTGATGGCCCACAGTGTGTTAGGAAACCAAATGTCCAGTTAATAGGTCTGTTTGAAATCTGACACATTTCATATGATGGTAAAATCACACAACACAATGGATGGTATTCTCATTGTGAAGATGGGATTTTGTCTCCATAAGGTTTGTGATGTAGTCACTCTTACCACCATTGTCATGGACAGGTGGCATCGTCAACATGTATATTGTTTTCTTTTTTCTGATAAGGGATGTGGGCACCACTAACAAGGCCAGTATGTATTGCCCTTTGCTAGTTTCCCATGAAGTTGTTGGCTCTCTAAGCCATTTCAGAGGGCAATTAGGAGTCAACTACATTGCTGTGGGACTGGAGTCACTTGTACACCAGACCAGGTCAAGCTAGGGAATCAACCGTGGTTCAATGAAGAGATCATGGCAGGAACAGCACCAGGCATACCTAAATATGAGGTGTCTGCCAGTTACAACACAGGACTACTGGCATGCAAAACATCATAAGCAGCATGTAATACAGGGCTGAGTGATTCCACACCAATAGATCAAATCTAAGCTATGCAGTCCTGCCACATCCAGTTGTGAATTGCAGTGGGCAATTAAACAACTCACTGGAGGAAGAGGTTCCAAAGTATCCCCACTCTGATGGGGGACCTCTGCAGATCAGCGTAAAAGATAACACTGCTGCATCTACAATAATCTTCTGCCACAAGTACTGGTTGGAATAGAGAAATGGCAATGAAGCTAAATTGTGTCTGTTTTCACAAAAGAAGTCATAAGAAATCTTCCAGAATTAGATTAAAGGAAGTACCTGGGAGAATGAGGTGCTGAAGGAAACTGGTAAGAAGGTTATACTAGATAAAATAAATAATGATGAGGGTCCAGTTTCTAACAGACTGCATTGCAGAGTGTTCAATGAGGGGGCTATAGCACTTTGTTATGTCAGAAAGGAAAGAAGGAAAATTAAGGAACTACAGACCTTATATCAGTTGTGGGGAAAATGTGAGAAAAGGATATGATCACTGTCCACTTGGATCAAAATGATCTGGATAGGCATGGTCAGTGCGGATTTGAGAACAGGAAGACAAAATTGGAGCTTTTTGATGGTTTTACTGACAAAATACAAACAAAACAGCCCAGATGTTCACTATGTATATCAATTATTTGAAAATGGTGACTAAATGCAATATTTCAAAAGTTACAGATGATACAAAGCTAAGTAGGAATCTGTATTTTGAGAAAGATGCAACATGTTTTTGCGAAGATTTGGACAGCTTAGTGATTGGGCAAAAACCAAACAGATGGAATATAATGGAGAAAATTTTAAATTTTTCTGCTTTGGGAGGAGGAACAAATGTGCGGAGTAATACTTGAATGGTCAGAGGTTGAAAAGTGTAGATGTGGAAAGTGTTGTGGTTTATCTTGTCAATGAGCCATGGAAAGCTAACACTGATGGCAGATGCAGCAAGCTATTGGGAATGGTAAGAAAATGGTCGTCTTCCAAAATGGTACAAGGAGTTTTGAGTACATGAATAATGAAGTCCAGATTCAATTGTATAAGATTGTGGTTAGACTGAACATAAAGCATTGTGTTTGGTTTTAGTCTCCTTACCTCAGGAAGGATATTATTGCCAGAGAGAGAGAGTGCAATGCCAGTTCACTGGACTTGTTCCTGGATGGTAGAACTGTCCTATGAACAGAGATTGAGCAAACTGAACATGTATTCTCTAGAATGAGAAGGCTCTCGTTGGAAATATGTTAAAGGATAGCATGGTAGATGCAGGTAGGATATTTTCCCTGGTTGAGGAGATTAGAACCAAGGGGGTACAATTTAAAAATAAGAGGGATGCCATTTATGACCTAGATGAGGAAAAATTGTTTTACTCATAGGGTGGTGAGCCTTTGAAATTCTCTAGTCAGTGGTGTACAGGATTGTGGGATTAATATGGATAAAAAGCATTGAAGTTTTCACCCAAGTGATTATCTTAAATGGTGGAGCAGAGTTGACAAGCTAAACAGCTTACTTTTGTTCCTATGTTCCTATCCCACTCCTGTACGTGGCATGGGCAGAGTAATACTGGCATCAACTATCCTTTTAACAGGGGGACTGGTGCTGTTTTGATGCCTGTGTACCTTCTCTATTATGAGATGAGCTCAGGGTTGAGTGGGAAGATGGTGGGCTAATAATCTTCCCACTCTGACATGCCTGCCCACCTCTAAAAAACACAGCCAGCAAGGGGCCCATATTCTTTCTGATCACATTATTTCTAATGCTATGTCTTCCTAATTATACGTTGCTGATTTAAAAGACTTTTATTTTGCAATATTATCAATTCTGCTGTTGGTTTCTATTTTAGAAGAGAATTGTCCTGCTTCTTGTGTCTATAATCACAGGTTCCTGCTTTCTTGTTCCTAAACTGAAGGATTCCTCCATTTTACAGCATGATCCTGAGGCGTCTTGAGAGGGGAGAAAGAATGACATCTGTTTTGAAAAAAAGGGTTTGCCCATTGAAGACAAATAAGGAGGATTTTTTCATACAGAGGATCATGTGTCTCTAGAATTCTCTTCTTCAAAAGACTTTGGAAGCATAATCTTTGAATTTTTTTAAGGCAGAGGCAGATTGAGTATTGTTAAGGAAGGGGGATGAAAGTCTGTCAGGTAGGATTATGGAGTAATCAGATTAACCATGATCTTATTGAATGGTGCAGTCGTCTCCAAGGGCTAAGTGGCTGAGTCTTGCTCCACATTTGTATGTTGGTCTGATCATCTGTTAAGAAGATATAGTTTATTCCATGTTAGGAAATGGGTATACATTACATTTTAATGATTACCATTTTTAAGAGGACCAGATGGTGAACATCTGGTGATCCCAAGCTATTCTGCCCCATCAGTCCATATGATATAAGCAAAGTGGTTGATGCTTATGCACTCAACAATATGAACCCCTACAGAATATTTTAAACATAGCTTCTTTGCCCATATTTGGCCTCATACCATGAGATGTCACAGGGTCTGGAAGCAACTTTAAAGACGCCAAGGAAACTCCCTTCAGATCATCCCGCCAGAGGAATGGGATTTAACTGGTAATGATCATGTCAAAAACATCTCCTGTGAGGTGAGATTTTGTGCCAGTTTATTGCCTCAGTCTTCGTGGGACAGCTCTCCCAATTTATGTTCAAGCCCCAAATGTTAGGAAGATGATCTTTGTAGAGTGACGAACTTGGCTTTCCATTGTTGTTCCCAGTGCCTATGTTGGTTCCCAGCTGGCTGTCCTGTTCCACTCCTTTTATTTGACTTTCAGTACAAGTGAGTGCCTTGTTAGGCCAACTCAGATGGCATTTAAGAATAAACCATACAGCTGTTAGTCTGGAATCACATCTATGCCACATCAAGTAAGGACAGCAGATTATCTTCCCTAAAGGGCATTCATCCTGGTAAAGAATATGAGTAAACCAGAGATTTTTGTTTTACCAAATTTATTAATTTTAATTAAAATTCCACCATCTGTTCTGCTGGGATTTAAAAAGGGATTTCAAAGAGAAATGAGCCTGGGCCTCTTGAATACTGGTTCAGTGAAAATACCACTACCCCACCTTTCCCCTCATGGATGATGTCCAAGTTAATTAACTGAATTTTCTGGAAAAGTGATGATGTTTAAAGTTCTCCATAAAAACCGTTGCTTGATTAAAGTTCAGACATTACTGGTATTTCTCTGCAGCCCTGTTAAAATGAAAAGCCATTGGTTTTGAAGTCACACCGAGTGTCTTTGAAAGCATTGGCATTAACTTTCTTAGTGCACTGTTATAACAGACTTTAACCAATACACATTAAAATAGTTAATACCTCAGTTAAAATGACAGTTGAAGTAATTTAGTTTTCATGCTGCATAATTTTCAACGAGCTGGTTAAGTCAACTTGTATTGTACAGGGCCACAGCAAATCTGTCCCCACTTAGCTTTACAAAAGATTTTGTGGTATTCATGACAGTATCAAATTGCCGCAACCACCTGGAAAGCACAGATTGTTCACTTGCACATGGGTTGAGACAATGGTTCGTGAGCCACCGACAGCAGTTGTTTATATTTGCTACAGCAACAATAAACCTCCAGCAACGTGGAGAATTACTTGCTCCTACAATATTCTATGCCCTAGAGGTGCTGGGAACTGTATCATTTTTATTGCCCCTACTACCAGCCATTGTGTTATAATGTAAATGCAATGTACTCAGCCTCTGTCAGCAGAAGATGTTTAACTTTGACTTTAATGTGTATTCTAGCAGACGAATCCAGCAACAACAATCTTGTCTCAAGCACAGAACTGAGGTGCAAGTAATATAAACAAGGAATATTTTTTCCAGTTAACCCACATATGAATTTAAGTATGCACTTGCCACAAGGCAGTGAAAAAGGCAAATGGTATATTGGTTTTCGTAGTGCGACAATTCGAATGAAGAAGCAGGGATGTTTTCCTCCAACTGTACAGGGCTGTGGTGAGACCACACTTAGAATATTTTGTGTAGTTTTGGCCTCCTTATCTAAGGAAGGATGTTCTGGCTACTTAGGGAGGGCAAAGAAACTGATTCCTGAGATGACAAGACTGATACATATAGGGAGTGAATAGATTGGTTCAGATTATATTCACTGGAGTTTAGAAGACTGAGGGAGGATGGCAGAGAAACCTATAAAATTCTAAAAGAATTACACAGGGTAGATGCAGGAAGAATGTTCTTGATGGGGAGTTCCGAACCCGGAGTCACACCCCGAGTAAGGGTGAGGCCTTTTAGGACAAAGATGAGGAGAAATTTCTTCACTAAGAGAGTGATGATCCTGTGAAATTATCTCCCACAGGAAAGCAGTGAGTCCAAAACATTGAAGACTGTCTCAAAAGAAATATATATCGTTCTTGGGATTAAAATGATGGAAAAACAGGAACAGGGAACTGAGTTGGATGATTAGTCATAATCATATTGCATGGCAGACAGGCTTGAAGGACCAAATGGTCTACTCCTACTCCCAATCCAATGTTTCCAAATGCAAAGGCATTGATAAATAGGTCTGATCAATAAGTACACTCAAGCCCTGATTATGGACAAATATATCAAAGTATAAAATTGAGCTTTGATTGTCCACATTACTACTTAAATGGGAGTTGGAATGTGGTATTGTATTAACCAAACAAAATACACATATTTGTTGATTTTATTCACATTGCCTGACCTACTCTGCTTTTCCAGCACCACACTTTTCAACTCTGATCTCCAGCATCTTCCGTCCTGACCTTCTCCTGAACTAGAACATTAATCATCCTAGTTGCTGACAAATCCAATAGCAACATTTAAAAACACATCTTCAGTCAGTGGCTATCTAGAATGTGAAATTCACTATTCAGGAAGGTTTAATTTTTTTTTTACTGTGATGTAGACAACACTGGCTAAACCAACATATATTGTCCACTTCTAATTGTCCTGGAGAAGTTGTTGGCCTTCAGGAATTACTGCAACCCATGTGTAGGTACATCCACAGTATTGTTTTAGAGACAATTCTTGGATTTTGATCAAGCAACACTGAGGAATATTGATATAGTTCCAGAGAGGTTCATGCAAGTTCCGTATATCTATTGATCTTCTCCTTCAAGGTGGTAGCTGTCACAGTTTTAGAAGGCACTGTTGGAGGAGCCTTGATGATTTATTACTGTGCATCTTGGAGCAAGATAGGCACTGCTGTCACTGTGTGTCAAGAGTCGAGGGAATAGTTGTTGAATGTGGTGGATGAGGTGGCAAGCAAAGAGGCTGCTTTGTCTTAAATGGTGTTGAGCTTGTTGAGTGTTTTTGGACCTGCACCCATTCAAAGCAAGTGGACAGCATCCCATCACATGCCTGAATTATACCTTGTAGATAATGGACAGGCTCTGGGGAATCAGGACATGATTTACTTGCCACAAAATTTCTGGTCTTTGACCTGCTTTTGTAACCACAGTATTTATATATTGTCCAGTTCCGTTCCTAATCAAAGGTAATGTCCAGGATGTTGATAACTGAATTCAGCAAAGGTAATGCCCATTAAGAGTAAAGGAGCAATGGTTGGATTAGTTGCTGGTCATTGCTTGGCACTGTATGACATGAAAGTCAACAACCACGTATCAACCCAAGTCTCAATGCTGTTCAGGTCTTGCTGTATAAACATCATGCAAGCATCAGTGAACAATGACACTTCTGAGTTACTGATGGACAGAAGGTCATTGGTGAAGTAAGTACATCCACTGTGTTGTTATGGAATGATTTCTTGGATTTTTGATCTAGCAACACTGAGGAATACAAGTGGTACTGCTTCCATATATCTGCTGATCTTCTCCTTCTAGGTGGTCGCTGTCACAGCTTTAGGAGGCACTGTTGAAGGAGCCATGTGATGGGATCCTGTCCATTTGGTTTGAATGGGTGCAGGTCCGAAAACACTCAAAGCTCAACACCATTTAAGTCAAAGCAGCCCACTTGCTTGCCACTCATCCACCACATTCAACAACTATTCCCTCCACTACTGACACACAGTGACAGCAGTGCCTACCTTCTATGAGATGCACAGTAATAAACGATCAAGATGCTTGAAAGTATTTGGGCCTGGTCACAACCCTACGGAAGCAGTGATGACTTAGAGCTGGCATGATTGAGCTTCAAAAGCCACCAAGCCTGTATCGGAGATAGATTTACGGGTGGGGCCTGAGGGAACTGGAACAAGGATTGTTCCACATTCCCCACAAAAAAACAGGCATAACTGGGGCTTGTGCAGGTACCCATGGCCATACCTTTGTCTTGCAGAAACTGAGATGATCTAAAGGACGGTTGTTCAAAATGAAAACAAACTTAGCCAGGCAAAGAAGGGGGTAGCGGAGATGGAGAATG
Organism: Chiloscyllium plagiosum; assembly: GCF_004010195.1. Classification (NCBI taxonomy): domain Eukaryota; kingdom Metazoa; phylum Chordata; class Chondrichthyes; order Orectolobiformes; family Hemiscylliidae; genus Chiloscyllium; species Chiloscyllium plagiosum. The sequence goes on from NC_057724.1 coordinate 50,794,521, forward strand.
AGCAAGCTCCTTTTCAACAAAGAAACCGAGATTATTTACAACATCCTGATGGGGAACAATGTGTCGAAGGATTGTATTTCCATCGTGTAAAGAAGGCAGCTCAGACAAGCAAACTGGAAATTATGAAAGTGATGTAAAATGTCAGAAGAATCATGCAACTAAATGGGAAGAGACTGAACAAGGGGAAAAAATAGAGTAAAGAACATAAAGAAACAAGCTCAGTGGAGCAGGAACAGGCTGACATGATGGATTTGCTGGGGCAGTTTTGTGGATTTTGGGAAGGAGGCTGTGTGGGTTGGGGGACAATTAGGAGAGAAGACGTGCAAGGGAAATCTCCAAAGGAGATGAGGTTAGTGACAGTCCTGAAAGCCACAGCTTGATGTTCAATGGTGAGGTCATGTTCCAAGAGGAGACAAGAGTAAGTGTCTCAGAGTTGTCTTTCAACTTCTGACAGGTAGAGGCACCACCTCCCTATGATGATGGCACCATACTTATCAGCAAGTGGAACAAAGTTGGTGTTTGACCTGAGGGAAGTGGATGTAGCAAGTTCAGAGGGAGACAGTCAGATTGGTGAGAGGAGCAAAGACAGCAAAGCAGCTAGTTTCACATCGACTATTCTCAATGCAGAGATCAAACACAGGCAAAAGGCCAGAGGGAGATGTCCAGGTAGAGGAGAGTGTTGGAGATGGGTGAAAGTGTTGCAACACAGGGAGAGGTCTCTTGTCCAAAGAGGTCAGCCATGGAGGCAAAGATGACAGAAGAAGAATTCACCAAGCCACACTTTGAAATTCTTTGAGGTGGGTGTTTTACAGGATAAAACTAAATCCTTTGCTGAGCACAGGTTGAGAGGGGAAGGTAAGAGGGTGTAACGAAAATATGGTAAAAAATGGGATGAGGTGAAGTGGTAGACTTGAGGCGAAAGGGAGGAGAGGATGGATCCAAAGATGCATTGGTACCCTTCAGTATTTGGAACTTGTATTCTTTGACACCTGAAAGGAAGAGAAAAAGTTTATTTTTAAGGCATTGAATGAAATCAAGAATGAAATGGGACTGGGGTCCTGGATAGCTTTGAGTTAGCATGAGGTGGTGCTGATAGAGAGAGACATTTTGAGAGTGTACATCTGATGATACATGACATGGAGTGTGGATCTCAGGATGCCACAAGATCAGTTGGTCTGAGGAGTTTTATATGTCTTGGAGATAATTGCAATCCTGAGTAAGTTTGAAACATGAAGGATGAAACTTCATTTGGAATCCATATTGGGGAAAGTAGAACTGAAAGCTGTCACTGTGGAAGGAGATGTGACTGTGAAGTGGATTTTAGCAAACACTTTATCCATCATTCAGAGGAAGAGAGTAAACAATGAGGGTGAACAAGCCAAAAGATTAAAATGGAAATCCTGTTGAAGAGAAGAGCAGAACTTCTACTAAGCGGGGATACCTGGAAAAGAAACTGCAATGAATTAAACACTCAAATAAAGGCAAAATACTGAGGATGTTAGAAATCTCTCTTGCGTGCCTGTAATTGGCACAAAATTAACAGGTCACCTTCATCTGCAATACAAGGGTGTCTGTAAGTAAGACCTTAAAATGAGCAGAATTGGAATCAATATATGGGAAGCCCTTTGTCAACTTGTTAGCTGGTGGCAAACAAGCAGTCAGAAAGTGGGGAATAAAAGAAATTACCAAATGATTAAAAGTATTTGATGTTGGGTCAACACTATTCATTTATTCAAGTTACAGAAAACCCTGTCACTCAGAAGTTTCTACAACCTCAACCTCAGGCCAGAAGTGACATACACCCTGAGTGAACATAGTCCATTGTCTCCCAAGATTTTTGGGTGCCAAGAGGAGGCCTTCAAAGTACTTCATTATCAATGAAATACTTTTTAACAATGTAGTCAGTGTTGCAAAAGGAGAAATTTAACAGTAAATTTCATCAATGCAAAATCTCACAATCACAGTGTTATATTTGCCAGATAATCTGCTTCTGATTGAAGGATAAATATTGGTTGGCACACCGGAGAGAACAACACTTCAGGTCTTCTTCAAAATAACACCATGGGATCTTCTACATTCTCCCCAGCAGTTTCCTTTTAGAGTGTATTCACTATGGTAATGTGTGAAGTGCAGAAACTTATTTAAGCACAACATGACTCACATGTGCAACAATGTGATTATCACTGGATAATCTGTTTTACTGATGCTGATTGAGGGATTAGTATTGGCCAGGACAAAAATGAAACTCAACTGATCTTCTTTGAAATAGTGTCATAGGATCTTTTACCTAGGCGGGTTGATGGAGCCCCAGGTAAATGTATCATTGAAAGATGACACTTCTGACAGTGCAGCACTCCCTTGGCATTGACTAGAGTACTAGGCTTTGTTTTATACTCAAGTTTCTGCGGTGCCAGAAGTCATTATGCACATAGCCCTGTTATTTAGCTTCAGCTTGAAAAGAACTAAAAATCTGGGTCAAGAAATCAGCAGGAACTGAGCTGCTAGCATTTCTTTCAGCAATATATATTCAAATAGAAAACATGTTTTTTATCTGAACATGCTGGGAACTTGATTAGTTAATCTAAATTGACCAATCAGAAGTGAAGAACTCATTGGCTTTGAAATTATTCAATGGATATAAACATGCAAATGCTCAATGCATTGATATAAAATTACTTCATCTGCTTTTTAATACAAATATTAACCCATTTATAATATTGTGATTTATGGCTCTGTTAAAATATACAATTTGAGTTAATTAGCTACAGTTCACAAAGGACTATAGGTAACTCTCTCCATTAGAAAGAGAGAGAGAGTTGGTTATACATAGCTGAAGGGCCACTATTCTGCAGATGCGATGCCACCCGACAGGAACTGTCACAGCTGGTGCAGGGATTGAAGTTGCACCATTATTGTCATTCTGCATCAACTGAGATAGCCAATTCTTTTGCCCTCCCATTATATTGTTATGTGCTATTCAGATTAAGGATTTTATTTTTTCAAGGGATTAGGTATTGCTGCCAAGGCCAGTATTTGTTGCTCATCCCTGATTGTCTTCAAAATAATTATGCTACATGGCTATTTCGAAGGGAAATTCAAAGTGCTTCACAAAGTTAACCTCATTACAATAGATTTGGAGTCACATGCAGGCCAGACCAAGTAAGAATAGCAAACATCCTTCCCTCAAGGTCATCAGTGAACCAGATATGACAAGCAATAAAGTTTCCATGGTCAGCATTAGATAAGCTTTCTTTTTAATTTCAGATTTCATTGAATTGATGTGGCTGGATGGAAAAAGACTAATTATTGGCAAATTATAGATGTCGTTTGGGTTGAGGATCACCCTAGCCCTTCCTGCCAGAGATAAAATTGTGGGCAAGTTGAAGCTGAGTGGGAGGACAGCAGAAAGGCCAATTGAGGAATGTTTTGACATCATCTTTCTGCAAACCCACTGATAGTGACCACAAGGTTTTGTCCTTTGTCAAAAATCTCTTACATTTGCCAAATGCAACTTACCTTTAAAAAAAATTTACATTAGTTACCATTGATTAACTTCCCAAACTTACCAAATTTGTCTTGAGGTGTAGTTTTAAAGAATTTGCCTAAATCTGACAAGCAAGCTGTTCTATTGCTATACAATTTCTTATTTTCTCTCTTAAACATTAACCATTCTCCAGTCCTTTTGCACAATTTGTATAAAGAAGACTCAAAAGTTTCCAACCAATTAGCTTCTTTTCACAATCTGGAACCTTGCGAACAGGAATTAATCATTTTGAATTCTTCATTTTTTAAAAAAAATAAATTCTTTTACCACAAGTTAGTTCTAGTACATCCATATTCTCACTTTCAACATTTACTTAAAAGGTAAGTAAAATATTTATTTATTATCTCCTATGTATTTCCATCCTTCACAATTAGATACACCATCAGACCCTGGGTCAGTTCTAAGCTCTGTTTACTTCTTCACTTTCATATGCTTATGAAAATCCTGACTGATAACTTTTACATTACCTGCTTGTTTTATTTAGGAGGTCAGATTCCCTTTTAGCCATTTGAATGCCACTTTTATCTCACCACTCCATTTTTAACATTTTTCATAGTTATCTTTCATGTTGTTATCCTTAAATTGCCTCCCAATCAAGTTTCAGTTCAACCTTAATCCATTTATACATCCATTTATTTTATATACCTTTTTAACCTTAAAGGAATACATTTACTGTGTAATCAGTACAGTTCCATTGCACATCTGTCAATCTGTTTGCACTTTTCACTCGAACTGATTTGGGATCAAATCCCTTTTCATCTTACAGAGCATTGCCAACAGTCTCATAATGTTTTTTTTTACCTTAAGCCTAACAATACTTCTCAGTTTTTCTCTTGGGCATCAACCTTGGCTCAATTTGAGCAAACCTTTTCTCTTAATCAGAAAAACATGGATTCAGCCCCAATTCGGGAATTGAGCATATGATTTAGAGTTACATTCCACTGAGGTGCAGATAGATTCTGCACAATCAGAGGTGACATGTTTTGGTTAGGTCTTTCGAAAATTTATTTAATCTTATTGAATAGGGATTAATAGTATGGATGCTGGCTCGCATTACCCACATCCTGTAAATGAGTAAAAGAAACACTGGACAGTCTAGAATGAAAGAGCATAGTCTCAGGACAGAAAGATCGTAAAGGGTTTCAACTGGCAATTCAAGGTGGATTGGTCTACAAGAACAAAAATAAAGTTTAAATATAAATGAAACAGGTTAGATTAAACTAAGAGAGTCCATAAATTACCAGGGGATAAATACAGTAACAGAACAGAAATTTTGAAAAATGCCTTTAGAAACTGAGAGGAACTGCTATTGAAAATTAATGAATCTGTCTGCACAGCAATGCAACACAACAGTGTCCGCAATGAAACTGGGGAACTGAAGGTAAAAATATCTTGCAAGGAACCAGATGTAGCAAATATTGCTGAGGCAGAAAAATCAAACCAAGGAATTAAGCTTTGCAGGTTAAATTATGTTTAGAAAGGTAGAGTGGGGAAAGCATAAGTGAGTAGCTGTACTAACTGGACATAATACGATGTCAGGTGAAAAGAAGTCATACAGCCATCAGTAAGACAGAAGTAGAATCTATGTTGATAAAAATAATTATTTGAATCAACATGTTTGGACATATTATGACATACCTTGGGGCAGGTAAGTCTTAAATTCTGGTCAAAATGTAGGGACACTACTACTGTGTCAAAAAGTGTGGAGATAAGACAGTAAAAACATAAAAACTAGGAAAAGCAGCAGACATTTTCATTCTTCTTTGCCATTCAATATAAACATGGCTGATCTTCTATTTCAATATCATATTCCTGTTTTCTCACCTATTTTGTGATGCCTTTAATTTCTAAAATAAATCTTTTTTTTTCTTGAATATATTCAATGATACAACTAAATGTAGGCCAGACCAGACAAAGATGAAATATTTCCTCCCGTAAGGATATTCATAAGCCCCATGGGTTTTTACCACAATTGACAATGGTTACATGGTGACCAATAAGCTAATTTTAATTCCAGATTTTTTAAATTCAAATTTCACTCGCTGCCATAATGAGATTCAAATCATGTTCCTTGAACAAATAATATTAATACTATTCCTAGCCTTTCCTAGAGACCATGGTTGTTTGGTTAGTATTTTGAGTCATCAGCAGTAATAAATATTGAACTTATCCTTTGATTTCTTAGAGCTCCAATGATTTTTTTGGTTCAGTTTTGTCACTGGACACTTAACCTTTATGACAGGCTGAGAGAGCACTTTTACCATTTCATTCCAGTGGCAAATGTCCATCTTCCTGCATGTCAAAAAGTATTTATTGAAATTCAAGTTTGGTTTGTTTATTTCATCTGTGGAAGTTTTTTTTAAGTTTGCTAATTATAGGCAAGCATATCTCTACAATGTGAAAATTCACATAAAGGTGTAAACAAAAAAGGAGACAAGAGTTTCTTCATACATGACTCACTTTAGTACTTTTCGATAAAATGTTAATTTTGGTTCTGATTGTCTTTGTTCATCTCACATCAGTTTCATGATTTAGAAAATCTGTATTCAGGTAATTGTTGTGGCCTTTTTACATCAGTGCTTTATCAAAAAACATTTCAGTCATGCAAGCCCCGGGTGTTAAAATTAGATGATGGCATTTGAAAATCAATATCCCATATTTTACTATTTCATGTAATTTTATAGAACTATTGTGGCAATGTCAGTAAATGTCATAGGGAATGTAGTGGTTAAAATAAGTATACTTTGAATGGGGAACTAATGGGTGATGTGGATGTGCAGAGAGATGTGTAGGTTTAGACGGCCTTAAAAGCTGCATTTCAACTGAAAGGTTTAACAAAAGCTAATGGAATAGTGGATTTTAAAACTGGAGTTAAATTTTGATGCCCAATCTATATGAAACTAAACAATATTGCACTTATCATGCAATATGAAGGCTATTGAGGTAATAGAGGTGATACAGATTCATTGAAATGTTGCCTAGTGGGAGGAATTACTAATATAAAAAAGGCTAGTAATAATGGCACGTTTTTGTTTGAAAAGTAGTCTACATCATGATTTGATAGAAGTGTTTAAGTTTTGAAGTGATAATATGCGATAGAGTTAGGGTTACGTACAGTTTTCAACAAAAATAGGCTGCTTTCAGAGATTGAGAAGTCCATAATGAAATAAAATTGAATCAGAGATATGGCACAGGAGAAATTTTCTGCACTCAGATTAAGTGGTTATGGAATTCACTGCTGGACTGTGTGAATGAAGAAGAAACAGACCTTTAAGCCCAACAAGTCCACATCAACCCTACAAAGAGTATCCCACCCAGAGCCATTACCCTACATTTCCATGACAAATGCACCTAACCTACACATCCCTGAACACTATGGGCAATTTAGCTTGGTCAATTCACCTAACCTTCACATCTTTGGACTGTGGGAGGAAACCTACGTTGGCATGGGGAGAATGTCCAGACTCCACACAGACAGTCACCTGAGGCTGGATTTGAACCCATGTCCCTGGCACTGTGATGCAGGCCACTGAGCCACCATGTCACCCTTGGTGGTACTTACTTAATTCATATCAACATGTAATAAAAGGTTTGATAAGAAAGAAAAAGAGATTGGAACAGTAATATTTGCTCTTGTGAAGGATATGCAGCAGCATGGATTGGTTTGGCAGTTGGTATTTTTTCACATTATAGTTTCTATATACATCAAAGCATTCCTGTTCTACATATAAAACAATCCTTACTTTTTAACACACTAAGAACAGAAAAAGCTGAAAAAATGATGAGTCCAACAGATTCATGAGGAGAAACAGAATTAAGTTTCAGATGAATGACCATTTCTCTGAACAGAAGAGAAAGAGAAATGTCAGAGATGTAAATCTGCAATAACAGAGGAGAAGATTTGTATCGGATAGAGGCTAGTGTAGATTAGGTAATGCAGTATTTCATAATATATCAACAAAACATTGGTGACAGATATACTGAAGAAACAGAAGCTGTGTCCAAGTGGACTTGTCACATAAAACACATCTGAATACAACATTAAGAGTTAAAGAAAGATTCAGACCAACTCAGCAAAAGAAAAGGAAATAAAAAAGAACTAGAAGTCATCATATAATGTTCTTCAACTCGTGTTGAGTCCAGAAGGCTGTAAAATGCTGGAGTTGAAAGCCAAGGTGTTGGACTTCAGTGTCCACAGTCTTTACAGCATTCTGGACTCAATATGAGTTGAACAACATGACACGATGACATCTACCTTAGAATAAAGGGAAGACCTTTTAGAACGGAGATAAGGAGAAACTACTTCAGCCAGAATGTGGTAAGATTGTGGAAGTTACTGCCACTGAAAGTTGTGGAGGTCAGGTCATTAAGTGTATTTAAGGCTGAGGTAGATAGGGTCTTGATTGTCAAGGGGATCAGGGGTTACGGGGAGGAAGTGGGAGGATGGGGATGAGAAACTTATCAGCCATGATTGAATGGCAGAGCAGACTCGATGGGCTGAATGGCCTAACTTCTGCTCCAAGTTCTATGGTCTGCCTCCTTTTAAATTTCCTTTTCTTTTGTTTTGCTGAGTTGGTCTGAATCTCTTCATGTTGTATTCAGATTTTTTTTTGTGGCAAGTCTCACCTTGTTTGGACACAACTTCTGTTTCTTTAGTTTATCTGTCACCAATCTTTTGTTGCTATATTATGAAATATTACATTACTTCACCTACTCTGGCCTCTATCCTATACAAACCTTCTCTTAATTTTTGCAGTTTACATCTCTGACATTTCTTGCTGGAGCCTATATGGATTATGGTTCAATGGGTCTTGAGCAGAGGCAACTGGTGTCTCTCTTTGAGTCTCCAAATGGGCAGTGAATCAGCAAACAGCTCAACAAGACCATTTTTTATCCCCAATTCCTGCTGCTCTTTAAGCTTTATCTGGTCTATCTTTGACTTTTCCTTCCCTTCTCTGATTAATTAACTCCATTTCTCTTAATGTTCACCACAGTCCTACAATGACCTTAGCTATATTTGCTCACACCAGACTTGCTCTGAAGATCGCAGTCCATTTCTCCATCTCCAGTCTAGTTTCTCCATCCATTTCACACACTACTGTCTGAATTTTTCCGCTTCTCCCAGCAGAATTTAATTTGTCCCCAGCATCCACTTCACCAGCATCTGCACTCAACATCTCATTCTCTCCAATTTATGCCTCTACAGTGCAGTGTAATCATCAAAAATATCGTCCCCTGTCTTCCCTTTCAGCATTATAAAGAATGTTTTTCTCTGCAACACCCTAATCCACCCCTCAATCAGCCATAACATCCCTCTCTTCTCTACAGTGCCTTTCTGTGACAGCAAAGGACGTGCAACATCTATCCTTTCAGCTCCTCCCTTCTCTCTGGCCCAAACATTTCTTCCACATTCCTGCTTTGTTAAATTTAGCTTACTGTGTTCATTGTTCATCATATAGTTTCTGTTTTCTTTCAAATGTAATAATTCCCATCTAATTAGGACAAAATCTTTGTTTCTTTCCTCTGTTTGTTGCCACATGTTTAAAACTGTTACATTATGAAACCCTTTGTTATATTTTCTCCTCTGGCCTCCACCCTGTCACAGACCTTCTCCCTTGTTTTTCCTGTTGCTCCTACCCTTTCCACTGGCCTGAAACCTCCTACATTCTTATTCTCCTTAGTTCTGTAGAAAAGTCATTGATCTGAAGCATTAATTATGTTCCTCTCCACAGATGCTGCTTGACTTGTTGCATATTTTTGGATTTATTTCTGTTTTCCAGCATCAGTAGTATTTTAGTTTTGTATTAAACTTTGTTTTTTACACTTAGCCAAGAAATATCGTCACTCCATTAGCAACATTTCTTTTAACACATGGAAGAAATTTTGAAATAGTCATGCATTTTTGACCAGAACATTCTCTGTGAGCTAACTTGGTTTTTCAGACAAAACTGCGTGCATTGTCAATGTGAGCAATATGCAAAATTTGCCCTAATTTTGAACATCACCCAAATCTCAGCTCATTTGTGTAAGCAAGAATGGAAATTTTGTGACATATTCAATTCAGCAAAATTATGCAAACTTTCTGAATCGTACACATTGTGCCGCTCCAGCTGTTTCCTGAATCTAATCCAACACTTGAGTAATAAACCAAGAGGGAAGAAAGATAAAGCTTTGGAATGAATGAGAAACTTAAACGAGAAATTAGAATTTTGGAAGAAATCTATGATTTTGCATTCCCCAGGGTTGGATTTTAAAGTGACAGGAACACATTTCAGAACCATACTGGATGAGCCAGCACACTAGCTCAGCAGTTAGCTAGTGATGCCTCACAGCACCTGGCACCCCAGTTCAATTCGAGCATTAGGTGATTGTCTGTGTGAAGTTTGCACGTTCTCCCTGTGTCTGCATGATTTTCTGCCAGGCCCTTCAGTTTCCTCCCCCAGTCAAAAGATGTACAGGTTAGATGGATTGGCCATGCTAAATTGTCCGGGGATGTGTAGGCTAGATGCATGAGCCATAGAAAATGCAGGGTTACGGGGATAGCGTAGGGTGCTGTATCTCTTTGGAGGATCGGTGTAGACTCAGTGGACTGAATGACCTCTTTCTACACCAATTCTCTGCTTCTGCCGATGTAATGTCCTCAATGTTACATCCATAACGATCCAAGAATATGTATGCACAAGATCTAGCAAAGCCCTACAAAACACAACCATTACAGACAGTTACCTGGATCTGAATATCTAGCAGGACCTTGGGGGATTTGACTGAGAAGTAAGCTGATTGGTTATTTGCATCATCGGTTTAAAGCAAGTCACCAGACACAGTTAACCATTATTGCTGCAGTATCGAGACAATCTCAATTATCAAACGCTATATAATAAGTCCATTCATAAATACACAATGGAGATCATAGGGGCTTTTTCAGACAAACAAGACTTTGTTGGCTTTATCATTAGCCAACAGTAATACCACAAGGTAGAAACACGTTTCTCATCATGCTTGTTTCCCCAAAGGAAATGTACTTACTTGGTGACTTGTGCATCCTTTCACAGTATTATGGCATAACTTGTTAGCCTACTCTGTGAAGATGTAGGTGGAAGTGACCATCTGAGAAGGTCACACATATATTGATGAATAATTCCTGGAAAGCTTACATGATAAATATATCCTGCGGAGAACTTCTGTGCCCCATTTGTTTGAAGGAGAAAAAAGGCTTCAGTATGGATCCTATGGGACCTTGGCCCTGAGGTACCTTTAAACATGTTGGCAGTCAGCATTCAACAGAGAACAGCAACACGGAGACACATGCAGAAACCAGAATCATGATTCGGCACACATCCAGGCTACTGAAACAACACTTTTGTCCTTCATCTTAACATAAGCTGTCCCTTTTGCTCTTTTCTGTCCCCTGCCTGTCTTTTTTTTCCCTGAATCTTTAAATGTTTATAAGCTGGAAGTCAAATGCCTTCCAATTTTCATTAAAGGTCACCATAACTGAGAGCCTTTCCATTTCTGTGAATCTTGTTTAACCTCACGAGTAAAATTTCCTAGTTCACACACCTCTGCCAAGTAAATTTAAGCATTCTGCACCAGCACTTCGAAAAATCTATACTGACCTTTACTATACTCATGGAGAGGGATAGGAGCAGAAGGAATGGGATCATATTTAATTGAGGGAAAGGGAATTACAATGCTATTAGGCAGGAATAGGGGCAGCTAAATTGGGAACAGATGTTCTCAGGGAAATGAACGATAGAAATGTGGAGGTTGTTTAGAAAGCACTTGTTGATAGTGCTGGACAGGTTTGTCCTGCTGAGGCAAGGAAGGGATGGTAAGTTGAAAGAACCTTGCATGACAAGGGATGTGTAACATCTAGTTAAGAGGAAGAAGAAAGCCTACTTTAAGGTTGAAGGAGCAAGGATCAAACAGGGCTTCAGAGAGTTACAAGGTAGCCAGGAAGGTACAGAAGAATGGACTTAAGAGAGCCTGAAGGGGGCATGAAAAAGCTTTAGTGGGGAGGATTAAGGAAAACCGAAGGCATTCTACACGTATATGAGGAACAAGAGAATGGCCAGAGTGAGGATAGGGCCGATCAGGGAGAGTTGAGGGAACTTGTGCCTGGAGTCAAACGAGGTCCTTAATGAATACCTTGCTTCAGTATTCACTACTGAGAGGGACCTGGCTGTTTTTGTGGACAGCATGAAATAGCTTGATATGCTATTAAGGGCTACAGGGAGAATGCGGGTAAGTGGAGTTGAAATGCCCATCAGCCATGATTGAATGGCGGAGTGGACTTGATGGGCCGAATGGCCTTACTTCCGCTCCTATGTCTTATGGTCTTATGCTCGACCAGGTTGATGTTAAGGAGGAGAATGTGCTGAAAATTTTGAAAGAACATAAAGATAGATAAATCCCCTGCGCCAGATGACATTATACCCTAGGTTACTATAGGAAGTGAAGGAAGAGATTGATATGCTTTTGGCGATGATCTTTGTGTCCTCACTGTTCACTGGAGTAGTGCCAGATGATTGGAGGGTGGCAAATATTATTCTCTTGTTCAAGAAAGGGGATCGAGATAATTCTGGAAATTACAGACCAGTCAGTCTCACATCTGTGGTGGGCAAAGTATTGGAGAATACTCTGAGAGACAGGATTTATGATTACTTGGAAAACCATAGTTTGATTACAGATAGCCAGCATGGCTATGTGAGGGACAGGTCATGCCTCACAAACCTTATTGAATTCTTTGAGGATGTGAAGAAACACATGGATGAAGGTAGAGCAGTGGATGTGGTATACATGGATTTTAGCAAAGTGTTTAATAAGGTTCCCCATGGTAGGCTCATTCAGAAAGTAAAGAGACATGGGATACAGGGAAATCTGGCTCTCTCGATACAGACTTAGTTGGCCTATTGAAGACAAAGGATGGCGGTAGATAGAAAGTATTCAGCCTGGAGTTCAGTGAACAGTGGTGTTCTGCAGGGATCAGTTCTGAGACTTTGTGATTTTTCTAAATGACTTGGATGAGGAAGTGGAAGGGTGGGTTAGTAAGTTTGCCAATGACATAAAGGTTGGTGGAGTTGTGGATAGTGTGGAGGGCTGTTATAAGTTGCAGTAGGATATTGAGAGGATGCAGAACTGGGTTGATAAATGGCAGATGGATTTCAACCTGGAAAAGTCTGAAGTGACTCATATTGGAAGATCAAATTTGGATGCAGATACAGGGTTAAAGGCAGGATTCTTAGCAGTGTGGAGGAACAGAGAGATCATCGGGTCCGTGTTCATAGATCCCTCAAAGTTACCACCTAAGTTGGAAGAGTTGTTAAGAAGGCGTGTGGTGTGTTGGCTTTCATTAGCAGGGTATTGAGTTTAAGAGCTGCGAGGTTATGCTAGTTAGACAACACTTGGAATATTCTGATCAGTTCTGGTTGCCTCATTATAAGAAAGATGTGGAAGCTTAAGTGAGGGTGCAGAGGAGACTTACCAGGGTGCTGCCTGGACTGGAGGGTATGTCTTATGAAGAAAGGTTGAGGGAGCAAGGGCTTTTCTCATTGGAGGAGAAAGTGAGGTCTGCAGATGCTGGAGATCAGAGCTGAAAATGTGTTGCTGGAAAAGCACAGCAGGTCAGACAGCATCCAGGGAACAGGAGAATCGACGTTTTGGGCATAAGCCCTTCTTCCTGAAGAAGGGCTTATGCCCGAAACGTCGATTCTCCTGTTCCCTGGATGCTGCCTGACCTGCTGCGCTTTTCCAGCAACACATTTTCAGCTCTTTTCTCATTGGAGCAAAGAAGGATGAGAGGTGACTTGACAGACATGTACAAGATGATGAGAGACATAGATAGAGTGGATAGCCAGAGACTTTTAAGCAACTCCTGGATAGGCACATGGAAGATAGTACAATGAAGGGTATGTAGCTGAGTCTGATCTTAGAGTAAGACAAAAGGTCAGCACAACATCGAGGTCTGAAGACCCTAGACTATGCCGTTGTGTTCTATGTTCTAAAAATCACAACAGAAGGCTATTGATATCAGCTCTCTTCAGATACAATTCATCAAACTTGTAAAAGTTCCATTCCATTCAGAAGTGATCCTCATGTCCCAGGGATCTGATACTTGCCCTCCTGTGTCATCTCACCATCTAGGTATGAGTTTGCCTTCCCCTCTTCTTCCTATACTCTTTAGCATTATATAGGAGAAATCCAGAGATTACTATCCTGGATGAAGGTGTTATTTTACAGTGAAAGTTGGACAGGTTGCATACCCATCCATATTGGAGTTTACAGAAATGTGAGGTGAAGCACATACAAGATCCAGCAAGGAATTGACATGCTGGATATTGAAAGGATTGTTTCTACTTTTCAGGAGACTAAAACAAGGAGTCAAAGTTTAGAAATAAGAATTTCCCTTTTATGATGGGAAGGATGAGAATTTCTTTTTCGCAGAGTGTCATTGTTCTATGAAAGATTCTTCTCCAGAGAAGGGGGTAGAGTCAGGGTCAATAACTATTTTGAAGGCTGGGGTAAATGGATTTGTGACTAACAAGAAAGTCAAATGTTTGAGGTTAGACAGGAAGGTGGAGCTGAGGTCACAATCAGATCAGCCACCATCTTATCAAAATGCACAACAGGTTCAAAAGGTCAATTTTTTAAAAATCATTTATAGGAACTCACTAATTGGGCCAATATTTATTGTTCATACCGAGTTGCCCTTAGTAATGGCAAATTATCTACTCCGACTCTGAATTCTTATGTTTGCATATTTGAGATCTTGCTTCTGAGTTCCTTTCCCACCTCACTAATCACTACCCACAGGAACTCCTCTCTCTGTTGCTGATCCAGAACCACCATTGTTCACCATCTCCCTTTTGAATGATATGCAGCCAGGCAGTGACATCTCTGGACATCCTCTTTGAGCACAAATGCAATTCTCTTTTGACAGCCACAATCAAATCTGCTTCACCAACCTTTCAGTCAACTCTCACCAGATCATAATCACTTGCTGTGTAAAACAAAGATTTTTGCAAATCATTTTGAATCTGTGTTTTCAGCTTTTAGAGCCTTCTGCCAACCTTGCATGAATCGTAAATTGCCAGCAAAGAGCTTTCCCAGCGATTCTCATGCCCATGAACATGTTTTGTAAAAGTTTGCAGGGCAAGGGTGAGAAAGTGAAACTAGCTGAATGATTCTTCCCAGGAGCCAGAAAGGACATGGCAAACTGAATAAAATTGTTTTGCGCTGTACCTATGTTCATTCAATTATTCGTAAGTGTTTGATATTTTTGGATTATTTGTTAATAGGCTGTTGGTGTCACGGACACGGCCAGTACTTATTTATATGGTGAGGGTAGGGTATGATTTGGTGGGAACTTGCAGGTGGTGGTGTTCCTGTGCTACCGCTGCCTTTGTCTTTCTGGAAGGTACATTAAAGGGGTCCTTAGTAAATTGTTGCAATGCGCCATGTACATAATTGATAATAGCAGAGGAGTTGATATTTACTGCATGGAGTTCTACTTAAGTGAACTCATTTGTCCTAAATGATGTTGAGTTTCTTGAGCATTATTGGAGCTGAACTCATTCAAGTAAGTGTGGAGTATTCCATCAGTGTTCTGACTTCTGCCTTGCAGAAACTCAACAGAGATTAGGAAATTGGAAGGTGAGTGACTAGCTGGAAGTTTCCAAGCTTTGGACTTTCTTTCATACGTACATAACTTTTGCAGTTGATCTTGTTAAGTTTCTTTTCTCTGTTTGTTCCAGGATGTGGGCATCACTGGCTCAACCAGAATTTATTATCCATCACTAGTTGCCCTTGGGAAGGTGGTGGAGAGCTGCCTCCTAGAAATGCTGCAGTTTGGTGCATCAACAATGCCATTAGGGAAAATGTTCCAAAATGTTGCCCCTGTAACACTGAAAGACCAATAGTATATTCGAAGTCTGGATAGTGAGTAGCTTCAACGGAAACTTGCAGGTGTTAGCGTTTCCATGTATTTGCTGCCTTTATCCTTCTAGATGGTAGTGGTCATGTGTTTTGGAAGATGCAGTCAAAGAAGTCATGGTGAATTTCTGCAGTGCATCTTGTAGGTGGTGCACACTACTGCTACTGATTATTGGTAGTGAATGTTTATGGATATGGTGCCAATCAAGTAGGCTGTTTGGTCTTGGATTATGTCAAGCTTCTTGAATGCTATTGAGCTGGATTCATCTCGGCAAGTGGGAATATTCCATCACACTTCTCAACGGTGGGCAGGTTTAGGGGAGTCAGAAGGTGAATTACTCACTGCATGATTCCTAGCCTCTCACCTACTGTTGAAGTCACAGTTTTTGTATGACTAGTCCAGTTTGGTTTCCGGTCAATTGTAACTTTCAGGAAGTTGATAATGGGGGATTCGGTGATGCTGACATCACTGAATGTCAATAGTAATGGTTAGTTTCTCTCTTGTTGGAAATGGTGATTACCGCCAGATAGTCAATGGTAAGAGATTCAGCAAAGCTATTTCTGTTGAATATCAAGGTAAGGAGGTTAGAATGTTGGAGATAATATCTTCTTGGCAAATATTTCTTGCCAATGATTAGTCCAAGCTGAAAGTTGTCCAGGTCTGATTGCATCAGCACAGACTGCAACACACAGAAGGTAAATTGGAAATATATATTATTTACACCTCGGAAATAGTATATTATTGCATTTTATTGTCATAATACCTGTGTTCACATGTGTGTCTCTCAGCTGTCTTTATGCAGGAGGCATTGGTTTTCCTCTCAATCTGCCAAATTCCAATCTATTCTCATAAGAACCTTGATTTATTCCTGATGAATAAGGGTAGCCATTGGAAAGCTGAGTTGGCAAATTCTCTTGATCAGCTGTTTGCTTTCAACTGCTCCTTAGGTACAATGTCACCTCAATGTACCTTAAACAGCATCCAGAAATTTTGTTCTGTTCTCACAGAAACGATAATGCCTTTTTTTTCATCCTGCACAAAGGTGTCCACTGAAAAGCTGAATAAGCAAATCTGCTGCTCATCTGCTGGACTGACAAATCTTTTTTATGTGGCATATTTATGTCAGTCATATTAATAATCAACTCTTACCTCCATAGTTTACTTCATGCTTTCCCCAGTTCTTTCTGTTTTTGCTGATACTGCAATGACTCGCTTACATACCACTTATTAGGCCATTCTTTTGGACTTCATTGTGTCAGATAATATTAGACTGAATTGTATTTCAGGGTGTTGAGATCTCTGGGGGCCAAACAGGAAAGTAAAATTGAGGCCACAAGCAGAACAGGCACGACCATATTGAATGGCAAAAAGACCCCAAGAGCAAACTGCTTACACCTGCCACTAGTGCTTACATTCCTGTGTTCTGCAGGTCAGAGACTTGTGAATTTATATTTCAAAATAATGTTTTGCAATTTAAACATCAGCCTTGGCTTAATTTGTAACATGATTAACTCAAAATTAGAAGATTACAATTTTCAGTACTATTGACATGTCTGTGCAGTACGCCTGGCAGTACTATCCTTGACAGGTAAGATAAATGAGCAAAATTAGGTCATTCAATCTGCTGAGTCTGCTGTCCCATTCAAACATGGCTGATATTTTTCTCAAACCATTCACCTGCCTTTTCCCCATAACCTTTGATCCCCTTTCTAATTAAGAATCTCTCTATCTCTGTCTGAAATACACTCAATGACTTGGCCTCCACAGCCCTCTGCAGCAATGAATTCCACAGATTCATCACCCTCTGGCTGAAGAAATTCTCTTGACCTTAGTTCTAAAGAGTCATCCTTTCACCCTGAGGCTCTGCCCCCAGGTCCTGGTGTTCCAACTAGTGGAAACATCTGCTCCACCTCTGTTCTGTCCAGACGTCTCAGTATTCTCTAAGTTTTAATCAGTTCCTTATTCATCCTTTTAAACTCCATTGAGTACAGACCGAGAGTCCTCAATAGTACCTCATGTGACAGACCCTTCATCCCCAGGATCATTCTCTGGACATCCTCTGAACCCCATCCCCGCTCCAGGTATGGGCCCAAAACTGCTCATAATATTCCAAACATAGACTGACCAGAGCCCTTTCAGCCTCAGCAGTACATTGCTGCTCTTGCATTCTAGCCCTATTTAAATAAATGCTAACATTGCATTTGCCTTCCGAACTGCCAACTGAATCTGCATGTTAAGCTTGAGAATCCTGAAGTAGGGGTCCCAAGTCCCTTTATGCTTCACTTTTCCAAAGCCTATAACAGTTTATAAAATAGTCTACACCTGTAACCTTCCTACCAAACTACATAACCCCACATTTTCCCACATTGCCACTTGTTTACTCACTCTTCCACCATGCTCAAGTCATTCTGCAGCCTCCCTGCTTGCTCAACACTACCTAACTCTCCACCTACCTTTGTGTTTTCTGCAAACTTAGCAACAATTCCCTCACTTACTTCATCCAGGTCATTAATGTAGAATGTGAATATTTGTGCTCCCAACACTGATCCCTGATAAAATCCACTAGTCACCAGCTGCCATCTACAAAAAGAACCCTTTATTCCTACTTTCAGTCAGTCAATGCCCAATCTATGCCAATACCTTGTCCCAAACACCATGAGCTCTTATTTTATTTAGCAGCCTTCTATTTGGCACTTTCTGGAAATCCAAATATATCGCATCCACTGGCTCTCCTTTGTTTTACTAACTCATCACCTCCTCAAAGAATTCGAACATATTTGTGAGACATGACTTGCCCTTGATGAAACCATGCTATTTCGGCTCTATTTTACCTTGCACTTTCAAACAGTCCACAATTGCTTCCTTAATAATGGACTCTCAAATGTCACCAATGACCAAGGTCAGGCTAACTGGCTGATAGTTTCCTGTCTTCCCTCCATTTGGAATGAAGTGTGAAACTAAGTCCCTTTTCCATCCAAAGATGTGCAGGTCAGGTAAATTAGCCATGCTAAATTGCCCATAGTGTTAGGTTAGGCAAATGGGTCTAGGTGGGTTACTCTTCGGAGGGTTGGTGTGGACTTGTTGGGCAGAAGGGCCTGTTTCCATACTGTATGTAATATAATCTAATCTAATCTGTGCAAGGTTTCACCATCTCAAGATGAACAAAACACTGTTGTACTATTTTGAGGCAGAGCAATGAAGTTATTCCTGATATGTTGATCAACATTTATTTCTTTCACAACAGATTACCTGGTCATTATCACATTGATGAATGTGGGAGCTTGGTCTGCTCAAATTAGCTGCCATACTTTCTATGTTTTCTATGCCATATTACAACTGGGACTATGCCTGAAAAGTAGGATGTTGTTGTGAAAAATATTGATATGTCGAGTTGTTGTTTGCGATGCAGACTGGTGCAAACAGCATGGGTTAATTTCCCGTACCAGCTGAGGTTAATATTGTGACAGGGCTGTGGCTTTAGAGATGTCATAGAGTCATAGAGATCTTCACATGGAAACAGACCCTTCAGTCCAACTCATCCATGCTGACCAGACATTCCAATCTAGTCTAGCCCCATTTGCCAGAACCCAGCCCATATCCCTCCAAACCCTTCCTACTCATATACCCATCCAGATGCCTTTTAAATGCTGCAATTGTACCAGCCTCCACCACTTCCACTGGCAATTCATTCCATACATGTACTACCTTCTGTGAAAACATTGCCCCTTCGGTCCCTTTTATATTGTTCCCCTCTCACCCTCGATTTATGTCCTCTAGTTCTGGACTCCCCCACCCCAGGGAAAAAACCTTGTCGATTTATCCTATCCATGCCCCCCATAATTTTGTAAACCTCTATAAGATCACCTCCTAGCCTCTGATGCTGCAGGGAAACCAGCTCCAGCATATTCAGTCTCTCCCTATAGTTCAAATTCTCCAACCCTGGCAACTTCTTGTAAATCTTTTCTGAACTGTTTCAATTTTCACAAATCCTTCCAATAGGAAGATGACCAGAATTGCACGCAATATTAAAAAAGCGGCCTAACCAATGTCCTGTACAGCTGTAACATGACCTCCCAACTCCTATACTCAGTGCTGCAACCAATAAAGGAAAGCATAGCAAACACCTTCCTCACTGTCCTATTGACCTCCGACTGTACTTTCAAGGAGCTATGAACCTGCACTCCAACATCTCTTTGTTCAGCAACACTCCCCAGGACCTTACCATTAAGTATATAAGTCCTGCTCTGATTTGCTTTTCCCAATATGCAGCATCTCGCATTTATGTAAATTAAACTCCATCTGCCACTTCTCAGCCCATTGGCCCAACTGGTCAAGATCCTGTTGTAACCTGAGGTAACCATCTCACTGTCCACTACACCTCCAATTTTGGTGTCATATGCAAACTTATTAACTGTACCTCTTATGCTCACATCCAAATCATTTATATAAATGACAAAAATCAGTGGACCCAGCACCGATCCTTGTGGCACATCACTCATCACAGACCTTTAATCTGAGAAGCAACCCCCCACCACCACCCTCTGTCGTCTAACTTCGAGCCAGTTCCATATCGAAATGACTAGATCTCCCTGTATTACATGAGATCTAACCTTGCTAACCAGTCTCCCATGAGGAACCTTGTCGAATGCCTTACTGAAGTTCATAGAGATCACGTCTGCCGCTCTGCCCTCATCAATCCTCTTTGTTACTTCTTCAAAAAACTCAATCAAGTTTGTGAGACATGATTTCCCATGCACAAAGCCATGGTGACTATCCTTAATCAATCTTTGCCTTTCCAAATACAAGTAAGTCCTGTCCTTCAGGAGTCCCTCCAACAATTTGTCCACCACTGATGTCAGGCTCACCAGCCTACACTTCCCTGGTTTTTCCTTATAACGTTTCTTAAACAGTGGCACCACATTAGCAAGCCTCCAGTCATTCTGGCACCTCACCTGTGACTATTGATGATTCAAATATTTCAGTAAGTGGCCCAGCAATCACTTCCCTAGCTTCCCACAGAGTTCCAGGGTACACCTGATTAGGTCCTGGTGATTTACCCACTTTTATGCATTTCAAAATATCCTGCAATTCATCCTCTGTAATATGGACATTTTTCAAGATCTATATCTTCCATGCCCTCCTCCACAGTAAGCACTGAAGCAAAATACCCGATTAGTATCTCCCCCACCTCCTGCACTCCACACATATGCTGCTTTGCTGATC
>NC_057724.1:50815719-50841621 GCF_004010195.1 Chiloscyllium plagiosum
GACAGACGTTCCTGTTGCCGGCAGCGAAAAATCAGAATGTGTGTTGCCTCCCTGGTGCCAGGATCAAGGATATCTCTGAGAAGGTGCAGAATGTTCTTAAGGGGGAGAGGTGAAAACAAGGACTGCAGATGCTGGAAATCTGTGTCCAGAGTAGAGTGGTGCTGGAAGTGCACAGCAGGTCAGGCAGCATCCGAGGAGCAGGAACATCGACGTTTTGGGCAAAAGCTCTGAAGGTGATAGGTCCGGGAGGAGGGTGTAGTGGATAGGTGGAAAGGAAGATATGCAAGTATAACAGGTCATGAGGGCGGTGCTGAGCTGGAAGTTTGGAGCTGGGGTGAGTTGGGGAAGGGAAAATAAGGAAACTGGTGAAGTCCACATTGATGCCATGGGGTTGAAGTGTTCCAAGTTGGAAGATGAGGCGTTCTTTCTACAGGCGTTGGGTGGTGAGGGGGCGGTGGTAGAAGAGGCCCAGAACCTCCATGTCCTCAGCAGAGTGGGAGGGTGAGTTGAAATGTTGGGCCACAGGGCGGTGGGGTTGATTGGTGCGGGTGACTCGGAGATGCTCTGCTAGGAGGTGTCCAGTCTCCCCAATGTAGAGGAGACCACATTGGGAGCAACGGATACAATAAATGATATTGGTGGATGTGCAGGTAAAACTTTGATGGATGTGGAAGGCTCCTTTGGGGCCTTGGATGAAGGTGAGGGAGGAGGTGTGCGCACAGGTTTTGCAATTCCTGCAGTGGCAGGGGAGGGTGCCAGGAAGGGAGGGTGCAATTTTTGGGGGGTGTGGACCTGACCAGATAGTCACGGAGGGAACGGTTTTTGCGGAAAGTGGAAATGAGTGGGGAGGGAAATATATCCCTGGTGATGGGGTCCGTTTGGAGGTAATGTCTTCGGGTGATGTGGTTTATGCGAAGGTTGGTAGGGTGGAAGGTGAGCACCAGGGGGATTCTGTCCTTGTTATGGTTGGAGGGGTGGGGTTTGAGGGCAGAGGGGCGGGATGTGGATGAGATGCATTGGAGGGCATCTTTAACCATGTGAGAAGAGAAATTGCGGTGTCTAAAGAAGGAGGCCATCTGATGTGTTCTGTGGTGGAACTGGTCCTCCTGGCAGCAGATACGGCAGAGGCGCAGGAATTGGGAATACGGTATGGCATTTTTGCAGGAGGTAGGATGGGAAAAAGTGTAATCCAGGTAGCTGTGGGAGTCAGTGGGTTTGCAAAAAATGTCAGTGTCAAGTCAGTCGTCATTAATGGAGATGGAGAGGTTCAGGAAGGGGAGGGATGTGTCAGAGATGGTCCAGGTAAATTTAAGGTCGGGGTGGAATGTGTTGCTGAAGTTGATGAATTGCTCAATTTCATCGCGGGAGCACGAGGTGGCGCCAATGCAGTCATCAATGTAGCGGAGGAAGAGGTGGGGAGTGGGAGAGGAACCAGCAGGAGGTCATTGTACACATTGGAACCAATGACTTTGGAAGGGAAAGGATAAGATTCTGAAGGGAGAATATAGAATGTTAAGCAGGAATTTAAAAAGGAGGTCCTTGCGGGTAGTAATATCTGGATTACTCCCGGTGCTATGGGCTCGTGAAGATAGGAATAGGAGGGCAGAACAGATTTTTTTTAATTAAGTGACCATTTAATGAAACAGTTTCCTTTATCTTGTAATTATGTTGATAGTGCAAATATGTTCCAATAGATCATTTTATATATTTGGTTAACAGACATAACATGGACCATTGAGTATTGGACAGCACGTCATTTTGGCCTTCTAAAATAAAACCATAAGACTTTCTATATCTGTCTGACAAAAACAAAGGGTCTCAGTTTAACATCTCAGCCAAAAGAATATAGCTCAAATCTTTTGAGTCAGAGTCAAAGTCAGAGATGTACAGCACGGAAACAGACCCTTCGGTCCAACTCGTCCATGTCGACCAGATATCCCAACCCAATCTCGTCCCACCTGCCAGAACTCTGCCCATACCAATCCAAACCTTTCCTATTCATATACCCATCCAGATGCCTTTTAAATGTTGCAATTGTACTAGCCACCACCATTTCCTCTGGCAGCTCATTCCATACAGTGCATTTCAGTAACAAAACCATTCCAAGCCATCATATTTTTCAAAAGGAAATTAGGTAAAGAAGTGAATGGGAAGATAATTGTTGCAGAAGTGCAAGCAGGGGTTGTACATCAAGATCATGCAAAATCCTAGTGCAGATGTCTCCCCATGAACTGCCTAGAAGTTGGAACTCCTGAAGGGTAATTTCCTCTGAAAATATTTTCAATTTTGAGTTAGCAAAACTTCAGGTTGTTCTAACTAATTTAGCCAGGAAAAGCTAGAGGAATTAAAACCTCCTGTAATTCCTGAGTATCTATTAAACTGACTCATCTGTGACTTGTCTCTTTAACCTTTCCCATCCCATAACCAACGGACCATTGATCATCACCCCTACTAATACCTGACCACCCAATGCCCCCATTCTCTCTTAGACCCAACATTCCCTTGGATCTTCACTCCCCCACTGGACCTGACCCAGCCCCTTACTCCCTTAACAACCTTTATTGGACCCAAATCCCTCATGGCATGCAACCCTCCTACTATATCCTCTAACACAGACCTACCACAGACACAATTTAACACAATAACTTTCACTTATTATCCAGTTGGCTTAAACAACACAATCAATTCCCAACTGAAACCAATTCAGATTAATTTACTTTCTCTCCATTGCTCGTGCAACCAAAACTTAGGACATAATGATAAATTATTTCAAAGCTGGGTGACCTTGTATTGACCAAATAAATTCACGATATTAATTTAGATAAAAATAATCCGTATAAAGAACAACTGAGCAAAAGTAAGACCATTTGTGCTTAGAAATTACTGTTGACAATGTGATTGTTTGGCATGTCTATCTGGTACTTTAACAGAGACTTTAATATGTTTATTTCCAATTGGTTACCACCTCTGTAAATAAAGAGAGAAATGTCACAGGAACATGGGACCAGAAGAATGGCATTCAGCCCATCTAACCTTCCCCACCATTCAATGCATTCATAACTGATCAAACTCTTCAATGCCTTTCATTCATCTTATCCTCTGAACACTATATGCCGTTGATATTTAGAAGTCTAGCAATCTTTACCCTAAAAATACTTAAAGACTAAGCTTCCACAGCCCTCTGTGGTAGAGAATCCCAAAGGTTCACAGCCCTCTGAGTAAAACAGCTTCTTCTCATCTCATAATGAAGTGACATTCCTCTTATTTTTAAATTGTGTCCCTTGGTTTTAAACTCCCCAACCAGGGGAACAGCTTATAAGCATCTATTCTATCCATCTCTTTCAGTATTTGCCAGGTTTCAATAAGATCACCTCTGATTTTTTTGAACTGTTAAGAATGTATGCCAGTTTGCCAATCTCTCCTCATAGGGCAGATAAAGAACAAAAGATAAAGAACACTACAGCGCAGCAACAGGGCCTTTGGCCCTCCAAGCCTGCGCCGACATATTTTGTCCTTCCATACTAAAACTGTCTTCACTTACAAGATCCAGGCATTCACCACCCTTTGTGTGAAAAACTTATCTTGCATGTCTTTTTTAAACACCCCTGTGCTCCACCTCTATATAGACACACACACCTTGTATCCCTTAATAATTAATTGGGAAAAAGCCTCATACTTCCCAATCAATCCACACCGTTCACAAATATATAAACTTCTATTAGGTCCTCCCTGAACCTCCTGCATTCCAGTGAAATCAAACTCAGTCTATCTAATCTTTCTTCTTAGCTAAAATCCCCCATACCAGACAATATCTTGGTAAATCTTTCTGTACTCTCTCCAAAGCATCCACATCCTTCTGATAGTGTGGTGATTGAAATTGTACGCAATATTCCAAGTGTGGCCAAACTAAAGTTCTATTGGAATGTTCAATGGGCATTAGAAAAAGTGCATAGGAGATTTATCTGGCCTGGTCTACAGTGAGGGTCTTATGAGTAAAGGCTGAGGGACTTGTGTTATTCTCATTGGAGAGAAGAAGGATAAGAGGGGATTTAATAGAGACAGACAAGATGTTCAGAGGATTAGATAGAGTGGACAGTGAGCGTCTTTTTCCTAGGATGATGACATCTGCTTGTCCAAGGGGGCATAGCTGCAAATTGAGGGGTGATAGATTTGAGACAGATGTCAGAGACAGTTTCTTTACTCAGAGGGTGGTCAGGTAGGCACAACATCGAGGGCCAAAGGGCCTGTTCTGCACTGTATTGTTCTATGTTCTATAAAGCTGCAGCGTAACTTGCTTATCCTTGTACTCAATGCTCATTCCACTGAAGGCAAGCATATGTTATCTATCTGAGCTGCCACCTTCAGTAACCTGTGGACTTGCACAAACACATTCCTCTGAATATCCGTACTCCTAAGGGTTCTGCCATTCACTGTATAATTTCCACCTGTACTGGACCTTCCAAAGTATACCACCTCAATTTGTCCAGATGAATCTCCATCTGCAATTTTTCTGCTCATGTCTCCAACTGATCTATATCTTGATGTATCCTCTGACATTCCTTCTCATTATCCCCGTCTCCACCAATCTTTGGATTGTCTGCAGACTTTTTAATTAGACTATTGAATTTGCCTCCAAATCATTTATGTAGATCAGGAACAGCAGAAATCCCCGCACTAATCCCTGTGGAACACCATAAGTCACAACCCTCCATTCTAAAAAGCATCCTTCCACTACTAACATCTGTCTTCTGTGACTAAACCAGTTCTATATCTATCTTGTCATCTCACCACAATACCATGTGACTTCACCTTTTGTAGCAGTCTGCCATGAGGGGCCTTGTCAAAGGCTTTACTGCAACTCAGGGGAAAAGTCCTGTGATCCT
The DNA here is from genome assembly GCF_004010195.1 of Chiloscyllium plagiosum. Classification (NCBI taxonomy): domain Eukaryota; kingdom Metazoa; phylum Chordata; class Chondrichthyes; order Orectolobiformes; family Hemiscylliidae; genus Chiloscyllium; species Chiloscyllium plagiosum. The sequence goes on from NC_057724.1 coordinate 50,820,603, forward strand.
TCATTGCAGTCTATAGCAATTATATTTTTCCTGAAGTAAGGAGACTGAAACTGCAAACAGTGATCCAGGTATGGCCTGACTAAGCACTTAAATGATTGAAGCAAGACTTCTGTATTCGAATCCTTTTGCAATAAAAGTAAACATTCCACTAGCTTACTACACTTACACGTTAGCCCTCAGTGACTTCTGACAGCAAACTTAGGATCCTTTGTACATCTACACTTTCCAATCTTATCAATATATAAAATGATCAGATGCCAGCAGATTCACAAGTCTCTGACAATTTGAGTTACGGTCCACAAAGTGTAACCTATCATATTGAAGTGCAAGGATCCAGCAATTACAATTGTTATGAATAGGTTAATAGCATATTCTGAAGATATTGTTGCAGTGCGGGTTGCAAAGACGAATGGACCAACAATGTTTCATTTGTGCATTTATTCATTGTGCTGTTTATTTTCTGGCTTGTTACATACATGTATGTGTGAATTTCAATACCAGTTCTGACCACAATTAGGACTACATTGCAAATCGTCAGACAAAAAGAGATTTTTGCTATGTCAGGTAACACTTATATTCTTCTAACATTCAACATCTCTAATGGAAACCATTGTGCACTGTCAGGTCAAGGGTGAGCTTGCTAAATGGAAGCTTGCTAAATGCATGCTATCCGTCTTTTGATAATGATTTTTAAACTAGCCTCTTAAGTACCCAACACCTCCACTACAATCCCAATAGAATGCTCCACATTCTTAATGTATCAAGTTGTGGTGTTACAGGAAACTCACAAAACTGTATCTAATGGAAAAGCTCTTGATATATAAAAAAAACATATTTGTGGAATGTCTTTCATAAGCTCAGAACATCCTAAGCACTTCAGAGCAAAGAGAATGGAGTAGATTGGAGCAGAATAGCTTTATTGTCAGATGTACTCAAATGAGTGCAGTGAAAACATACAGTGCATCTCAGGTACAAGGTATCCAGGGATTGCTACTTCAATTACAGGATTAGTTACAGTGTAACAATGTCACCAAAACAAGGCATCATCTTAGGTACAGTGTACCTCAATACAATCCTCAGTTATGGAATTGAGAAATGAAGAAAAAAAGTTATATTACAGTGATACACAATATGACCATAGGTCAGAAAAAATAAGAAACAAAGTTAAAAAGACAGCCATCACAGTCTCTCTCCAACGCTGTCCACAGCAGACCAGTGAAAGAGGTCTCCACATGATCTGACACCACTGCGCCACAGCCCCCACTACACACCGGGCCCTTGCTCCCAAAGCACACAGGGGCCCTCCCCCTCTCCACACCAGGCCACACCCCGTGCTCCCACACCGGTCCCCTGCCCCCACTCCACATTGGGCCCCTGCCACCTTCCACACTGGGCACCTGCCCCCAATATACAAATGGCCCCGACCCCATTCTACACCGGATCCCTGCCGTCCACTCTACACCGGGCCGCTGTACCTGCTACCACACTGGGCCCCTGCCCACACTCCACATTCGGCCCCTGCCCCCAGTACGCACTGGGCCCCTGCCCTCCACTCCTCACTGGGCACCTGCCCCCAGTCCACACCGGAGCCTTGCCGTCCACTCTACACCGTGCCATTGCACCTGCTCCCACACTTGGCCCCTGCTCCCATTCCACACCGGTCTGCTGTTTCCAGACTGCTGGTCGCTGATGTCTTCGCTCCCAGCCACTGACCCCACTTTAGAGGCTGGGGGTCAGAGGTCAGGAGTCGGAGGTTGGGGCTAGGTGTCCAAGGCCGAGTGCCCAAGGAGAGGAGAAGAAAACCACAGATAGGAGGAAAAGAGGGAGGGAAAAGAAAAACAGTTGGAGTGGACAAGCTCTGGTTGAAGAGTCCCACTGTGCTGCTGCCCTTGTGCTGTAATTAAGTATTTCTGAAGCATAGTCACTGATAGAATCATGGCAGTCAATTTGTGTATGGTGTACTTCCATAAACAGAAATGTAATAATGATCAGATCATCTGTTTTTCTGTGTAAGTTGAGATTTAAATATTGTCCAAGACACCAGGAAACCCCTTCTGCTCTTCTCTGCATAGAGGATTGGCATCTTTTGCGTTCACCTAAAAGAGTAATCGGGGCTTCAATTTATGTCTCATCCAACAGGTTTTTATATTTGTTCATGATATGGGCCACTGGTTGGTACAGCATTTATTGCCCATCCCCAGTTACCCTTGAATGAGTGGCTTGTTTAGCCATTTTAGAGAGCATTTAAGAGTCAGCCACATTGCTGTAGACCTGGAGTCAAATGTAAGCCTGACTTGGTAAGGATGGCAAACTTCCTTCTCTCAAGGACATTCATGGTTGTCTGTTCTTCATTAAACTGGCTTTTAATTCCAGAATTTTAATGAATGCAAACTACACCACCTGCCATGGTGAGATTCAAATCCATGACCTAGAATATTAGTCTAGGATTACTAGTGCAGTGGCACTACCACTGTGTCACTGCCCCCCTTTGGATATTGGGTACATTTCCGTCTTGATTTATAAATTGGGAAAATAGATTGTCCACTCCTTATAAAATCAGTCCTTAATTTCATTTCATTGATTGGATCCATATGATTGCTGTCCAAGCAGGTGAAATGTGAACAGAAATCAACCCTAAAATGACTAAAGGATCGATGATGTGTTCAGATAATCTATCCAAATAACCGTTGGTATTTTGGTGATATGAGCTAAGAGAGCAAAGTTTATGAAGACATGGACTCATTCAGAATTGGGGAATTAGACAGTGAAAGAGTATTTAGACTATAGCGCAAAAAGCAACTGGATAGATATTTAACAGATAGAATGATCAAGAGATCATTTAACTGAAATCATTTCTTGCTTTTCTATATATTTTCCAAGTTCTGCTTGATGTAGCTTTACACGATTACATTAACCTTAATATGTAACATAAAACGTCCATGTTATTAACATAAATTGATGGTAGCGCTATCCTACAAATCAAAATTTTGAACTGTTTTACAGCATTGCATCTTATAATGAGAAGTATCAAGTAATGAATTATTCTAGGAAAAGCTACCAGCATCTAATTACATTATGATGGACAAGTGAATATAAGACTACTTTTCATTTTTGCTGTTTACTCTTCCATATTTCAGTCAGAGATTTCTTTTGAATTGTTGAAAAGATTGTTTTTAAATTACAATTTGATTCAGTAATGTGTTATGGACTGGCCAGACCGCTTAAAACATTCTTAAGCAGGCAGCCCCAGACCAAAACTATGCAATTTGTTTTGGTAAGTGTGCAGTGAAAATTACCCGGAGTAAGATAGCTCGGTTGACTACTAGATTTTAAAACAGACAAACATTTATTCTCAAAATTACACAATGAAACAAAAAGAACAGAATAAAGAACCCCTACAGAACACAGTCTATCCAAAATAGACTTAAAGATGCTGTTCCGAATATACACAACAGTCCCAATAAGCAAATTTCCTTTAAGTCCCAGTATAATTGGAACACATGCTTACAGGTTGAGGTTAAAGGGCAGAGAGAGAGAGTTTCCACACATCTCCCTGTTTAACTTCTCACCAGTTCAAGACTCAACTAAAACTGCTAGCTAGAGAGCTGACCACTCCCCTTTCATTATACAGGTCACTCCTAAAACATGACCATTTTGGCCTGAAGTCTCATTTGTTTATATATAAGCAAAAGACCTCTTAAAATCCTTTTCATCTCTGTAGCAAACCAGACTGATCAGAGCCTGGCCCAGTTTATTGCTCCTCTGAGAAAAAAAATGAAGGACAGATTTTGAGCCAAGGAACAGCATTTATAAAAAAAGGGACCAGCTTTGTGACAAATGTCTGACATGCAAGTTTGATTGACAGTTTCAAAAGACTTTTGAACCAAGGTACTTTAAGGACTGCGCTTACTGTTTTTGACTTACTCACCTGGAGAGATTATTCAAAGGCACATTTCTAATTGTTATATTCCACTGAATCTTTGTTATTGACAATATTCGTGGAGAAATTCTCTGGGAATGTTCGCATGTTCCTGATGGGACCCAAGCGGAGGCTAAAGAAATTAATGGTACACCATGGTGATTATACTGTCCAGAGCCTTGGATTTATAGCCTTGAGACAGGAGTTCAAATTCTACCATGACAGATTGGGAATGTGACTTCCATTCAATGTAGCTGAAATTTTTAAAAATGTCAGTAATCATGATCAGTAAATTATTAGATTGTTGTAAAACCTTTTCTGGATGACTCACAACCTTTAGGGAAGCAAATCCATCTGGAACACATGATTGAGTTTTAACTGCCCTCCTTAATGGCCTTGAAAGCCATTCGGTTCTCTCCAATAAGGTGACTCATATTTGTCCTTTCAAGAGAAACTAGGGATGGGCATAATGCCCTTGCCAATGACATCCACAATAAAGGAAAGTGGAGAAAGATAGCGCATGATCAAGTAGTGTAATCATTACTGATAACGTTGCAACTTGAAACTTCATATCGATTTTTAAATCTATCCAATGAGGATGGCCATATGTTTTCTCTCCCTGTCGCAAATGATTTGCATTTTTCAGAACAGCTCATTGAACTCAGGAATAGACTGTGCAGGAGTGACAAATGTGAACCTGTTCCCATTTCCTAGACTTCCCTTGTAAACAACACTTGTACGTTGGATGAGAAAGGTGGTTTTGCACTAAGTTCTAATAAAAATAATATGCATAACTGAACACAGAAAAGCTGATAATAGGATAATACAATAAAATCATAGAATATTACCCCATAGAAGGAGGACATTAAACTTTGCATGTTTTTGACAGCTCCCTTGTCACAGGTAGAAATATGTGATCTGTTTCATGCCCATGATTAGTATGCTTCATGATGAAAGAGGTGTGTTATTGTTGAGGGTTTTAGTTCATGGGTTTTGGAGTCAGTTGTGTGCAGTGGTAGAAATCACTTTAGTAGAGCACACATTATCACTGACCTTCTTCCTGTATGCTGGGCACACTACTTTATTCAAAACACAACACTAAATCCACTTCACCAGGCTGCAAAATCATGTACAGATTGGTATGGTCTTGTGGCATAATCGCCCATAGTAGTTTGCAGGGGATAGGTCTGCCTTCCTCTGCATTACTGCTTCTATCAGCACCACCAGGTGTGTATCTGCAAAGCAGGAGTGAGCTTTCCTTTCCTCTGGGATATGTCTTTGATGATAATTGTCAAATAAGGGCAGTGTTGAAGGCAAGTTCCTGGCTTGCAGCATCTAAACTGGCATGCAGCTTGGCTTTAAATATAGTGCCAGTGGCATGAGTGTAAACATATTCCAGCACTTCCACCATTCTGGATGCATAATTACCCAAGGGAAATGCCCAAGAGCCTAGTAACATCCGTAAAGAGCAGATGATTGCATGAGAAAAGTCACTCCAGTCCGTTGTGGACTCAGTGCCATGAATCTCACTTCACACTATAATTTAACTGAAAATGGGAAAATTTGCCAATGTTTCATTCACTCTCTCACTCACATCACACATGCTCCCACAAATGGAAAGAACAATTGCAGTTGAAAGTAGCTTATAATGGTCTTGATCTGTGACATGGCCAGTCTGTTATTTTTATTAAGTTAATATTTGAAAATTGAAGTGAGGATCTTGTATGGTGAAGAGCTCTCCGCAGCCAATGAGATTTCCTGTAGTTTAATTTCTAATAGGTTGCTTCTCAGGTGAAATTGAAATTGAAACAAGTTACAGATTTCTTCTGCCTATTGGGATCTCCTGCTTACAAGGTTTTGCTGTTAATTACCATGGCCACTTGATGGTCTATAGGTAATTTAATAGTTTTTTGGTAGAAGACTTGCAAAACTGTTGTTGCTGATTTTAAAAGCAGACGAGTCAATCACATCATCATGTAACCTCATACAAGTTCAAACTCCTTTTCCAAATAAGTAGTATTTATCTTGATTACACCATAGATATTGTTGGTTAACACCTTGAGAGATTAGGCTAGTCAGTGTTTTTAATGTTTGAATAATCTATTCAATTCATTAAATCCCTTTCAGATTAGTTACAGGAAAAGGCATTGATTCAACATCAACCTAGAATGTTCCTTTAGTTTTCTCTTGAGACAGTACAAGCCAAAAAAGAAGTTAGGTAACCCTTGGAGGCATCTTCATGGTGCTTTTGTTCAGTTTTAAACTTTAAAAAGTTTTAAGTTCAGAATGCACGGGGGCATGATCCTCTGCAAAAGCTACTCAATTAATCTCTGTGCTTTCTCATATAAACTTACAATTATATTTATTTATTCCTCTTTGCATATTACTCTTGAATGTTCTTCCGCCAACCTTTCAGGAAGTGCTTTCTAATCCATCTCAATGTGCTGTATAAAACATCTAATTTCCCACCCCAGTTCTTTTGACTTATTTGGTAAATCTGCATCCACCATGTACCACACTCCACTCACCAGTGGAAACCATTTCTTCCTTACTTACAGCTATCAAATTTCTCAGAATAATGAACACCCTCTACTTAATCTCCCACTAACCTTCTGTGCTCAAAGGAGAACAATTTCTGCCTTTCTAACCACTCCACATAAATCAAAGTCCCTTGTGCATAGTTCTATTCAGGTAAATCTCATCTGCATCATCTCCAAGGCCTTGCTTGTCAAAAGTGCAGTTCACAAAAACCTGATGACTTGCGTTACATCAATGCATTTTAATGTTGCATAAGCTTTTGGAATCACCTTGCTTCTAGTTTTAATTAACCGTGTGTCTAGCCATAACTAATTTATACGTTTATTTATTCCTTGAAGGCTCCTTTAATGGTTTTTATATCCAGACATTTTCTGTCATACCAAACAAAGAGTCTTTTGCAGTGTCTTCAGGGAAATCTAAAAGCCCATTAACTTCACAATTTTCGATATACTGATTTCTTGGGAGGGGGAGATTATTTTGCTTCCTCACTTCTAACTAATTAAGGCTGACTTTCTACTAATAAACTACCTTGAGAATTAATTGCAAATTTGGAAATATACTTTACAGCACTGTTTCCAGAAAGCCAATGGTTTTGTTCTGTAAATTAATTTTAATGTTGCAATAACTATTAAAACCCTTAAAAACTTAAAGTCATATTAGAATAAGAATTTTCAATCCATTGTTAAATGTGAAATCCAACAGATTAAAAATACCCAAATTAATCGTATTTGTATTTCAAAAAAATAATGCATGGATTTGCTCACTTCTTGCTAAATGCACAGAAGTTTGGATAGTTAAAGAATCCAAATTCTAAAATTGTCATTGCTTTGTCATGTTTCGTCAAACAGTAAAAACTATTACTTAAACTGAATCACCCTTTAAATCTCATTATGCTCACTAGTTATAAGCTTTTTATAAGCCCCATATGAAGTTTGTGGTAAATTCTGTGTACTTATGATCATAATAACTTCAGTTCACCTTAAATATTTTTGTTTGATAAATAAAGATGCTTTTCCCTCAATTTTCTTTTGTCAAACTTGGATTAATTAAAGTAAGAGAAATCAGTACCTGTGGATAAAAAGCAGCTTAGTCAAAACTGCCTTTAATAGTAAGGAAAACCGAGATGGAGAGTAAAAATTACTATGCTCTGCTTCATTGTGGACAATCAAACTTTTCTATTTGTGGGGCACATGGGTGTAGACAATGGAGCTTTGATTGCTGCATTAGACATTAAATTCAGAAATGCTGTCTTCACAGTGTGCAAACTCAAGAGATTATCAAGGGGTTAATCAAAATATATTTTTATCCTAAATGCAAATAATAATTAATATCATCAGGCATGAGATGTGTATTTGAAAATTGGCAATCTGATGTGTACCTCATTTGACTTACCCCCCCCCCCCCCCCCTTTGGCTCTAACCTGTGTTTAGATTTCCCCCACAATCTGCAAACAGCACAGTGCTGTGATACTTCACCCAAGGTGACTGACAGTGAGTGCCAGCGGATTATTTTACTGAAGTAAAAGTAGTGTTTGAACTACATATCATCCTGTTAATAGCCAAGAAAATCATAGGCAAAATTTAATTCACAGCTGCCATGTTCCCAACTTAAAAACAATGTTATGCCTCAAATTTTTCACTGTGCCAGGTTGGTACTGCGAGTGCACAGGCAACAACAGTGTCTCAAATAATCTTTCATTATTCAAGTTGCCCACTTGAAACAAATGTTAAGCTAATCAAATAAGCCAGCTGTGTTGAACTGCATACTTTAAGTTATTGTACAAGGCACTCAATGGCTTGTACAGCAGGAAGCCATTGCAAACAAGGCCTGGAGATATTTTATGTGCAGCAGGAGCAGGTCTGGCCAGTGAACTGCAATGAACTGTCTGTTTGACAGCCGAAGATTGCCAGTATTAAAATGTTTCTGGCATGTAAAGTGGTTATTTTATAACGTGTGCACCTGCTTTGGCCAGAGGTCAAATTTCCTTGCCATATTTTAATGTAGATTCACTCTTCCTGCTGTCCAGCTTTGCCATTTGCTTTTCCTTTTCCTCTCAAAGTACTAGTGCCTAATTGTCCTTTCTCTGCAGACCAGCTGCAGGGTAACCTAACCCAGCGCCACCATAGAACCAACATTTTCTCCATAGTTTCATCAAAAACTAAACATTGAATTTATACAAAAGGTTACAATTGATGCTTGTGGATGAGTTGCAGGCTGAGTATTTTGTTGCACTGCTTGCTAACATTTCGATCAAATATGTAAGGAAGTAATCTGAAACATGAAGATTTCTCAGGTGTTCTCAATAATTTGATCTTTCCTTGCTTCCAGAATTGCCAGCTGGTTCTCACAGCAAGTTCACGTTCAGACCATTGCCACCTCCACCCCCACCACCTCATGGTTGCACTTGTAGAAGCCAACAGACTCAATCCTTGGACTCTCTGCAGAGAAATGCAATGACGGCACGAAGCCAGCCCAGTCCATCTTCCACAGATCCTCCCACCAGTGCTCAGCAAGATTCGACACAACTACATAACAGCTGGGTGCTGAACAGCAACATTCCATTGGAGACCAGGTACATTTCAACACCATCTACTGTTTAAATGATGAACCATAATATCATAGCAATTTCTTCTTGTTATTAAACCTGCCCCTGTACGTTTAGCTTTCTTAATATTTTGCATAGAGGAGAAAGTGAGGACTGCAGATACTGGAGATCAGAGTTGAGATTGTGGTGCTGGAAAAGCACAGCAGGTCAGGCAGCATCCGAGGAGCAGGAGCATTGATGTTACGGGCATAAGCCCTGATGAATGTCTTGTGCCCAAAACATCAATGCTCCTGCTCCTCAGATGTTGCCTGACCTGCTGTGCTTTTTAATATCTTGCATGACAGGTTGTAAAGAGTGTAATTTGATAACATTGGAGTCAGGAAATAAGGCAGCTGGGACCTGATTGACCTTAAATTAGATTGAAATTATGAAATGAATTGTGTATGCACTGAGAAGGAAGCACGAACTCGAGTCATTGTGAAATCAGGTACCAAAAGAGAAAGTAAAACAAGTTAAACAAAAGCAAAATGATGTGAATGCTGGAAATCTAAAATAAGTGCTGGACATTCTCAGCCGTTCCAATCAGACGTCATTGACCAGAATGTTGGCTTGACTGCTGAAGTAGTACAGATGGTTACTAGGCCCCTGACTTCATATAGCTGCCTATTATGTCAGTTTATCTGCATGTTCCCACCTCCTGACTATTTTAGAAAATATGGTGGGTGTCGAATTATGCTTCCTTAAGGGTCTGTAAGGTCTGTTCCACAGGAATGTTCCGTTCAATTCACAAAATCCCTGCAAGGACCAAACCAGGAAGGGGAGTGATCTTGTGGCAGGAGACCGGACACAGCTGGGTGTTCGGCAGTGCTAATGGAGCCAGAATAAAAGTTTATTCTCCATCAATAACCATACGGCCACATTTGCAACCCCTGTATTGAGATTTCACATCCAGAATGATGATGTAGGGCTGTGATCATTTTATGTTTTAAAGTTGCCATAGTGTCTCAAAACAGACTCACCAGATCATTAAAATGGTACTTAGATTAAGGCTGGCAAGCCTTAATGTCATATTTGTATCTATCGTACAAAGGCAGCATCTGCACTGGGCTGGGTAGTACTGGTGTCGTCATACTACAGAAACCCCAAAGTGAGAGAGAGTCTGCTGGAAACTTCCAGTTACCTCTGGGGCAACCCATGCACAATCCCTAACTGACTGTGTAAGTGTGACATATATACACCAAAAACTTGCAGAATAAGTGGATTATGACATCTTCCAGCCTCAAAAAAGGTCCAACTAATGCTCTATCCAAATCATTTCAAACTAAATATGCATGAGGAACCCTTCTCTTGCTTCACTAAAAGGAATAACCACCCAACTTTCAGGTGAGGTGCAAGTTTGTGCAAGTATTCTGGTGTATCCTTGCAGAACATTTTTAGATTTTCAAGGGAGTGTTGTTGTTTGTGTGTGTGTGTGTGTGTGGGGTGGGGGTGGGGTGGGGAGGAATGGGGGAGTGCATGGCACAGCAGCTCTCGGCTCGGTAATGAGAAAACCTGCTTTTTTTAAATGGAATCAAATACTAAGTCAAAACCGAAAGAACTGCAGATTTGTAAGCCAGAAACAAAAACAGAAATTGTTGGAAAAGCTCCCCAGATCTGGCAGCATCTATGAAGAGAAATCAAAGTTACTGTTTCAGGTCCAGTTCTGAGGAAGGGCCACCAGACCCAAAATGTTAACTGACTTCTTTTCACTGATGCCGCCAGACCTGCTGAGCTTTTCCAGCAATTTCTGTTTTTGTTATTTATGGAGTCAATTGTTATATACCTTCCTGGACAATACATGAAACAGAAGTGAAGCTCAGGCAGCCAACAGGTGGAAAAATGCACCAAGGAAGGAGGTACGGTCTCAGTGGAAGGCCCGACTCACCTTGAGCACTCTGGCCGCCTCCTTTTCAGCAAAAGCAATGTCTGAGGCTTCAGCAAAGAGGTGCTACTTTCTGAAATGCAATCTTCTTTTGCATAAGGTTTAACTAATATAATGAAGTAAGCTTTACCCATTAGGATATAAAGGTCCATTTCTAGGAAGAACTAGATCTGTATTTGTTACCAGGTATTTGTGAGAATGTTTTAAAAGCAGTAATTTGCACTTTAAGTTCAGCCTGATTGTCTCTTCTGAGACCAGGTAACTAAAATGTAACTTAATTATCTATTGTGTATATAACAAACCTTTATTGTTTATCAAGATTGAGCCATGTTCTGCCAAAGTCTTGTCAGCATCCTTCTCCACTTGATATTAATAACTTAGACTAATGCCAATGCGATGAATTGGTGAGGATGAATCAACACAAGGCATTCAGATGGCTTATGTGAACATGACCATAATATAAACCACCTACCACCTCACAACAAAGCAAGCATAGTGTTGCCAGTAGCTGGAAAACTATCTGTGATCATCAATTTCCACACCGCCCACCACCCTCGACTATAGCAGTAAATAGCAGCTACAGACACACAGTTTGCCATCCATCACTGTCTGTGAGCAGACACTGAGACTCCAGTTGTCTTTAGATATCATTCCATCAGATATTAGTTCCCATCTTCCAATCCATCTGTTAATGTCCATCTCAGTATCCTCTTGATCAAAATCCTGAAATAAAAGGCACCAGTAAAATTGCACTTGACAACAACCTTATAAAACAGCACATTCTGTCCTACATATAAAACTATTTATCTTTGTGCATTCCCTTAGTGACTGCTTTTTGGATGTGTTTGACTGGCCTAATGCTCCTATGTGAAATGACACCATTTGCTATAGTATGACAAATAGAAAGCTGCTGTCATTCAGTGGAGGAGACTGGAGATAGCCTTGAAGAACAGCCTTGAATAGTTCTAGACCTCTTGGCCTGAGGTCCAGACTGTACTACTCCACATGGTAACAACAATCTGGGCCAAAGGCAACAGGAAGGGATTTTACTCATAGAATCATTAATAGATAGAGGAAGGGTATTCAGTCCATGTTAGATTTCTATAAAGCAATGCAGTCAGTTCCATTTACATACTCATCCCTCCAGCCCTGCAAACTCCTTTTAAAATAATTTGCCATCTTTGTTTCACCATCATCATAGCTAGCAAGTGAAAAGCAACCCCCTTTAGCTACAATGACATCAATTAAATATCTTAATAAATTAACTGTCCTCACGGTGGAGGATGTATGCTAAAGTGGACAGACAGATCTGCTCATTGACAAAGTACTGTTTGCCATTTAGTACTTTAGTTTAATTGATTGTGTTGCTGTCAATTAACAGGACCAGAACTTTGGAGACATAACTGAACACAGGAGAGGGCAATATGTTGTTAAAGTCTCAGGGACTGAAGCAGCTGCATAGAAGGGGGCTAGAGCCTTAAGCCCATTGCGTATCCACCTGCAGCGCTACTCAGCATGGTGGGTGCCTTATTGTGTCTCTAACTATACTTATACTATATAGAGCCAGGACTTCCATGCACAATGTGTTCTAAACTAAAACTAAACTGCTTGATCACAAAATCACACCCAGGAACTTACTCAACTTGATAAATAACCTCTCATTGACTATCCTTTTTTATAGTCAAAAAGTGTGGTGCTGGAAAAGCACAGCTGGTCAGGCAGCATCCGAGGAGCAGGCGAGTTGATGTTTCGAGGATCAGGTTGAAGAGCTCATGGTAACTTAGTCACATGATCAGTTACTGAAAGTAAGTGTTTATTTACAAGAAATCATCTTGCAACAAATCGCAGTACTTTCAGGGACTACCGACCCAACAAGAAACATATACCATTGAGGCAAAAAGATAATGGCCATCACAGCACTACGGCCTTGTCTTTACGAAATGGTTTCAGCCATTTTGTAATAACACATGGAGTAAACTAAATTTCAGAAGCCTGGCATCTGTAATAGAGGAAGGGATCAAGATGGATCCTCCACTCGGCACTTCTGGCTGAAGACCTTCACACTGATGAACTGGGTTCTTCCATCATTGAGGATGTGACTGCTCTGACTGACTGGTGGATTTTTTTGAGAAGTTGAAAACATAAGTCCAGAATGGAAGGGTTGGCAAGACATATGAGAGATCCACATTGTTTGGGATTTGCACTTCAGAGCAGGGTGAAGAGGAACTTGGATTTGAAAATGTGCCCAAGGTAGAAACAACCACTCTGATTGGTCTAGGTAATCCTGAATGCAACAATCTCACTCACTGCAAATACAGAGCCACACTTCACCCAGAGTTTTAAGTGATGTTAAAATGCCTGTCCCTTGGCAATTCTGCAATGCAGCCTCTGCCTTGTTCTCCCAGAGAGACAGGGAAGAATGTCAGTGGGACTTTGTTGCAATGTGTTTGGTAGATGCACATCCCACAGCTGAAAATTTGGAGGTATGTGAAATCCGCAGAAGCTGAGTGTGTAGCTGTCAGAAATGGGACCAGTGAGGAAAATAACGTGAATGCTAAGCATGAGTTATACAGTGGATAGAAGATGGATTGTGAAGATACATTTAGGTCTCCCATGTTAGGTCCGTCAAAATCTTCTGGTACTTGATTTAGGCTTCAGAAATGGTTCCCTGCTCCAATTCTTATCTAAGCTACCGAAATCAGCTTTTAGCTCCTTGTGGAAAATTGACATCGCTCATCCTTTTCACCTTCTGGACTAATGCCTGCAGAACTGAATCTGAAAACCTCAGAGCCCTCTTTCTTGCTTGTTTCTCAATTTGATGTGCTTTTCCTTACGCCCAAATCCTCACAGTTAGTCCACAATATCTTTTGTACAATGAGTGCAGTTTATCCTCAAGAGGACACTGTTGCAAAATTAAAATGCTGCAATGGCAGAGTTTCCAGTGAAAGGTTGCAGAACTGAAGCAATAACTCTGTTTCTATCTCTTCAGATGTTGTCAAATCTGCTGAGTGTTTTCACATCTTCAGTTTTTATTCCATTTTAAGAGGGCCAGGCTACGTGCGTGTCATGTTAGTTATGCATGGTTTCTGTTAAGCATCTCATCAAAGTTTGCATGCTTTCAAACACATTGAAATCAAGATTGGCATGATCACATTTAACAATCTGCACACTGAAAACAGACCCTATGATTAATTTTTCCCTTGAGCAACATAATACCGTTCAATGCTTTTCAATGGTGAGGCAAATCGCCAGATGCTATTTTCACAAAGGTAATCGCTGAGCACTGCAACTTGGTCAGTGATTTTTGACCAGGTTTAACTGAGCCTGCAATTTTCTGCACATTTTCACCAAAGTAACAGAGTGCACCATTGACCTTGCTGTTATTTTGACAGTACACAATGTCTATTATCTCAATGATCATTCTATTGATATATAATTCCACAATGATTGAGAAACCATATTTTAATGTGTCGGCAAATTTGTCTAATCAGAATGTAACATCAATCACTGATGTACAACAGTCAATAAACCAAAGCAACAAAAAGGTCTGTTGTGGTAAAAAGGTAAATCTACCCTGACCTCACCAGACCATAGGGTGGTTCTCTCAGAGAGATAACTGGTGTTGGTTTAACCTGAGGGTAGAGATTGAGAAGGAGAGTCCTTCACACTAACTTCAGCTGGTGCAGGAATTGAAGCCAAACTGCTTTGTATCACAAACCAGCTGTCAATCAAACTGATACAGCTGCAGATACATTTGTGATACATCTGCAGTGTCCTAACTCTGAACTAGAAGGTCCAAGTTCAAGATTCACCCACTCTAGAGGTGAGTCACAGCAGGTTGATGAAAAATATCTTCCAAAGCAACAGATACCATTCCACAGCAAATGGCTCAATCTGGGGAAATACATTCAATCCCAGCTCCAATATTTGTATAGGAAAGTGATAATTTCAGACTGTGTTGGCATCACAGGTCAGTATCCATATTCTTTAATGGAAACAATCAGGAATCTTTTTTTTTAACTGGTGAGAACAGTATTATTTAAATTAAAAATCATACAACACCTCGTTATAGTCCAACAGGTTTATTTTTAAGTACAAGAAGTGCTCCCAAAGCTTGTACTTTCAAATAAACCTGTTGGTCTATAGCCTGGTGTGCGTGACTTTAATTTTGTCTACCTCAGTCCGACACCAGCACCTCCGTATCTGTTATTATTTAAGTAATCATTGCTCAAATATACAAAGTAAAAGTACTCTGCAAAAGTTGGAAGAAAATTATTAAATTATTATGTAATTAAGAAGTATTCATCTTTAGTTGAATACTATATGTCGTGAGTTATAAATCTCAACTGGGTTATCTGAAACAAGTAGAGGTGAAATCTACTGGTGAATTTGGGGAGAGAATTCAAAGAAGCTTATGTGCTGATTCTGCTTGTGACAAAGAAAATGATATTTTTTGCTTTGTGAATGTAATCCTTTAACTCACTAGCCATCCGTGAGGAATTACAAAGTGAACCAGAGACAACCAATATCCCATTATCAAGCTAAAATTGGTGAAAATGTATTGGTTATTCACAATATTGGAGAGGGCAGTCAAGTTACTTTCAAACAAATACAAGCTGCATGTTTATTTTAATTATCTGCATGGAGACATAATGAATGATGTGGGATGTTTTTCAAATCCAGGGCAACCCTGTAGCATAAGCTATATATTCCAAGAAATATAAGACCATACAACACAATACAACCATCTGAGTGGGACACATGAAAGGAATCTATGTTCAAAAGAAAGATGCCAGAAAGAACAAAGAGGAGAACGATTTGCATTTATGTAGTGCTTTCATGATTTAAAAATGCCCTCAAGCACTTGAAAGCCAACCAAGTACTTTTTGAACTGAAATTGCTGTTGAGATACAGGACCTGCTCAATCAGCCATTTACATTTGAAAACAGCCCCTTGATGTGACACAATTCAGATAAGAACATAAGAAATATGAGCAGGAGTAGGACAATTGGCACCTCAAGCCTGTTATAAGATCATAAGATATAGGAGCAGAATTAGGCCAAACAGCCTATCGATTCTGCTCTACCATTCAAACATGGCTGTTAGCTTCTCTCCATAATCTTGATCCCCTTACTAATCAAAAACCTATCTATCTCCATCTTAAATACTCTTAATGATTTGGCCTCCACAGCCTTCTGTGGCAATGAATCCCACAGATTCACCACCATCTAATTCTAAAGGGTTGTCCCCTCATTTCGAGGCTGTGCCCAAGGGTCTTAGTCTCTCCTACGTGTTGAAATATCTTGTCCATATCCATTCCATTCAAGCCTCTCAGTATTCTGTAAGTTTCAATGAGATCATCCCTCATTCTTTTAAACTCCATTGAGTAAAAACCCACATTTCTCAACCACTCCTCATATGACAAGCCCTTCATCCCTGCAAACCTCCACTGAACCCCCGCTGAGGCCAATACATCCTTCCAAAGATATAGGGCCCAAATGTGGTCTGACTAGAGCCTTACACAGCCTCAGCAGCTCTTGTAGTCTAGCCCTGTCAAAATAAATACTAACATTGCATTTGATTACACATTCCAAATGTGGTCTGACTAGAGCCTTACACAGCCTCAGCAGCTCTTGTAGTCTAGCCCTGTCAAAATAAATACTAACATTGCATTTGCCTTCATAAATGCCAACTGAACCTGCATATTAACATTATGAGAACCCTGAACGATCACTCGCAAGTCTCTTTGTACCTCAGATTTCCAAAGCCTTTCCCCATTTAGAAAACTGTCTATTCTTCCTGCCAAAGTGCATAACCTCACACTTTCCCACATTGTAATCCATCTGCCACTTCTTTGTCCACATTCCTTGACATTCAGTAAGATCATGGCTGATCTGCAACAGACCTCCAATCCTCTTTGTCCCAGCTCATCATAGCCATCAAAAATATCTTCTTTAAATACTTTCACAACTCTCACAACTCTCTGGGATCGTGAATTTGGAGAAAAACATTCTTCACATCTCAGTTTTAAATTAGTGTTCCCTTGTTCTGAAGAAACATCTTCCCAACATCTACCCTATCAAGCCCTCTTGGAACCTTGTATAAGTCAGTAAGATCATCATTCTTCCAAATCTAATGAGAAAAGACCTAACATGTTTAGCTATTCATGATAAGTCAACCCCTTGATCGCAGGAATCAGACATGTGAAGTGATTTTGAACAGCCACCAATGCCAGGATATCATTTTTAATTTAAAATAAGGGGAACAAAATTATACAGGCATTCCTTATCCAGATGCAGCTTCACCAATACCCTGTATAATTGAAACAAGACTACCTTACTTATAAACTCTAAGGCCTTAGCAATAAAGGCTAAAGGTCCATTTGCCTTCTTAATTACTTGCTAACTTCTTGTGTTTCTTTCACAGGAACACCCAGATCTCACTGTACTGCACTTCCTTGGAGTACCTCTCCATTTAAACAAGATCTGTCTTTTGATTCTTGCTAGCAAAGTGCATAATATTACACGCCTACATGAAACTCACCTGCCAAGCTTTTGCCCACTCTCACAACTTGTCTATATCTCCTTGCATATTCCTTATGTTCTCACCGCAGCATTCCCTCCCACATATTTTTGTATCATCAAAATATTTAGATATTTTGCACTCAGCCCCTCCTCCAAGTCATTAATATATGTAGAACATAATGAAAGTCAAAGAGTTGGTACTGTGCCACTCTCTGTTATGTTTTTCCAATCTGAAAAAATACTTTGATCCTGACTCTCTGTTTCCTCTGTGTTAACTAATCCTCAAACTATGCTAATAAATCACCCAAAATGCTGTGAGCTTTTCTCTTGTGCAAGAACCATTTAGATGGCAACTTATCAAATGTCTTCAGAAAACCCAAATGCATAACATCTACCATTTCCTTTTTATCAACTCTGCTTGTTATAGCTACAAAGAGCTCTAGTAACTTTCTGAAACATGATTTCCTATTCACTCAAACATTCTGACTGTGTTTAATTGCATTAAGATTTTCTAAAAGCCCTGTTATTTCTTTGTTAATAATAGACTCTAGCACTTGACAACAACAGGTGTTAGGCTAACTAGCCTATAGTTTCTTGGGTCCTGACTCCATCCCTCTTGAATAGGTCCATCACATTAGCATTTTTCAGTCTGTTTGGACCCTTCCAGAATCCAATGAATTCTGGAATACTTCAACTAATGCCCTCACTATATTTGCAGCCACTTCCTTTAAAATGCTTGTATGCAGGCCGCCAAGTCTTGACAAGTATTTGCTTTTGGTCCCATTAGTTTGTCAAATACTTTATCACTCATGATAGGGACTGTGAGAAAATCTTTTGTCCCATTAACACCTTGCTTATCTCTTATCTTTGGGATGTTCATAGTATCCTCCACCATGAAGAGCAATGCAAAATATTGGTTGAAATTATCTTCCATTTTTCTTTCCACGTTATCAATTTCACAGTTGCATCCTTCAAAGGTCCCACACATAATTTGCAGGATCAGGTCCTGGAATTTATCCTGGTGGCAATTAATTTATGCAGGGTGTACAGCAGTGGATAGTTTGTGTAGATAATGCAATTTTAATTTTATATGTAAAGACATAGCATACAATGAATAATACGATTTTTATAAATTTGTGCAGTACAAGAGTTAGGTATCAATGGAAATTAGAAGTAGGACAAAATGTCTTTCCATTGATATCTATTTCATACTATAATGCAGACAATGAGAAAAATATGTAGACACTCTTTTCTGGGATGTGGACAGTGCTGGATTAGCCTGTATTTGTTGTCCACCTCTGCTTGCCTTTGAGAAGGTTGTTGTGAGCTGCCTTCTTGAATCACTATAGCCATGTGAACAGTGAGGTATGCCCATAGTGTTTGGTATTAGGAAGAGACTTTCAGGATTTTGACTGAACAATAATGAAGGAATGGTAATAGAGTTACGAGCAAAGTTGGTGTGTAGCATTGAAGAGAACTTGCAGGTACTGGTGTTCCCAACCATCTGCTGCCTCATTCTACCAGATGGTATGAGTCATGTTTTTCAAAGCTAAAGGAGGCCTGGCAAGATGGTGCAGTTCATCTACTATTTGGTACATGTGCTGCTACTGTACATTGGAGGGGAAGAGAATGAATGTTTAGGGTAGTGGATGGAGCATTGATCAGGTAGTTGCCTTGTTCTGGATGGCATTGAATCTTTTGAGTGTGCTGGACCTGCAATCATCAAAGCAAGTAGAGAGTATTTCATTACACACATGACTTCCATCTTGTAGATAGGAGTCAGGCTTTGGGAGTCAGGTGGTGAGTTATTTATCACAGACTTTCCAGTCTCCAATCTGCTCTTGAAGCCAAGAATTGATATGATAGATTCAGTAAACTTTCTGATCAAAGGTAACCTAGAGGATGCTGATAGTGAGGATATCAACAATGGTAGTGCTTTTGAAAGTCAAAGGGAGACGATTAGATTTTCTTTTGGTGTATTTGACCATTGCCTGGCACTTTATTTAGCAAACTTATTACTTGCCACTTATCAACGCAACCCTGAATATTGGCCAGGTCTTGCTGGAGATGGAAATAGACTGCCTCACTATATGAGGAGTTATGAATAGTGCTGAACATTGTGAAATCACCAGCAACCAACCTCTGCCCCAACCAACTAATTCTGACTTCCTGATGGAGAGACCATGTTGTTTGGAATTGTGATCACCTCATTACATCTTCAGAGTAATTTTATTCTGTATCATCCAACTATTGATAACTACTTCTAAAAGTACAGTTCACGTCAGTAACGATACTGCATATTTTAATGTAATGAGGTCAGGAACTGAGTGTCTTGACACAGCCCAAACTCAGTATAAATAAGGAGGCTATTCATGTCTAAGTGCCACTTCTTTCCATCACATTGCTGATGATCAAGATTCAATTGATAGGGTGATCAGTGGGCTAGATTGGATTTGTCTTGCTTTTTGTGGATATGACCTACCGAGTAACTTTCTGTATTGCCACATAGATGCTAGTTTTGTAGCTGCACAGACACAGTTAGGGGCATGACCATTTTGGAGTACAAGCCTTCAGTACTGTTTCCATAATGTTGCAAGGTGTTACAAATTCAAGTCTGTCATGGTTCATTGGCATTAGTTACATCCAGAAACTGTCCATGCATCTTACTTTTATGGGAAGATGAGTTACAGGGCCCTCCAGTATGTCTTTGCACAGTAACATAAACTGGCGATGTGACAATAGTACCCTCTTGTGAGCTGAGCTAGATACTGGTACTTCCTTTTTTGACACGCACAGTTAACTAATCTTTCTGAATAAATATTCAGTGAGATGAGGCTTGAAGTGAACTATTGAGTGAACATAAAGAGCAACAGTTACAATAAGATTCACTTGGTTTAATCGGTGAGACTTGACTTGTTGAAGATGCAAGTATGAACTGTAGCATTTCAGTAAATGCACATGGGAGTTGCTTGATTAAAGAAACGCAATTAATCTAATTTGCCTTCTACTGTCCTACTACTCACATGGTACAACAATAATTGAACTGATGACAAATCATTGCCATCAATCTCTATCAGTTCGTCTAGAATAGACCCACAAGATAAACTCTCAGTGGCAGAGATCTTTAGGAGACAAATTCTACAGATACATGTTTCTCCAAGGAATGTTACAGTTAAGCTTTATTATGTCAAATTATTCAAATACTGCAATCCAAAATGTTACTTCCTGAAACAAATCAATTTAAGTAGCATATGAATGAACCAGCAAATTTGCTTTCACAGTCATCCCTCAGGAACAAAATATCATATCTGTATTTTATATTCCCAATAGTCTGTAAAATCATTTCTCTTCAGATAATTATCCAATTTGGAAGTTTAGATTTAGATTAGATTTAGATTACTTACAGTGTGGAAACAGGCCCTTCGGCCCAACAAGTCCACACCGCCCCGCCGAAGCGCAACCCACCCATACCCCTACATTTACTCCTTACCTAACACTACGGGCAATTTAGCATGGCCAATTCACCTGACCTGCACATCTTTGGACTGTGGGAGGAAACCGGAGCACCCGGA
>NC_057724.1:50845358-50895089 GCF_004010195.1 Chiloscyllium plagiosum
GTGCCAGAGGCCTGAACCCCATTGCTTACCCCTGGTAAGTCATCCCCCCCACAAGTATCCAAAACGGTATACTTGTTCTTGAGTGGAATGGCCGCAGGGGGTCCCTGCACTGGCTGCTTCCTCCCAGTCCCCCTCACTGTCACCCATCTCTCTGCCATCTTTGGAGTTACTACTTCCCTATAACTCTGATCTATGACCCCCTCTGCCTCCCGAATGATCCGAAGTTCATCCAACTCCAGCTCCAGTTCCCTAACACGGTCTTGGAGGAGCTGGAGGTGGGTGCACTTCCTGCAAGTGTAATCGGCAGGGACGTCGATGGCATCCCTCACCTCATACATGTTGCAGGAGGAACATTGCACTGCCTTCACTGCCATCCCTCTAAAGCTAACTGTTTAAACAAAAACTGTGTCTAAATAGTACAAGCAAAATTCAGCACTTACCTGCTTGCCACAACAGATGTTATTATTAGGTTAGAGGAGGAGGGCGGGTGGGAGGCACTACCCGTGTAGTGCCTCGGGTTCCTCTCCTTCGCGCTTTTAAAGGTGGAAAAAACTAACCCAGCTAAGCTTACACTAACTGCTTCCGGGTCTCGGCTGCCCCTCTGCTTGCCGTCACTTCCTCTGCTGCTCCCGCTCTTTCTGTGAAGGAGAGAGAAAACAAAACACCGATGCCCGCTACAGATAAGTAATTTTGAAAAAAACTCTTACCTTAGCTGTAGTCTCCCGGGTTCACCTCAACTCGGCCGCTGCTCCCACTCAAAAAAAAAAAGTTGTGGCTGACTCAGCCTCCAACAGATGTTGAGCCAATACTTTCCAAATTCTATCCACTTGCTGAATAAAAAGTTTTTTTTTCTTTTGTTACTTCTGGTTCTTTTAGCAAATATTTTAAATCAATTCTTGACCCTCTGGCAATGGGAGCAGTTTCTCCTGATCTGTTTTAACGAGACTCCTCATAATTTTGAACATCTCTATCAAATTACTATCAACTGTCTTTAATTGAAGGAAGAGAATTCGAGCTTCACCAATCCATCAACATGGTGAAGTCTCTCATCCCCAGAACAATTCTCATGAATCTTTTCTGCTCCATCTCCAATGCCGTCATATTCAGGTGAGAGACACAACACATGTCTCTGCCGATCGCATCTGTGGGAAGTGCACCCAACTCCAGCTCGTCAAAAACCGAGTTAGGGAACTGGGGTGGGAGCTGGATGAACTGTGGATCATTCGGGAGGCTGAGAGAGAAATTGAGAGGATGTACAGGAAGGTGGTCACTCCTCAGACACAGGATAACGACAGCTGGTTTCAGTCAGAGGGAGGAAAGGGAACCAACAGATAGAGCAGGGATCCCCTGTGGCTGTTCCCCTCAGCAGTAAGTATACCATTTTGGATACTGCTGGTGGGGACGGCCTACCGGGGGAAGCCATAGTTGTCAGGCCTCTGGCACGGAGCCTAGCACTGAGGCTCAGAAGAAAAGTGGGGGGAGAATAGAAAAGAGCTAGTGGTAGGGGACTCAGTAGTTAGACAGATTGACAGGAGATTTTGTGGTCAGGAACAGGATTCCTGGAAGGTATGTTGCATCCCCAGTGCCAGGGTCCGGGATGTTGTCGATCGGGTATACAAGATTCTGAAGGGGGGAGGGTTAGCAGCCAGTAATCGTGATGTATATTGGCACCACTGAAAGAGCCAGGAAAGGGATTGAGGATGTGAAAAGTGACTACAGAGAGCTAGGTTGGAAGCTAAAGAGCAGGACAAGTAGAGTAACGATCTCAGGTTTGTTACCGGTGCCACAAGATAGTGAGGTGAGGAACAGTCAACGAGTGCAGCTTAACCTGTGGCTGTGAGGCTGGTGCAGGAAGGAGGGCTTCAGATACTTAGACCATATAGATGCCTTCTGGGGAAGGTGGGACCTGGATATGAAGGACGGGTTGCACCTGAAATGGAGGGACACAAATGTCCTGGTGGGAGATTTGCTCGTATGGTTTGGGAGGGTGTAAACTAGTTTGGCAAGGGGGTGGGAACCAGAGCTACATATCTGAGAGGAGGGTAGTTGTAGATGGGGCAGTGACAGGAAGTAGTGAATCTGTCGGGAAGGTTAAAACAAAGGGATCAGTTAAAGTATATCTGCTTTAACGCAAGGAGTGTCAGAAATAAGAATGATGAACTTCGAGCATGGATCAGTACTTGGGACTATGATGTTGAGGCCATAGTGGAGATGTGGGTTTCACAGGGGCAGGAATGGTTGCTAGATGTTCCAGGGTTTAGAACATTTAAAAAGAACAGAGAAGGTGGAAAAAGAGGAGGGATGTAGCATTGCTAATCAGAGAGTGCATCACAGCTACAGAAACAAAGGTTGTCGAGGAAGGTTTGTCGACTGAGTCAGTATGGATGGAAGTTAGGAACAGCAAGGGAGCAGCCACCTCACCGGGGGCTTTCTACAGACCCCCTAATAGCAGAAGGGAGATTAAAGAACTCATAGGCGAGCAGATTTTGGAAAAATGCAGATGTAGCAGGGTTGTTGTTATGGGTGACTTCATCTTTCCCAATATTGACTGGATCCTCCTTGGTGCAGATGGTTTGGATGGAGCCGTTTTTGTCAGGTGTGTTCAGGAGGGTTTCCTTACTCAGTATGTAGACAGACCGATGAGGGGAGAGCCCATTTTGGATTTGGTGCTCGGCAATGAGCCAGGACAGGTGTCAGATCTCGCGGTGGGAGAACGCTTTGGTGACAGTGACTACAACTGCCTCACATTTACCATAGCCTTGGAGAGGAAAGGGGCAGTTACCAAGGAAAGGTTTAATTGGGGAAAAGAAAATTATGACACTATCAGAAAAGAGTTGGGAAGTTCAGATTGGGAACAATTCTTCCACAGAAAGGGCACAACAGACATGTGGAGACTGTTTAAGGAGCAGTTGTTGCGAGTGATGCACAAATTTGTTCCTCTGAGACAGACAAGAAGGGGTAAGATTAAGGAGCCTTGGATGAAGAGAACAGAGGAGCTTCTCATCAAAAAGAAGAAGGCAGGTTATGTAAGGTGGAGGAAGCAAGGATCTAGCACAGCTTTAGAAGATTACAGGCTTATTGAGGAGAGCCAGGAGGGGGCAAGAAAAAAGCTTGGCAGGAAGGATGAGGGAGAACTCAAAGGCATTTTACTCATACGTGAGGAAAAAGAGAATGATCAAGGAGAAGGTAAGGCCTGTCAGAGATAGTGTAGGGAACTTGTGTGTGGAGTCTGAGCAGATAGAGGAAGCCCTAAATAATTTTTGTGCTTTGGTTTTCACTAAGGAAAGAGACCTTGCTGTGAATGAGAACTTTTAGGAGCTGGGAAACAGGTTTGAACAGATCAAAATTGATGAAGTTGATATGCTGGAAATTTTTGCAAACATTAAGATTGATAAGTCCCCAGAAGATTGGAGGCAGGCGAATGTTGTTCCTCTTTTCAAGGAGGGAAATAGGGAACTTCCTGGCAATGACAAACCAGTCAGTCTTACATCTGTGATCAGCAAGGTATTGGAAAGAATTCTGAGGGATAAGATTTATGACTATTTGGAAAAGCATAGCGTAATTAAAGGCAGTCAGCATGGCTTTGTGAGGGGCAGGACATGCCTCACAAATCTTATTGAGTTCTTTGAGGAGGTGACGAGATCATTCGACAAAGGTCAAGCAGTGGATATGGTGCATATGGACTTCAGCAAGGCATTTGAAAAGGTTCCCCATGGTAGACTCATTCATAAAGTCAGGAGGTATGGGATACAGGGAGATTTGGCTATCTGGATTCAGAATTGGTTGGCTGACAGAAAGCAGAGTGGTTGTAGATGGAATATATTCTGCCTGGAGGTCAGTGATGAGTGGTGTCCCGCAGGGCTCTGTTCTTGGGCCTCTGCTCTTTATAGTTTTTATAAATGACTTGGATGAGGTGGATTACTAAATTTGCCAATTGCACAAAGTTTGGAGCTGCCATTGATAGTATTGAGGGCTATTTCAGGCTGCAGCGTGACATAGACAGGATGCAGAGCTGGGCCGAGAAATGGCAGATGGAGTTCAACCTGGATAAATGCGAAGTGATGCATTTTGGAAGGTTGAACTTGAAGGCTGAATATAAGGTTAAAGGCAGGATTTTTGGCAGTGTGGGGGAACAGAGGGATCTTAGTGTTCAAGTGCATAGATCCCTCAAAGTTGCCACCCAAGTCGATAGGGTTGTTAAGAAAGCGTACGGTGTTTTGGTTTTCATTAACAGGGGGATCAAGTTTAAGAGCCTCGAGGTTTTGCTGCAGCTCTACAAGATCCTGGTGAGACCACACTTGGAATATTGTGTCCAGTTCTGGTTGCTTACTATAGGAAAGATACAGAGGCTTTGGAGAGGATGCAAAGAAGGTTTACGAGGGTGCTGCCTGGACTGGAGGGCTTGTTTTATGAAGAGAGCTTGATTAAACTCGGACTTTTCTCTCTGGAGAGAAGGAGGAAGACAGGTGACCTGTTTGAGGCATACAAGGTAATGAGAGACATGGACAGAGTCAATAGGCAGAGATTTTACCCCAGGGCAGGATTGACTGGCACGAGGATGTCATAGTTTGAAGATATTAGGAGGAAGGTATAGAGTAGACATCAAAGTTAGGTTCTTTACACAGAGAGTTGTGAATGCATGGAATGTGTTGGAGGCGGTGGTGGTGGAAGCAGAGTCATTGGAGACATTTAAGTGACTGCTGGACATGCAATTGGATAGCAGTGAGTTGAGAGGTGCGTAGATTAGGCTATTTTATTTTGAGATTAGGAATAATCCTCAGCACAACATCATGGACCAAAGGGCCTGTTCTGTGCCATACTTTTCTTTGTTCTATGTTCTATATTCTTCCTAAAATTCGCTGCCCTGAATTAGAAACAGTATTTCAGTTGAAGCTGAGCTAGTGCTTTATAAGGATATGCTGTGACTCCTGTAATTTTGTACTCTGTGCCTTTATAAAACCCAGAACCCTATATGCCTTGTTAAGTGCTTTCTCAATCTGTTACCTTCAATGGTTTGTGCACATGTGCCCCCACATGATTATGCACCCACATCCTTTTTAGAATTTGAATCTTTATTCAATTCTGCTTGTCTTGATTCCTCTGACCAAAATGAATCACCTCCAAATTCCCTGCACTGTTTACATATCCACCCATTTCCAATTTTCCCCTATGTCCTTTTGAAGTCCATCACTACACTTTTTAAAGCCTGCAATACTTTCAATTTTATGCTGTTTTCAATATTTGCAATTTTTCCCAGATACTCTACTCTAGACTAGGTCAAGCAGGGAAACTCCTTATATGACATCTTCCAGTCCAAAATAAACACATGCGTGCACCAGTATTGAATGTTTCTTGTCAGTCAACTAACCAAATATCCATGCTGCCACATCCATTTTATTTTCATGGGCTTCAAACTTGCTAATAAGCTTTTAAGTGTCATTCTAGCAAATGTCTTTTGGAAGCTCACACACACTACACCAAGCACATTACCTGACCAAAAAACTCAATTTATTTAAATATGATGTGCGCTTAATAAATCTATGGTGAATTTCTTGAATTTTTTTTCACCAAGTGACTGTAAAGTTTGTACAGGACTTTTGTTTTGAAAAGCCCATCTTACCACCAATTCTCAGACTTGTAGTTGCTGAGTTTATCCTTGCATGCATTTTTGAACCAAAAAAAGTGCTGCCTCAATTTCCATCCTTATTTCCTTTAGTATGGTCAGATGCAGGATAAGAGTGGTGCTGGTAAAACACAGCAGTTCAGGCAGCATCCGAGGAGCAGGAAAATCGACGTTTTGGGCAAAAACCCTTCATCAGGAATAGAGGCAGATGGCAGGGTGGCTCTCCACCCTTCAGGCACCTTGCCTCTATTCCTAATGAAGGGCTTTTGCCCGAAATGTTGATTTTCCTGCTCCTCGGGTGCTGCCTGAACTGCTGTGCTTTTCCAGCACCACTCTAATCTCGAATCTGGTTTCCAGCATCTGCAGTCCTAATATGGTCAGATGCAGTAATCCAGTCATTATGATTTATCAGCTTGAAATATAGCTAGCCTTCCTAACACTATCGTTTACACATTATTTCAAACTTTCCTCTCATTGGCCAGATTTCCTGGGCTTTGGGTAACCCATAGAATCACAAAACTGTTACAGGAAAGGAGGAGGTCAATTACACCCGTCATTCCAGAACTAGTTCTATTACCTAGTGCCAATTTCCTTTCTTTTCCCCCATATCCTTGTACATCATTTCTATCCAAATACTCCTCCAATGCCCTCTTGGATGCCTTATTGAACCTGTCTCCACCACATTTCTAAGCAGTAAATTCTATATTCTAACTACTCATCGTGTGAAAAAGTTGTTTCTCACACCACTCTTGTTTTCATGAACATCAGTTAAAACGCTGCAGCTAAATGAAGGCACTTCAAAGGTTTGCTGGATTGAGAAGGTAAATGCCTTTCCATTTATGTGCTGGGTTGAGGACCTGTCTCGCCAACATCCGGTAACTGGACATGTTCACTGACCATTCCAGTTTCTTCCCAAGGAGTCTAATCTTTCCACCTAAGGGCTCCAAAGTACTTGTCAAGATCTCTGACCTCCTACCACCATCAGTTCCCATTCTTGTGATTCATACAAGCCTCCCTTCTTACAGAAATGGATCCTCAATAAACATAACCCCCCTCACCTTCCCCAAACACTGCGTCCAATTCCTCAATTCACTGATCTCCTTCTCACTCCCTCAGCAGTGTGGTTTCACCTTCCCAATCCCTTTCCCTCTCCGCCAGTTTCAGAACTCCCAAAGTCCAAGAATGGTTCACTGGCCCTATGATTAAAACCCTTAATTGCTGAAGTCAGTGATCAAATGTAAGGATCAAACCCCTCTTTACATAATGCCTTGGATTCAGCTTTACCTAGTCCTGTAATCAGGTTGACCTTCGGAAAAAGAACCTGGCAGTGATGTCACACGCATACTGCCGAGTTAAGCATCTTGATGGAAGACACGGCATTCCAGGTTTCCCAAAAGGCTGAACTCATGCCATTACCAAAAGGCCAGTGGAAGAGAAATATTTCTGCAGATTACTTCTAAATATAAACCCTTTCAACTGCAACCCATGTACATTTGTTCCACTGTTCTGGATTATCTTCATGATTTGCGATACCTAGTCCCTTTAGAATCCTAAAAACAACAACTATATTACATCAAAATCTCCTTCCCAGAGAGAACATGCTCAATTTATGGAATCACCCATGCATAATTCAATCCTTATATCCTCTCAATCATTCTGGTTGTCCTCTCGTGCATCCTTTCAATAGTTGAAATATCATTTTTGTAGTATGCTCGCCAGTATTGTACAGAGTGTTCTTAATGCAGTAACGCTAAAGATTTGTAAAGTGGCAGAATTACCTCAGCATTTCAGCTCAGTATTAACCTTTTCATGTCTTTGCTTTACTGACAAACACTGAGCGTTGTTCTGACAGCTTCAACTTTTTTGTTAAATTTCGTTTTTAGTTAGACGCACATTATTTTATTGCAATTTAACTTATGTTTCCTTCCTTTTGTTTATCCACATGTGAAATACTGTTCTACCTTGAAATTAATCTGGTAACTGCCTGTCCAATTCCCAAGTGCAGTTCAATGCTGCTGTGGGTAAATCTATTCAGTATATGACTTACATCAGCTCTGAATTTAAACTTTATCCATTGTGGCTCAGAACTGAGCTCATGATCAATCCTCGTATTAGGATCTGCAGATTTTTGTTTCAAAGTTTCCACAGCAGGCCAATGTACCAGTACTCAAAATCTCAAACCTAGTATAAATCCATCTTCAACCTGTCCATTTCAGGGTTTAACAGAACTGGCACAAAGGACCAACAGCCAACTTGGCAATTTAACTGTTTTATTGAGACTGACAGACTTGAAATGTAATCTATTTTACTGATTAATTCCACCTGCTTTGGGAAATGTGGCATCTCCAGGGTAGCACAAGGATATTTCAGGGACAAAAAGTGACACACCTTTGCAGCACTCTTCGGAGCAAAGGACACCGGGGTTGTTTCCCCTGATATTATGGCCCGTGCGCTCTGGGATCTTGTAGAATTGGATAACTTCACCATAACCAGAGTTATGATCCCACTACCTTGGTAATGGATCACTGTTACCTTGTCCTGCAGACTGTTACATAGTCCTTTGTATCTAACTGGAAGTGACATCATCTAATCACCAAAGCTCTAGATGGGGAACCAGTCAAGGATATAAGATTACAGAATCCTTACAGTGTGGAAGCAGGTCTTTCAGCCCATTGAATCCACCACGGCCCTCTGTAGAGTATCCCACTCAATCCCATCCCCCTACTCTATAACCATGGATTTTCCCATGGCCAATCCAATTCCTGAGGCACTATGGGCAATTTAGCACAGCCAATCCACCTAAACTCCACATCACTGGATTGTGCAAGGCAAGTAGAGCACCTAAAGGAAACCCACGCATACATGGGGAGAACGTGAAAACTTATGCAGACAGCCACCCAAGGGTGGAAACAAACCCAGGTCCCCAGCACTGGGAGGCAGCAGTGCTGACCACTGAGCCATTGCACTGCTTTATACCATATGATTTATTCCATAGATTCACAACTGTCATCTAGTACACCAACCCCCATCTTCAAACAGGTGACCTGGCCCTGCTCATGTCTTCTATATCAGCTTCACTGTTTCTAACTATGCAAGAAAGTATTAAAAACATTTCAATACAAGGGTTGTAGAATTATTTCTAAAGGCTAAAGAATAACTAACGTGCTTTCTGTAAGGACACAGTATTCAAGCTAACTCATCGGCAATTTAACTGCCATTATCTTAAATTGCTTCTTAACTTACAGCAACACACTACATTTTAAAATGCAATATTCAAGCAAAACATTTCTTCCTGTGGAACAAAGGTCAAAATGTACCAAGACGTGACATATGAGAAATATTGTGTTATATATTTGGCACAAGAAATGAAAATCTCAAGTTTCACATTACCTCGGCAAAATTAAAGCTGCTTTCTTGTGTTAAAAAAAAGTATTAAATGCCAGTTGTGAATGTCAGAACAACTAATGGAGGCCTCATCATCAGGAATCAATGGGAATAAGAGGCTTCGACCATGTAACTGAGGATAGATGGAGCCCCTGTGATGCCTGAGAGCATTTTGTCCAAAAATAGATGTACAACATCTATAAATATGTGGTCAATGCAGCAAACAAAAATGAAGGGAAATTATATATATATGAACACTAAGGTAATTATTTTCATTTTCAAGCAAGCTATGTCCTTCAGTATTCACAATTATTTGTGTGCACTTACCTATCATTTTAATATAAAATGATTTAGCCTTATATTTTAATAAATGTATTAAATTTTTGGAGTTAAGTAGAAGCTGGAAAATACCAGAATAGTCCCATGACTGCACAAGGCACAAAGGAAAAAAATTAAGTTCTTGATTGAGAAGATATCTCCAATTATAGCCTTAAGGTTTACCATTAGGTGAGTTCAGAATCTCACTAATGAGCAGGGACAACCTTATTTCCATGCCTTTGTATCTAATTATTAGCTAAATATGCCTAAATTCTACACAACTCCCAATTCATCACATCTTCCCAGAAAAATACACAGTATCAATTCCTGACATGAAAGTCAAGGTCGATACCTCATGGCAGCAGCTCACAGCTTTGCTTCGGGGCCTTCAAACAACTCAACTTTCACACAATATCCTTGTACACTCAAAGGACACTGTTCTCTTCTATTGGCAAACCGCCAGACTCATCACACGGTAAACACATTGGTCAGGTCATACAAGATTAAGTCAGTCAGAGATTGCCACCACAGTTGCACAAAGGATATGTCTGGTTCCAATCCAGGGAGTTGGCCACAATCAATCAGGTACCTTGTCCTATCCACATGTAATTGCATTTGGGGATTGGTGCATGGCTAGACATGTACTGGTCCAATGTGTCTTATATACTTCAACATGGAGCTCCATACCATTCTGACTTGGAAGTATATTGCTGTTCCTTCATGGTCCCTCAATCAAAAGTCATCTTGACAAAGTGAATATGGAAATTATGTGTTCTCTTATCGGTGAATTTGATAGGAGGGGACATTGTTTCAGATTTATTTAGATAGAGATGAGGAGAATTGTTTTCATATCTGGGGAAATTTGGTGAAGCAGGTGATGGTTGTTTTGCTGATAGAATGGGATGATTTCATTTCATTAATTAACAGTTCTGGAATGACAGAAGGCAGTCCTTACCTCCTTTTAACTACTGGGTGTCCAGACTCTGAAGCCTGGAAAAGCCCTATAATCTGGGACTAATCTGCCAGCCACATTACACACTATCCCCAACACCCTCTACCTCCTGACAGTGAGTTGGTTATCTCTCCCCTACCCTGCCTCAAACTGTAAGTTGACAGAGTGAAGAAAGTGAGATTTATGACCTATGAAATTGTAACATGTCACATGACCAAACTCAAGCAATTTTCAGATTCAGATTACTCCCTACACAGTTTAAAGCGGATGTTCTATATTAAAATAGTGAATGCACTGTAACCTATTCATAGAAAGCAAATGCAGAGATAACAAAAACCAAAGAGCTGTGAATCTTGTGAATCAGAAACAAAAAGAGAGTTGCTGGAAAAGCTCAACAAGTGTGGCAGCATCTGTGAAGAGAAATCTGAAGAGTCACGGGACCAAAACAAGGATATTGTGTGAAAGTTGATTTCTATTCACAGATGCTACCAGACCTGCTGAGCCTTTTCAGCAAATTCTCTTTTTATTGCAGAGAAAATAAGATGGGATTAAGTAAGAGTTTTTAAAATTCATTCACGGATATGGACATTTCTGGCTGGGCCAGCATTTATTGCCCATTCCAAATTGTCTTTGGGAAGTTGGTGGTGAGTTATCTTTTTGAAATGCAAACATCAATTTGACATGCTGTTAATGGAGATAGTTCAAAAGAACAAACCGATCAATTAATCTTCCTGCTCTTCCCGTTTTCACCGCCTGGCATTATTTTTATTTTCAAGTACTTATCAATTCCCTTTTGAAAATGACCATTGAATCCATTTTCACCACCTTTTCAGGTAGTGTACCACAGAGCACAATAGTTAAAATTTACTATCCTGGAGACCCCAGAAAGTCAAATGTAATATACACAATAGAGTAAATTCAAATCAGTGTATATAAATATTAAAATAATACATTTTTGGAAGTTAGAACAGCAAGAAGAATGAACCACCTTAAGATTTTAAAATGGTGAGAAGAGCAGAGGGATAATATTATGCAGTTACAAGTGGCAATAAATGTGGCATCACAAGTATGGATTAAAAAGAAAAGAATAAATTCTGAGTGATACATCCTAAGGAATAGAAAACAAAACAAGATGGTGATGTCAAACTTGTGCAAATCTAAGCTGCATTTGGCACACTGTTTACATTACAGTGATAATATAAAAGCAATAAAAAAGTTGTGGCATTTGAACTTTATTTGAATATGTAATTATGAAGAGGCATTTGAAATATTTAGCCTCCTCTTAAAGAGCACTGAAAATGTTAACAGGTAATTTCATAATTACAATGGCGGATAAGAATTACTACTGGATTGGTTTTACCACTTGCTGAGGTGTTAATGAGAAGATCCAATTTATGAAGATCATGAAAAGAAAGCTGCCCTAGCTGAACATTAGAATGTGGCATTTTCTTTCACAAAACATTGCTGAAGAAGAGTTTTAAAGGAAAGTAGATAGTTCAATAAATAAGAGTGCAAAGGGATTGAAAGAGAGCAGAAAGATTAAATTCGAATAAATGCTTCATGTGAAAATATGTATTAATACAGCTGGTAAATATTAATTACAGCATAAATCTGCCTGGTTTTGAGCAATAATGTTGTGTCATTCTAATTTCACCAGTTGATAAATTGATACCAAGAAACAAAATTGTTAGTTTAGTACCAGAAGCATAAAAGGATATTACTGGACATTTTGCTTAAGTGGAGGGTTATTGGAAAATAGATTCATTACCTTAAATGTATTTCAAAACTAAGTCATTTGAAGGAATGGTTAGAAGATAGACAGATTGGTGTCAGAAATTTTGATTCAACAAATGATTCATTGCAGCAGAGTGTGCAATTGAGTGTGTGAAATGCAAGTTTAAAACTTAACTGCAAGACTACATTCAGTATTAAGGTTACGCAATAAACTCCAACAACCTGAGGTGATCAGGCTTAGTCCCTTTGGAATTTTTTTGCTTGATTGCCTGTGAGCTCATGTTAAAGCTCTGGTCAGTAATCTGGGGAGATGCTTACTTTTCGATCCTACTCAATTCCAGAACATTCTCCTTTGATGGCAATTTACATCACCTGATGCTCAACAATGTGTGAGTCAATGAGATTTGCCATCCAAACTTACATGCCATGATTTATTTTATTCATTCACGGGATTCACTGACTATGCAGCATTTATTGCCCATCTCTAATTGCCCAGAGGGCAGTTAAGAGTCAGCCATATAGCTATGGAGAAAGTGAGGACAGCAGATGCTGGAGACCAGAGTTGAAAAATGTGGTGCTGGAAAAACACAGCAGGCCAGGCAGCATCCGAGGAGCAGGAGAATTGACGTTTTGGGCATTAGCCCTTCTTCAGGAATAGCTATGGGACAAGAGTCACATGTAGGTCACAGATTGGGTTTTCAGATAATCAACAATGGATTCATCATTAATAGTATGGATTAACAGTCCAGAGATAATACCACAAGGTCATCACCTCCCCCCGTTTCATGTTTTTATGATACAAAGATACAGATTACATCGTAGCCACATACCCATTAGACTTCTTGCCAACATCTACCCCTCCCACCTCTCCCCCAACCCTAACAACCAAGCTGTGATGTTCATACTTATTCTAATTTGATGAGGTAGTAGCATATGAACAACTGAAAATGGATAACTTGGACTGAAACTCAAGGATGATTTGACAAGGAGACAAAACTAGGCAGATTCTAACAACAACAAAATTGGCAGATAGTGAATGATAGGGAATTTTAATGCAGGGAAGTGTTCAGCTATACATTTTGGAATGAAAATAAGGAGAAGCACAATGGCAGCATGGTCGTGGCACAGTGGCTCAGTGGTTAGCACTGCCGCTTCATAGTGTCAGGGATCTGGATTCGATTCCTGTCTTGGGCAACTGTCTGTGTGGAGTTTGCACATTCTCCCTGTGCCTCCGTGGGTTTCCTTTGGGTGCTCCAGTTTCCTCCCACATTCCAAAAGATGTGCGGGTCGGATGAATTGGCCATGCTAAATTGCCCATGGTGTTAGGTGCATTTATCAGGGGTAAATGTGGGGAAATGAGTCTGGGTGAGTCCCTCTTTGGAGGGTCGGTGTGGACTTGTTGGGCCGAAGGGCCTGTTTCCACTCTGTAGGGAATCGAATCAAGCAATGTCTTGTAAATACAGAACCCTCAGTGGAGGTGATAGAAGAGATAGTAAGAAGGGGAAATAATGGGATGAATAGGACCTGGCAAGAAACTCACTAAGTTAGTAGTGACTGTCCATGCATGACATTTTCAACCTTAAGGCCCTTAAATGGTTAAATAGTTGTCACGTAAAGGCCAAAGCATGTGACCTCTGCAATCGCCTGTGGCCTTACCACACCCCATTACCCCCTCACTCCCCATGGGCAAGAACGCTTCCTATCTGGGAAACCGTGGTGACGTAGATGACAGGTGGAACTGAGACTTGAATTGCTCATCTGTGCTTTTGACAACCGACCCCCCTTGACCTTCAGCCCTTATCCCATGAGAATGCTGTAAGACCAACATAAAAGATATTTACCTTCTCAACTGCTGGGTCTCCTGAGGAGTAGATCTGCCCTCGTGACTTTGGGATCAAGAAGCTAGCAGCCAACGATTGGCTGGCAGCTTCTGGTGACCCAGGATGCCAACTTTGAGACGTTTGTGCCAAGAAACCCACCATGTCTTGCCTATCAGATGCTACTGCTAGAATTGATGGGCAGTATCGTAAAGATTCTCAGCTGTGGGGACCAACAAGTTTGTCACCACTGATCACACCTACCCACATGTTTTGAAAACAATGGAAAAACTCTATCCATAGTTCCTCTAGTTTGAGCTAGGGGGAGAAACAGACACCAGGAGTAACAGCCCTGTTGACCCTGCAAATACCTTCTTGCTAACATTTTGAGGCTAGTACCAAAATTGGGAGAGCTGACTTGCACATCAGTCAAGCAATAGCTTGATACAATCATACTCATGCAATCATACCTTATACCTAACTTTCAATGTATCAATTGGCACAGTGTTCATGACAGTAGCATTCACTGCTTTTTCTCCACATAGTGTAGGTTCACTGATAAGTACAGTACTAATAAGCTTATTAGCAGCAAGCATTGGAGAAACCCAGCAAGTGTTTGGAAGGTTGACTCCTTACCTTTTCCTTCCATCCTGTTTAGGGACTGACTTTTCTCTGATTGGTTTACCCTGATGACTGAATTTTACCAGGAAATTTGATGATTTCTGGATCAGATCCAGTGGCACCCTCACATGTTTTAATTATTATCCCCACTCTATCATCACCAGCAAAAGGGACCAACCTTGGTTCCGTGAAGAGGGTGGAATTGCAGGATTCATTGCAGGATTCTTAGCCTCGGACCTGCACTTGGAGCCATGTTACTTATGTGGCTATTCCAGCTTGATTTCTGGTCTGTCAAGACCCCACATTTGTAGATAGAGAGGTATTCAATGATGGAAATGCCATTGAATGTTAAGGGGCAATGGTTGAATTGTCTCTTGGATATGATCATTGCCTGATACTTATGTGGCATGCATGTTATTTACTATGTGTTAGCCCAAACCTGGGATTTATCGAAGTTTCACTGTATTTGGACGTAGACCGATTCTGTGGAATCGAAAATGGTACTGAAAATTGTAAAATCATCAGTGAATATTCTCCATTTTCAGCAAGTGACTCACTCCCAATCTCTCCAGTGCCTGTACACCCTCTACAAGGAGTAAAATGGAATACTTTCCAATTGTCTGGATTAGTGAACTCCAAGTGCACTCAAGAAGCTTGACATTATTCAGGATAAAGCCTACTTGACTGTCACCCATCCATCACCTTAAACACCTTGAGGGGCGGCACGGTGGCACAGTGGTGAGCACTGCTGCCTCACAGCACCAGAGACCCGGGTTCAATTCCCGACTCAGGCGACTGACTGTGTGGAGTTTGCACATTCTCCCCGTGTCTGCGTGGGTTTCCTCCGGGTGCTCCGGTTTCCTCCCACAGTCCAAAGATGTGCAGGGTCAGGTGAATTGGCCATACTAAATTGCCCGCAGTGTTAGGTAAGGGGTAAATGCAGGGGTATGGGTGGGTTTCGCTTCGGCGGGTCAGTGTGGACTTGTTGGGCCGAAGGGCCTGTTTCCACACTGTAATCTAATCTAATCTAATCTAAACACTCCCTACCATCTGCAGTGACAGTATTCTTTCCATCTACAAGATGTATTTATGCATGGCAGTACACACCTTAAACATTGCTGAAAGAAAGTTAGAAATTGAAGTTTTGCAAAAGGCTTCAACATCTAGTTTTCTTTTAGCAATGTCTAGGATGCTATGTAACAACTTACACAGACTACTTTGATAACATCTTTCAAACTCATAACCTCTACCACTTCTAGCAAGTTTCCCTCTAAACCACATACTATCCTGACATAGAACTATATTGCCTTTGCTTCACTGTCACTGATCAAAGTTTTGGAACTCTCTTCCTAACAGCACAATAGATATACCTACATCCCAAGGTCTGCGGTAGTTCAAAAGGCAGATGAAGACTACCTTTTACAGAGGAGGTATTGATGAGCAATTAACACTGGCTTCACCAGTGATGCTGACATCTGATGAACATTTTTTTTTAAATACTTGTAGCCATACAAGGTTTTATCTTCCACACCCATTCAACTTACCTTGAAAATTATAGATCATTTCTGCTTTCCCCACATCCATTGTCAGCAGGTTCCAGGTTATAACAACTCATTGCAGCGAAATGTTTTTCTTCGTAAGCCCTAATCTTAAATCTTATATCTGTGTTCTCTCATTTTTTAACACAAACTTCTTTGTCTACGTTATCTGTCATATTCTGGTATACTACCTACCAAATCTACCTTCAATTTACTTTGCTTCAAGGAGACACTGTTAATGTTCTGGGGAACTGGGTTCAAATCCTGCCGTAATTTGATTTCAATAAAAATCTGAAATTAATAGTCTATTGATGCCTATGAATCCATTGGAAAAATCCATCTAGTTCACAACTGCCATCTTTATCTGGTCTGGCCTACATGTGACTTCAGACTCTCAGCAATGTAGTTGACTCGTAACTCCCCTATGGACTATTAGGGTAGGCAATAAGTGCTTGTCTCGTCAGAGATGTCTACATTCCGTGAATGAATAAAAAAGCTCTGCTTCACCAGTTTAACCATCTAGATAGAATCCCTCACCACTATTCTGATAAATCTCCTCTATTGCTTCTTGAGGAGCCTGTACATTCTTCCTGAAGTGTGGTGTCCAGGACTGAAAGTTGTCTTCCACAGTTAAGGCCAAATCAGGACATTATAAAGATTCACTTTAACTTCTCTGATTTTGTACTCAACATCTGTATTATGAAGTTCAAGGTCTCATCTGTTCTCTGAAAAGGTACTTTCCCTTTCAAAGATATGTGTTCATGTACACTGATGTCCCTCTGTTGCTGCACACTATTTAGAACTGTGCCATTAAGTCGAGATTGTCTTTCCCTATCTCTTCTGCTAAAGTGAATCACCTGACACGTCTCTGCCTTAAATTCCACCTGCCATGTATTGGTTATAGTCTAACAGGTTTATTTAGAAGCTCTAGTCTTCATCAAGTGGCTGTACAGTATAAGATCGTAAGATACAGAATTTATAGCAAAAGTTTGCTATGTGATGCAACTGAAATTAGATATTGAAAAAGACCTTGATTGTTTGTTGACTTAAAAGTCTCTCATCTTTTAGAATGACCATGTTGGTTTCAGTCCTTCCTTGGGGTGGCATGGTGACTCAGTGGTTAGCACTGTAGCCTTACAGCACCAGGATCCCAGGTTCAATTCCAGCCTTGGGTGACTGCCTGTGTGGAGTTTGCACATTCTCCCCATGTCTGCGTGGGTTTCCTCCGGGTTGTTCGGTTCCCTCCCACGGTCCAAAGATGTGCAGGCCAGGTGAATTGGCCACAATAAATGGGTCTGGGTGGGTTGCTCTTCGGAGGATCAGTATTGACTGGTTGGGCCGAAGGGCCTGTTTCCACCGTGTAGGGAATCTAATCTAATCGTATATAAATACAAGACTTTTTTTAAAAGTTACATTCTCAAGTGAACTTTAACAATAGGTGTCAAGTTGGCCAAGATAATGCATTAAAGGTGTGAGGTGCCCTGTGTGAGTCTGTCTGAGGCCCCAATGTTCAGACTGATTCTATTTCTAAAAAAGAGATTTATAGAATCTTACATGGATTCATGCAGCTTTTGAGTAAAATAAAACATTATTCTGCAAGTACAAATTCACCCACAAATATGTATGTGTGGGTGTACATGTAAGTGTGTGTGTGTACGCTCGTGCGTGGATGTGTCTGTGAGAGAGTGTGTGTATGTG
This sequence comes from Chiloscyllium plagiosum, assembly GCF_004010195.1. Taxonomy (NCBI): domain Eukaryota; kingdom Metazoa; phylum Chordata; class Chondrichthyes; order Orectolobiformes; family Hemiscylliidae; genus Chiloscyllium; species Chiloscyllium plagiosum. The sequence continues at coordinate 50,863,044 of NC_057724.1, forward strand.
AGTGTAAAGGGGTATATATTTGTGAGAAGGTGTGGGTATGAGTGTGCGTGTGTGAGCACATAAGAGAGAGCTTGTCGATGAGAGAGGGTCTGTGTGAGTGGATGGGTCTGTAGGAATGTGTGTGTGTGTCTGTCTGTCTGTCTGTGTGACTGTGTGTCAGTCTGTGTGTGTGTAGTGCAGTGGAACCACCTGTAGTGTGACATGAACCCAAATCCCATTTGAGGCCATCCCCATGGGTACCAAACATGGCTATCAGCCTCTGCTCGGTGAACTTTGCGTTGTTGCCTGTCCTGAAGTCCGCCTTGGAGGATGGTCACCTAAGGTCTGAGGTCAAATGTCCCAGACCGCTGAAGTGTTCTCTGCCTGGAAGGGAACACTCCTGTCTGTTGATTGTTGTGTGATGTCTGTTCATCCATTGCCATAGCCTCTGCTCGGTCTCACCAATGTACCATTCCTCAGGGCATCCTTGCATAACTGTATGAGATAGACAACATTGGCCGAGTCACCTGAGTGCCTACTGCATACATGGTGGATGGTGTCCCCACATGTAATGGTGGTATCCGTGTCAACACTCTGACATGTCTTGCAGTGCATGGTGTTGTCCTGAAAGCTGGGCAGTTTGCTGCAAACAATGACCTGTTTGAGGTTTGGTGGTTGTTTAAAGGTGAGAAGTGGAGGCGTGGGGATGGTCTTGGCGAGGTGCTCATCCTCATTGATAATGTGCTGCAGACTGTAAAGAACATGGCTTGTTTTTTCACCTCTGAGAAACTACTGGACAACAAAGAGTACCCTGTCGATTGCAGCTCGTGTCAGTCTCTTGAGGAATTCAATATGGTTTCTCGCTGTGGCACATTGGAACTGGCGGTCAATGAGTTGAGCATTGTATCTCGTTGTTATGAGGGCATCCCTGAGTACTTCCAAGTGTCCATCACATTCCTCCTCATCTGAACAGATCCTTTGTTTGAATAGAGCTAGTCCATAGGGGATGGCTTTTTTAATATGTTTCGGGCAGAAGCTGGAGAAGTGTAGCATCATGAGGTTATCTGTGGGTTTGCAGTAGAATGAGGTGCTGAGGTGCCCATCCTTGATGGCGATGCATGTGTCCAAGAATGAGACAGATAGTCGAGAGTAGTCCATGGTGAGTTTGATAGTGGGATGAACCTCATTGATATCACTGTGTCATTGTTTCAGTGACTCCTTGCCATGAGTCCAGAGGAAGAAAATGTTGTAAATATACCTGGTGTATAGTGTTGGTTGGAGGTCCATGTAGAGAAGAAATCTTGTTTGAACATGTGTATGAAAATGTTGGCATATTGGAGTGAAAATTTAGTCCCCATGGCTGTTGCATGTGCCTAGATGAAGAACCCGTTGTCAAAGGTGAAAACGTTGTGGTCGAGGATAAAGCGGATGAGTTGTAGAACAGTGCTCGGAGATTGGCAGTTGTTAGTGTTAAGTACTGAGGCTGTTGCCGCGATGTTGTCATTGTGGGGGATGCTGGTGCAGAGTGCTGAAACGGCTATTGTGACGAGGAATGTTCCCAGTTCAACTTGTCCATGGGTGCTGAGTCTCTGTAAGAAATCTGTAATGTCACGACAGAAGTTGCGTGTTCCCTATACAATGGGCTTAAGGATGCCTTTGACATAGCCAGAGAAGTTCTCACACAGGGTCCCAATGCCTCATATGGTGCGACGTCCTGGTATGTTGGCTTTGTGTATCTTCGGAAGGCAGTAGAAGTCATCTACACGAGAAGTACTTGGGATAAGGGCATGTAGGGAATTCTAAAGGACTGGATCCAAAGTCCTGATCAATGTGTTTAGTTCATGGGTGTGCTCTTTGGTCGGAACAGCCAGTAGTTGCCTGTAGTATTTCTGGTTGTTCAGTTGTCGGTACACTTCCTTGCAGTAATCTGTTTTATTCTGAATGGCGATGGCTCCTCCTTTATCTGCTGGTTTCATGACAATGTTGTGATTGGTTTTGAGAGCATGGATGGCATTGCATTGTGATCAGGTGATGTTTTGCTCCACCTTGTGGGTGTGGCTGATGAATCTGGCATTTATATATTGGGGCTATGGGGCACAGACAGCCTCACACAGGACACCTCACACTTTCAATGCATTATCTGGGCTGTCATGGCACCTATTGTTAAAGTTCACTCGAGAATGTAACTTTAAAAGAAATGGTCTTGCATTTGCATATGAAAGCACTGAAACCAACGTGGTCATTCTAAAAGATGAGAGACTTGACAAACAATCCAGGTCTTTTTCAATACATAATTTCAGTTGCATCACACTGCAAACCTTTGCTATAACTTCTGTGTCTTACAATCTTACACTGTACAACCATCTGATGAAGGAACAGTGCTCCGAAAATTAGTGCTTCCAAATAAACTTGTTAGACTGTAACTTGACGTTGTGTGATTTTTAACTTTGTACACACAAGTCCAACACTGGCATCTTCAAACCATGACTACTATGTATCTGCTTGTTCTGCCATCCTGCGGTTCTCCATCCTGTTGCAGTTGATTGTTTATCTTGACTGTGATTCCTTTAACTTTGGTATCATTGGAAAACTTTGAAATTTTGTTCTCTGTTCCATTGTCAATGTGATGTATGGTCTGAGCATTGACTCTTGGAGGCCATAACAGTCTATCATCCTTCATTCTGAAAAACAAAGATCTCCAATGAATCCTGTCCCTAAGCCATTCTTTATTCCACCTGACACTGACCCCCTCCCCACCTTAATTTTATAATCTAGTCCTTATCTATACTTGTTAAATAGTTTCTTAAAATCTCTAAAGAGAACATCCATTCACTCTTTTGATCATCGTTTTTTGCTTCATCAAAAAATGAAATTTGAAAGGTCAAGCAGGATCTGACTTTCAAAATCTGTGCTCTCTACCTTTAATTAACTGAAACCTTTGCATAACTGTGTGTTGATATTTTTGCCTGATTTTTGGTTTCCAAAGCTTACCCACCACTGATGTTAACCTGACCAGTCTTTAGTTACAAGGAGTGGTTCTTAAATAAGATTGCTAAATACATTTAGCAATCTCTAGCATTCTCTCTCCCCCTACATTCACGGGAGCCTGGAAAATTAGGACAATGTGTTCCATTATTGCCACTTTCACTTCTTTTAACAACTTGGGCTTGAGACAATAAGAAAACATCATCAGACGAAAGGCAGCAAAATCATTTCTCTTCAATTTTAATACATTGTATTGCACTATTTTTGTAAGTACTTAATTGAGCAATTATGAAAAATTACTGAACATTCTGAGCAGTCCGTTCTTTTTATCTATAATAACAATACTTGGATCCAATATTAGTACAGTCTATGTGAAATATTTTGTATGTTTTGTATGGTGCGATTAATGAAAAAAATGTTTTCCATTCCTGCCTCTCATAGATATTGATTTTCCAGTGTGGAAAGTGGATTAGTATGGATGGGGCTCAGTTGGTCTAATGTTCAGCCAGTGTGTTTGTCTCTCTTTGTACTTTGTGAATAACTAGGTACCCTCTGGCTCTGACAGATCATTACTTGTCTATTTAATTCTGTTCTACTTGCACCAAACTAAACCTCCTTTCAATCATTTGAATTGATTGCTAATTATTGGGATTTTCAGTTTCAGTGTCAGTTATCTTCACAATTTTTTTTATCTGGAAGCTTTAACAAAATGCAGAGGATAGATTATGAGCTCTGCCTATTGAAATTCAGATATAAACTTCAGTAGGTGTGCATCTGAGAGGCTAATGAAGCTAATCTGGCAGAATAAGGGAACACAATGTTATTTATTTTCAAATTTCTCAAATGTATAAATTTTGTCTCAAGGATAACATTAGTAGCACTAATAGCCTGAAAACTTGTTATCCAAACAGCAAGTTGTGGATTCGAGATTCTATGGAGACTTGAAAGTTATTCAATATTCTTAAATTAAAATAAGGTGTTATAAAAGGTGATCTCCCCACACAGAAAAGCCTCCGAATTTCTGTCTGACATACTAACGTGACCACCTATTTAGTTTAGATGCATACAGCCTAATTCCATATGCAGTCATCTCCAAATCAGATAAGTGTTACCTGATTACTGTTATTGCAAGAGCATAATATCTGCTAAATTTCTAATAGTTACTGCTACTATTTTGTCACATCTATTTTAGAATTCATCTTGTTGGCCCTTAACTATTAAAAGGCTATGTGGATATGAAAGCAGACGATAGAGGAACCTCGATTATCCCAAGGACACAGGCGGGGAGTATTTCATTTGGTTAATCGAATGCCGGATAATCAAATTCTAGATAACATAGTTCAGCCAAGCATCAGGACCTTGCAATCTTGGCAGATAATCCGAAATTTGGATCATTGAATGCCGGATAATTGAGGTTCTTCTGTATTCTATGTACAAAAACAACCATGTGTTTTATTTACATACAAAACAACCATAAGAATGTGTTGTAGCGATTCTTAGTTGCAAGCATTTCTTTTTCCTTTTGGAAATTCCCCACTCTATGCCAGCTTTGACCAAAGAAATAGGGAGTCTCTCAGACAATCTAAGATAATTTCAAAATGACTAAATTGTATGTCAGACATTGGTATTCAAACTGTTAAAACGTTTGCCATGTGTCAATAAAACATATGAGGAGGAATGGGAATGTGGACTAGGTAAAATGGTAAATTTTAGATTGGCGTTTCATTGGACACTTCCCCCAAATTCACTGTGGATTCATATATGTGAAAATTGGAATACATGTGCAGAGGCAGCTGAATCATCCATCCTACAGCATAACTGAAGTCAAAATTTCCCACAGGGTTTATAAATCTGTTGCAAGTGCACAGGCATCAGATTTAACCACATGAATCCTCAGCAAATGGTTCATGGCCGCTCCCCAGTCAAATTCTGAATTAAAGGTAGATTAAGAGAAAAGTATCTTTTCGTCTAGGTTGATTTGTTAAGTCACCTCTCCTCTTTATTTCAGGGAATATCGTATCAGTACTGTTTGGAATACCTTGATGAAAGTATGGGCTTCTGTCAGTGAAGCTTATCTTTGTCACTTTTATTTATCACATCTTGCCCTACTCTCTAACAACACATCTGATATAATTTCTTCTTTGGTTTTCTGTTATCCTATCTCTCCCTTTATTTTTTCTTTGATGATTTGTGTCTTTTTTATGCTTTTCTCCTTTAATATGTTTCATTTATCTTCACTGCTGGCATTTTGTTTGTTCTCTCGGTTTACAGTAGCCACAACTCTCAGTTGAATTACTCACCACTTTATAATTCTATCCCCGGAGTGACCTAAGGCTGTCCTCCCCTACCTTCCCCTGTCCTCTGACTTTGTGATAAACAAATCTTGAGGTCTGCTCCAACATAGGTGTAATCCACATTGGCAAAACTGTTGAGAGGCCCCAACAATTTAAACATTTTTAGCTGTCTCTGCAATCTTATCTTACAAAATGTATTTTCTTTCCCTTTGTGGTACTGACGCACATTAAAAGATGGATGGAGTATAGTTTTCATCCATATAATGTTGGTCAGATTTCATCTGAACTAATAGGCTGAATTTACATTGCCCTTTGAAAATGGTGTGGGAGGCAGTGAAAATAAGGTGAAGGAAGTGGAGCACTGTGTCTGGATGCGACATTATATATTCCCATCTTCAGACCATGTTTCATGTACCATATTTTATGATTGCTAGAAACGTAAGTGAGGCACTTAAAGTGGAGATAGAGGTCACATGACTACTGCAAGCTGGTCTGTACATTACAAACAATTACATCTCTCCAATCATTTCCCTTTTCACAAAAAGAAGCTGCATGAACTGCCATTTGCAGCTACAATTTACACAATCCAAGAAAAGCAAATTACCATTCATTAAAAAAAGTGTGTTAATTGTAATACAACACTGCCTTACCCACTCTGGAAATGTTTTATTTCATTCTGCGTGATGTACTTTTCATTATTTATATCCTCGACTTTGGCCCTAATAATTTTTGATGGCTCTTCTTCAAATGTTTCTTCTTTCTTTTTAATATGTTCATTTTATTCAGTTTAGAACATCTTTCAGCTTAATACAAAGCCTTACTGTTCTTCCATTAATATGCTTGCTCATGCTGATTATTGACAATCCCAGAGTGTCTGAACATCTGAGCTTTCTTGAGAAGATGTTTCTTCTCTCTCAATAGACATGCTGTCATGGTGAGATCTTTTCTGCCTAAAACAATCCTATCTCTGATGAGATCACCTTTTCAGTTTCTAAAACTCACAGGATTCAACTAAATATATCAATCATTGCACTCTGTGAACCTGATGTAGAACTCACATTTTACAGTGACCTGTAAATGTTACTATTCAAATAAAATTAAAAAAAAAAGGCACCCTGAAGACAGCCAATCTCTATGGCAATGCCCTGAACAATCAGAGTCTACCAACATGATCTGAAAATTAAATTAACAAGAAATTAACATGGTTGGGCCATGCTCAAGATGGCCCAACCAATCAACACTCTCTTCTCATGCCATATAAAAATTATGCTTTGGTTCTGTTCGCCCAGCTGGAAGTTTTTGTTGCAAACGTTTCGTCCCCTGTCTAGGTGACATCCTCAGTGCTTGGGAGCCTCCTGTGAAGCGCTTCTGTGGTGTTTCCTCCGGCAAACAGGAAGACAGCTAACGATCCGCATCCACGAACATCAACTAGCCACGAAACGACACGACGCTGAAACTGACAACCAGAAGCGGCAGGGACAGGCCACTACAAATGCTGGAGGAAACACCACAGAAGCGCTTCACAGGAGGCACCCAAGCACTGAGGATGTCACCTAGACAGGGGACGAAACATTTGCAACAAAAACTTCCAGCTCGGCGAACAGAACCACAGCAACGAGCACCCGAGCTACAAATCTTCTCACAAACTTTGAATATAAAAATTATATCCCTTTTCTCGTTTTGATGTTTTAGGCAAAAGCCCTTCATCAAGAAACTTTCTTGATGAAGGGCTTTTCCCCAAAATATCGATTTTCCTGCTCCTCGGATGCTGCCTGACCTGCTGTGCTTTTCCAGCACCACACTCTCGACTGTTTTTTGCACCCTGGTTCTAACAAGTACAAGATACAAAGCTGCAGCATCTTGCCTCCTTTTTAGCAACACTTAAGTTCTTTGCTACCAAACAATTGTTTATATACAGGGGATCTTCCCAAGCGGAGATCCTGATAAAGGCCTCATGCCTGAAACATTGATTCTCTTGTCCTCAGATGCTGCCTGACCGGCTATGCTTTTCTGGGACCACACTCTCAACTCTGATATCCAGCATCTGCAGTCCTCACTTTCTCCGAATAAAAATCAGCAGTGTGTTACAACAAATAAAGCAAACAATTAAGTTATTTAAAGTCCAAATTTGATTCTCTCTCCACACTGAATATCTGACCAGATGTGGACATTTGCAATCTATTGTGTGTGGAAGGCGTGGTGAGCATATTCATGCTGTTGCACTCTTGTGCTCTCCTACCTTCCGAAACAGTCATTTCACCCAGTCGGACTACTGGCTGGGTATTGTTGTGGACCCTCTGAGTTCTTGTGTCCCTGCTCCATTGCTAGCCTCCTGGAAAATCATGCTTGACCCAGGCCAATTTCAGATTCCTGACCGAGAATTGGGGTCAACATTGGGATCAGGACTGAGCTCAACATGTGTAATTCTGGACACCTTGACTGGGAATACTATAGTTCAAGAACTGTAGATTGGTCAGTTTTTGTCCAATGTGTGCAGGAGGGTTTCCTGACACAGTATGTAGACAGGCCAACAAGGGGTGAGGCCACATTAGCTCTGAAATGTGTTGCTGGAACAGCGCAGCAGGTCAGGCAGCATCCAGGGAACAGGAGAATCGACGTTTCGGGCATAAGCCCTTCTTCAGGAATCCTGAAGAAGGGCTTATGCCCGAAACGTCGATTCTCCTGTTCCCTGGATGCTGCCTGACCTGCTGCGCTGTTCCAGCAACACATTTCAGCTCTGATCTCCAGCATCTGCAGACCTCACTTTCTCCTCAAAGAGGCTACATTAGATTTGGTACTGGGTATTGAACCCAGCCAGGTGTTCAATTTGGAGGTAGGTGAGCACTTTGGTAATAGTGACCACAATTCTGAAATGTTTACTTTAGCGATGGAAAGGGATAGGTATACACTAGAGAAGAAGAGCTGCAGCTGGGAGAAAGGCAATTACAATGCAATTAGACAAGATTTAGGATACATAGAAGGGGGAAGAAAACGGCAGAGCATGGGCACAATAGAAATGTGGAGCTTATTCAAGGAACAGCTACTGCGTGTCCTTAATAAGTGTGTGCCAGTCAAGTAGGGAAGAAGTTTTCGAGCGCAGGAGGCATGGTTTACTAAGGAAGTTGAATCTCTTGTCAAGAGGAAGAAGAGGGCTTATGTTAGGATGAGATGTGATGGCTCAGTAAGGGTGCTTGAGAGTTACAAGTTAGCCAGTGAAGACCTAAAGAGAGAGCTAAGAAGAGCCAGGAGAGGATGTGAGAAGTCGTTGATGGATAGGATTAAGGAAAACTCTAAGGTTTTCTGTAGGTATATCAGGAATAAAAGAATGACTAGAGTAAGATTAGGGTCAATCAAGGATATTAGTGGGAAGTTGTGTGTGGAGTCAGAGGAGATACGAGAAGTGATAAATGAATACTTTTCATCAGTATTCACACTACAAAAAGACAATGTGGTCGAGGAGAATACTGAGATACAGGGGGATTAAGGCTTATAAGGAGGAGGTGTTAGCAATTCTGGCAAATGTAAAAATAGATAAGTCCCCTGGGTCAGATGGGAATTATCCGAGGATTCTCTGGGAAGCCAGGGAGGAGATTGCTGAGCCTTTGGCATTGATCTTTATGTCGTCATTGTCTTCAGGAATAGTGCCAGAAGACTGGAGGATAATAAATATTGTTCCCTTGTTCAAGAAAGGGAGTAGAGACAACCCTGGAAATTATAGATCTGTGAGCCTTATTTCAGTTGTGGGTAAAATGTTGGAAATATTATAAGAGATTGGATTTACAGTCATTTTAAAAGGAATAAGTTGATTAGGGATATCAACAAGGTTTTGTGATGGGTAGTTTGTGCCTCACAAACCTTATTGAGTTCTTTGAGAAGGTGACCAAACAGGTGAATGAGGGGAAAGCGATTGATGTAGTGTATATGGATTTCAGTAAGGTGTTTGATAAGGTTCTCTGCTTTAGGCTATTGCACAAAATACAGAGGCATGGGATTGAGGGTGATTTAATGGTTTGGATCAGAAATTTGCTAGCTGAAAGAAGACAGAGGGTGATAGTTGGTAGGAAATATTCATCCAAGAGTTCAGTTACTAGTGGTATACTGCAAGGATCTGTTTTGGGTCCACTGTTGTTTGTCATTTTTATAAACGACCTGGATGAGGGCATAGAAAGATGGTTCAGTAAATTTGCGGATGTCACTAAGGTTGATAGAGTTGTAAATAGCGACAATGGATATTATAGGTTACAGAGAGGCATAAATAAGCTGCAGAGCTGGGCTGAAAGGTGGCAATTGAAGTTTAATTCAGAAAAGTGTGAGGTAATTCACTTTGGAAGGAGTAAGAGGAATACAGAGTACTGGGCTAATGATAAGATTCTTGGTAGTGTAGGTGAGTAGAGAGATCTTGGTGTCCAGGAACATAGATTCTTGAAAGTTGCCAGCCAGGTTGATAGGGTTGTTAAGAAGGCGTATGATGTGTTAGCTTTTATTGATTGAGGGATTGAGTTTCGGAATCATGAGGTCATGTTGTAGCTGTACAATACTCTGGTGCGGCCGCACTTGGAGTATTGAGTACAGTTTTCATTGCCGCATTATGTGGAAGCTTTGGAAAGAGATTTACCAGGATGTTGCCTGGTATAGAGGGAAGGTCTTATGAGGAAATGCTGAGGGACTTGAGGCTATTTTGTTAGAGAGAAGAAAGTTGAGAGGTGACTTAATAGAGACATACAAGATGATCACAGGATTAGACAGGTGAGAGCCTTTTTCCTCAGATAGTGATCGCTAGCATGAGGGGACTTCACTTTAAATTGAGGGGTGATAGATATTGGACAGATGTCAGAGGCAGTTTTTTTACTCAGAGGGTAGTAGGGCTGTGGAATGTGCTGCCTGCAACAGTAGTAGACTCGCCAAATTTAAGGGCATTTAAATTGTCATTGGATAGGCATTTGGATGAAAATGGAGTAGTGTAGGTTAGATTGGCTTCAGATTGGTTCCACAGGTCAGCGTAATATCGAGGGCCAAAGGGCCTATACTGAGCTGTAATGTTCTATGTTCTAATAAAAATAAATACTTGCACTTTAAAGTGTTCTTTCATGATGTTGTGACATCCCCAATGCTTCACCTTCAACACAGTACCTTGAAGGTAGTCACTGTAGTAATGCAAGAATAATGACACCAGATAAGACAATAGACAATAGACAATAGGTGCAGGAGTAGGCCATTCAGCCCTTCGAGCCTGCACCGCCATTCAATATGATCGTGGCTGATCATTCCTAATCAATATCCTCTTCCTGCCTTATCTCCATAACCCTTGATTCCACTATCTTTGAGAGCTCTATCCAACTCTTTCTTAAATGAATCCAGAGACTGGGCCTCCACTGCTCTCTGGGGAAGAGCATTCCACACAGCCACCACTCTCTGGGTGAAGACGTTTCTCCTCATCTCTGTCCTAAATGGTCTACCCCGTATTTTTAAGCTGTGTCCTCTGGTTCTGCACTCACCCATCAGCGGAAACATGTTTCCTGCCTCCAGAGTGTCCAATCTTTTCATAATCTTATACGTCTCAATCAGATCCCCTCTCTGTCTTCGAAACTCAAGGGTATACAAGCCGAGTCGCTTCAGTCTTTCAGTGTACGGTAATCCTGCCATTCCAGGAATTGACCTTGTGAACCTACGCTGCACTCTCTCAATAGCCAGAATGGCTTTCCTCAAATTTGGAGACCAGAACTGCACACAGTACTCCAGGTGTGGTCTCACCAGGGCCCTGTACAGCTGCAGAAGCACCTCTTTGCTTCTATACTCAATTCCTCTTGTTATGAAGGCCAGCATGCTATTAGCCTTCTTCACTACCTGCTGTACCTGCATGCTTACCTTCATTGACTGGTGTACAAGAACATACAGATCTCTCTGTACTGTCCCTTTACCCAAATTGATTCCATTGAGGTAGTAATCTGCCATCCTGTTCTTGCCACCAAAGTGGAGAACCAAACATTTATCCACATTAAACTGCATCTACCATGCATCTGCCCACTCACCTAACTTGTCCAGGTCACCCTGTAATCTTCTAACATCCTCATCACATTTCACCCTGCCACCCAGCTTTGTATCATCAGCAAATTTGCTAATGTTATTGCTGATAGCATCTTCTATATCATTAACATATATTGTAAAAAGCTGCGGTCCCAGCATGGATTCCTGCGGTACCCCACTGGTCACTGCCTGCCATTCTGAAATGGAGCCGTTTATCACTACCCTTTGTTTCCTATCAGCCAACCAATTTTCAATCCAATCTAGTACTTTGCCCCCAATACCATGCGCCCTAATTTTACTGGAGAAAGTGAGGTCTGCAGATGCTGGAGGGCTTATGCCCGAAACGTCGATTCTCCTGTTCCCTGGATGCTGCCTGACCTGCTGTGCTTTTCCAGCAACACATTTTCAGCCCTAATTTTACTCATTAACCTCCTGTGTGGGACTTTATCAAAAGCTTTCTGAAAGTCCAGGTACACTACATCTACTGGATCTCCCTCGTCCATCTTCAGAGTTACATCCTCCAAAAAATTCAAGAAGATTAGTCAAGCATGATTTCCCCTTCATAAATCCATGCTGACTCTGTCCCGTTGTAGACCATCAGGCCCCGGGGACTTATCAATCTTCAGACCTAACAGTCTCTCCAACACCAATTCCTGGCAAATATAAATTCCCTTAAGTTCAGGTCCTTCAGCCACTGTTACCTCAGGGAGATTGCTTGTGTCTTCCCCAGTGAACACAGATCTGAAGTACCCATTTAATTCTTCTGCCATTTCTTTGTTCCCCATAATATATTCCCCTGTTTCTGTCTTCAAGGGCCCAATTTTAAATATGCAGGAAGCAACATGTTACAAAAGATGACACAGTAATGATTCAACAAAAATCGAAAGAACTGCAGATGCTGGAAATCAGAAACGAAAGCAGACATTGCTGGAAGAGCTCAGCAGGTCTTACAGCATCTGTGAAAAAAAATCACAATTAATGTTTTGGATCCAGCCTTTCCTCAGAATGATTAAATAATCTTTCTCAGAGAGGCTGATTGAGAGATTAACATTGTCTTGTATACCAAGATAAACTCTTCAGTTCTTCTCCAGTAGTTATATGAGATATTTTATGAGACGGCATAAAGGGCCTAGGTTTAACGTCTCACCAAAAGATGAGACCTCTGGCAGTAGAAAGCTCTTTCAATACTGTACCAGAGCACTATCCTGGAGTATATGGTCAAGTCTCTAACCGTGTCTTAAACCTGAAATCTGACACAGATGTAAAAGGGCTATCACTCAGTTGTGGTGGGCATTCAGCAGGAATGGCATTAGTATTTTTGAGATAATTTAATTTATCAGGACTTTATATTATTTAGAGAAGTTCTGTTTTTAAAAAGTTGGGCTTTGTTTTTAGAATTAAGAATCAGGAGATGACAAATTGCACATCCAGCCTGCCCTATATGATACACTAACTATTCACCACAACCTCATCCAGATCTATCCCCTCTCCCAAACCAATGGCTGTGCAATCTCCTGGAAAAGGTACAACCAAAGAAAAATAAAGTAAAGCAGTTTGATAAAGAACTCTAGGAAATTCTTCAACTTAGTAGCTGAAAACAAAGATTAAAACTTTAGAAGTTAGGAGTATAAATCATAATCAGGCAAACCATGTTCAATTTCACAGTAATTAAATTCTGGTGTACATTTCCAAGGCAAGGGAATGACTTACTGAATAGATTATAGCAGAAAATGAGGATTTAGGAATGTTATGAGATGGTTGAAGTTAAAAAAGTGAAAGCTTATTGAACCAGTGACTTTTCCTATTACTGAACAGAAACGCATCTTTTAGAAGTGACTGACAACGAGTAATAATATGATTGCCTATGTTTTAAGATTGGCAGTTGTAGCTTGTACTGAAGACTGACAAAGTATATTTTGGGATCTAAATAATGCAGCAAGCTCAAGTGCTGCTTTATGCATTGGAGGTGACCAAATTAATTTAAATTTAGATTCAGAAATTCAAATGCAGGATTACTATTTTTAAAAGTTGAGGAAGGACTGATCATCCTGTACCATTGTGCTCAAAGTAGAAGGATATGCCGTAAGAGAAATTAATCACAAAAAGGTAAAAGCAAGCTCAGCAACTGCATCCAGGGAGACCTCACTCAGATACAACAGCTTGTATCACAGAATGATAGAGAATACAAGGAGGTAATTTAGCCCATTGTGCTTGTGCCAGCTCTTTGTCAGAGCTGCCAACTGCCCTAAGATTTCCCACTAACTCTACAATTTTTTCTATTTCATGTACTTACCCAATTTCCTTCAAACGTTATACTTGAATTTGCCTCTGCAACCCTCCCAGCATTCATGCAGTATATTTGAAATTGTGACAACTTTTATTTTAAAAAATTCCTCTTTTTGTTTCTCGCTCTTTTGCCAATTATTTAAGAAAGAATCTGAGTCCTTTTGGATAATGACAGTTCAGTCACTGAAAACCATTTTGCCTTATTCACTGTATCAAAACAGTTCATGATTTAAAATGTCGTAAAGGAAAGCAGTTTAGAAAAACAAAACTCCCTCCAACATATATTGATAAAAGCCAAGAGAGCAGATGAAGGACTCATGAGGGAACAATTCCTGTAGCTCCACCAACACACCCAGCAACAAATTAAGTACATATCTAATGCAATGTGCACTGTGGAAATATGATGCAAGGTTCCCTAAGCATCCAGATATCAGGAATATTACAGACTATTTTCCCTGGGCCATTACATAATCAGGACAGATTAACTATACACATGCCAACCATACTGCCAGGGAGTTCAAATAATTGTCCAGTTGCTATTTGTGAATCCTCACAGCTAGACATGAAGCATGCAGAGATTGGCTGACTAACCATCAATATAATACTCCATGTGGGTTAAAGAAAACAATATGCTGGCAAGAGAAAAATCAAATGCTGCTTCTACAGTCCAAAACTTAAATATCAATTGCTAAACTGAACAGAAGTTAGGGTTTGAAAATAAATTGGAAATAACCAATCAAATATACAAAAGATGTTCTAAGGCTTGGATAAATGTTCACAAGTTGGGTATCACAAGCTCTGCAAATCTGATTTTTAATAATGGAAACCTGGACATCGTATTTATGTTCTATATATGGGTGTGTGCTTATCTGTGCATGCACTTGTTTGAGGTGTGGAGGGGAAGGGATGATGTGGATGGGTGGAGGGGTGCAGCAGAATGGGAGGCAGCAGTCTGAATTACAAATCAGACCAAGCAACTACCAGAAGACCAAACTCCATGGTCCCTCATGTCCCTATGCCAAGGTCACCTCCCCCCACAAACAACTCCTATGATCTCACCTGTCCTCCATGCAAAGCTACGCCACCTCACCCAGCCCAAGTACCTCTAAAGCGCATATGCCAACTGAGTGCAACTTATGCCAACTGAGTGCAACTTATGTCTAGATTAGTGGTGCTGGAAAAGCACAGCAGGTCAGGCAGCATCCGAGGAGCAGGCAAATCGACGTTTCAGGCAAATTCCCTTCATCAGGAACAGAGGCAGGGTGCCTGCAGAGTGGCTTGTCGAGAGAGGAGGAAAACTTCTTCAAGGAAGGCATCCTTGGAAAAGGATTCGCAGTAGGTTTAAAATCAACTAGGTAAAAGCCGAGTACAACTTATGCCAACCTCAAACTCAAACCGACCACTCTTTGCCTTTTTTCTACCATCCTGATTGTCCCTAGTATCCACTGTGGACAGACCTCAGTACCCATGCAATGATGAGATAGATTATAACTCAAGGGAGGCAGTGGCATATTGGTTCTATCACTGAATTTGCATTCTGAACCTCAGATTAATGTTCTGGAGTCATGGATTCAAATCCATCATGGAGAATGGCGAAATGTGAATTCAACATAAACTAGTCAAACAGCAACAATTTAATTACTGCTGATTATTGTTAAATGTCCATGTGGTTCATTGATGTCATTTAGGGAAGGAAATCTCTTATCCTGACTTGGTATGGCCTGTGACTGATTCCCTTCACCCCACATTATCCTAGTCCCAAGCCTCCAACTCAGCACCGCCCTCTGGACCTGTCCATCCCTCCCCCCTCTGACCTATCACCTTCTCCCTCACCTTCACCATGTATAGCTTTCTCAGCTACCCACCCCACTCCCTCCCATTTATCTCTCAGCCCCGGCCCACAAGCCTCATTCCTGATGAAGGGCTTATGCCCAAAACGTCGATTCTCCTACTCCTCGGATGCTGCCTGACCTGCTTGCCCAGCAATACTCTCTTGACTCTGATCTGCAGTCCTCACTTTCTCCATACCCATGGCAATGTGATTGACTCTTTTTTTTCTTCACTGCTCTTCACAAAGGGCACACTTCTGTTTTTTTTTTCCTTATTTTCTTTTAATTTTTAAATTTTTTTTCTTCTTCCGCGGAAGAGGGGCAGGCAGAATCTCCTGCTATTTTTTTTTTCCTTCTTTTTTTTTGAGGGAGAAATGATGCACTCCACTCCCTGCGGCGCCCACCTCTCCCTGAACAACTCCAGGGTGTTGGTCGACACCGCGTGCTCCTTCTCCAAGGACACCCGAGCTCTAACGTAATGTGATTGACTCTTAACTGTTCTTTGGCAATTAGGGATGGGCAATGAATGCTGTCTGAGCCAATGACATGTGTTTCCCATGAATGAATAATAAGACAGTGTCCATTGCAAACTTCATTAGATTGAAAAAACACACTCTCCTGTTGATTTAAACCTATTTAGTATACTTACACTCCATCAATGAATTAATCCCTTACAACAACAAACATTTCATTCAAGTACACAAATCCCTTCTGACAACATGCATGGGAATTCATTGTCCCACATCAAAGAGTTTGTAATTACTTGAAGCTGTCAATCAAATGCTGAAATAGTAAGCATACTTCTCTGAAATTGGAAAACAGTCTTGTAGCACCCCAATCTAGTAATAAAGACCATCAGGCTTATTTTAACAGACAAAAATAAATCACAACCAAACTTTTTTAAAAAGTTAAAGCATAGAATTTCTAAATCTCTTGATAGCTTCCCTTCACAGATCCTCTCAACACCTTTGTCCATTCCCTTTGACAGATCCTATGACACCTCCATGGACTTGGAATTTAATAGGTTTACGCAGAGTTATGCCAAATTTCAACAATTCTAAGGGACACCTGACCTGTCCCAAAGATTACCTTTCCTCACCCAGATGTGTCCTCGGACTGGACTAAAGAGGTACCTCTCCAAGGGAGTATTCTGGCCACCAAAGAAATGCACAAAATTGAGGTCGGCACAGTGGCACAGTGGTTAGCACTGCTGCCTCACAGCGTCAGAGACCTGGGTTCAATTCCTGCCTCAGGCAACTGTCTGTGTGGAGTTTCCCATGTCTGCATGGGTTTCCTCCCACAGCCCGAAAATGTGCAGGTTAGGTGAATTAGCTAAGCTAAATTGCCCGTAGTGCTAGGTGAAGGGGTAAATGTAGGGGAATGGGTCTGGGTGGGTTGCTCTTCGGAGGGTCGGTGTGGACTTGTTGGGCCGAAGGGCCTGTTTCCACACTGTAAGTAATATCTACATTGCACACTTGTGATTTCACATTCCAAGACTATCTCGTTACTCCCTTGTCATCTACACTTACAGGCGAAAACCCTACAATTGAAGATGGGTATACAGCCATGCAACCTCATCCTCTTGTTTAATTGTCCACCATTATTCACAAATGGATGTGGCTGGGCTACAGAGTTTTGATCTGATGTGCTGGCACTGGTTAGTTCTCTCCAAAGAAGCTGCCGTTGGTGTTTAGAATGCACGTATTCATGTTCTGGAGCTTCACAAAGTTGGCACTTCAATTTTACTTCTGCTGTTCCTGGTGTGAATTCTTCCTCGCTGGCTTTGGGATTCAAAAATCTATTTTATGTGTGATCAGAACAGTCACTAGAAAGAGAAGATCTCATTTTCATCTTGGATGGATATAAGCCCTGATCCCATGATGAAAAGCTGGTAAATTAAGCACTTCGATACTTAATTCCAGTTCCAGATGAAGTGTTGCTTTGTTTGATTGATTCAGCTACCTGGTTTTAAGCTAAACCTCAGGCTAATTCAAAATTCTAACAAACAGTTCACTCATATTTACCCACTGCAATATATATAGGATTATTAAATAACACAATTCACAATATTCTAGGTAAATGGTGGCACAGTGATAATGTCACAGGACTAATAATCCAGATGTACTGTCTAATGTTCTGGAAATGGCAGCTTGTGGGCATTAAATTCAATTATTAACTCTGGAATTGACAAGTAGTTTCATTACTGATGAACTTGAAATTATAATTGGTTGTCATAAAATTCATCTGCATCACTACTGTCCTTCTGTGGAGAAAATCTACTGTCCATAGTTGGTCTTTCTTATATGTAACTCCAGACCCACAGCGATCTGCTAGACTCTTAACTGTCTTCTCCATCCCAACCATTAATTCGAAAGGCAATGACACCAATATTCCATCTGAACGGATAAAATTATGCTTTTCAGAGCATATTTTCTCTATTGTTGGCAAAGGTGAGTCATCTCTTGAGAGGACCAATACATTGCTCATTATTCTGAAGATTTTTTTAATGTTGAATAATTATGAACTTAATGGAAAATGTTTGATTTTAATTAAAATGGGATCATGAGACTGAATCTTAATTCTTTTTGGCTAAGTCTGAGTTGCATCATGTTTTTTTAGAGATTTTCTCGCTGTGAGGATTGGCAGGTCTTCTCACCTTATCTTACCCAGCTTACCTGATTTATTTCCTAACCTGCCAATATTGCTTCTCTCACAAGTGATTCTCATGACACATTACCACCTTACCATACTCAGCGGATATCCCAGAGTTTACCAGTGTCCCTTGCAACGGCACTATTTATAAAATGTTATAGCTCACTCGCACAAGCACTGTCAGTCCAAAGCAGGCCTGTACAGTTACTGGCATTGGTCCCAGTTAAGGCCAACAGGAGGAAACCAGTGCCCTGATTTCAGTGTAAGCAAGATCCTGAAGTTCTTTCTACAAGCTGCGGTGCATAGATGGGATGTCCTCTCCCCACACCCCAGGAGCAGCAGAAAAAGCCAAAACACCAGGCCATATCAGCTTGATCTCCTAGGTTAAAGCAGTCTCAGACATCTGGAGGAATGGTCACACCCGAGGACGAAGGACAATGTGCTTTTCCACTGCTCCAGAGTGAATTCTCCCGTCTTCTCTCTGACACTTCACACTTACTCTATCTTACTGCTTTATCTACTTCCCACAAGGCTCATACTCTAACATTCGCATGATTGCCTGAAAAATCTTACCCACTCCCTCTCACCCACCCCAACCCCCGAGACTATTAATCCTGCAAGCCCACTGCCTTACCTACTCACTTCCATTCCTGATGAAGGGCTTCTGCCCGAAAAGACGATTCTCCTGCTCCTCGGATGCTGCCTGACCTGCTGTGCTTTTCCAGCACCACACACTCTCAACTCTGATCTCCAACATCTGCAGCCCTCATTTTCTCCTACTCACTTTGTCAGGAGACATTCCTACCTGGACCAGTAGAGGTGGCTGTGCTACCTACTTCCATAATACTTGCCTGTCTCGCATTCCAGGTGGAAGCAGACCACAACAGAGCAGAAAGAGTCAACATGGATGGTGTACTGCATATAATTCAACTCCTCTCTCCTTATGAAGAGAAGGCCCCAGCATTACCTGCTTTGAACAAGGTGGAGGCTGCCTGCGGCTGACTGTGCTGGGACTCACTGAGCGAAGGTTATCTGGCTTGACTTTATTGGGTGTGATGACAACTAGTACAAACTTCTTGGATTTGTACCATGCTTTGCCTTTGTGTTAAATGGCATGGCAAAGACAGTAGTAACATCTGCTTGGTATCTTCGGCTGAGGGGCAAAGCGCAAAGAGACAAGTCAGGGATGTTGTGGGCATCTAGCTGATGGCCAACGTGTGTAAGCACTATGACAATGAGTGATAGTCCAGAGATGCATCTTGGTTCAGACCATGAGTTAGGTGCATGTAACTGAATGCATCGTATCTTTCCTGTAGCATTACAATAATAGTTACTGGTGTAGCATTGAAGTGAAGAAGCATCCTGTAGGTTGATTGGAGATGTGCCATGAAGGTTCTTCGAGGCTGGCATGTGTTGGATGCCAATGTCCATGGATGGGAGGGTAGTGCACCTGTTGTCCGTGGAATGTGTTCCATGGTGTCGATGCCTGGTTTTCACCATGGTGGTTGGTCAGAGCAAGTGGCAAACTGAATCCACCAGGTGCTCACTCTGGATTCCTTGTCAAGTTTTTCCAATGTTGAGCTTGTTCAGTGAGTTTGGTAAGATAGCATGTTTGTGCCATTAATGGGGCATTTCACAAACATTAATTGCTGTCAATCGCCACTTCCTAGCAAACATCTTGCTACGCCATTTGTGAAGACCATAAATGATGGAGTGAGCTGTTTCCTGTCAAGATGTGTCTTGCCAGACTTCTTTCCTTATTCTGCCACACATCTTGCCAAAACCTGTGTCACTCAGAGTTCTATCAGACTCACCCATATATTGTATTTCTTCCATTTTTATGATGAATTTTATTTTGTTTTGTTGACAATGCAAAGGAAAGATGGATGTTTCACTGTATGCGAACATGTATAATTGCTGACATCTAATTTATGATTGAGTGAAAGAAGGGCTTGTTTTAGCTGGATTTATTATCAAATGTCAGTTGGGATTCATGTGGTCACACACTTCCTGTAGGTTCTCAAATGGGATTGTAATTGTTTCAAGTATATCAACCATTCAATGACAGACTGGATCTGCCCACTCTGTTGCAGATTTGCTGGTGTAGTTGGGCTGGAAGAACCAGTTATAATGTAACATTAGGCAACAATAATCTCATCCACACCTTCTCTTGTTATTTCACCACTGGTCAACAATCCTTCAGCATAACATGTGTCAGTGCTGAGAATCCAAGATGGCAGCTGAGTGGCAGGACTGCGTTTGGGGTCCCGTGTCCAGGACCTATCCACTACCATCTGCCTTTTTATTTCTTTTTGCTTTTGCTCTTTTTCTCTTCTTTTTTCTTTTTCCTTTTTTTCATTTTCTTTTATTTGAAACTTTTTGCGGTGGGGTCATTGGCATCATCAAGTCAGCGAGAGCAGGCCATGTGCAGAATTGTGGCAGGGTCCTGGCAGTACAGGGTGGTGGTAGCAGTGGCAGGATGGTTGTTATTCCTCCCGGTGATCAGAGTCAACAGTGATAGTGATGACAAATCTCCTCTCCATGATTGGCAGCAAAGCTCTTCTTGGCTCTGAATTGGCAGCGGCAGCAAGGACGCGGCTCCTCCGAGTGATCAATGTGAGAATCACAGACTGGCTGAGCCTTCCACGCACCCTTTTTGAGATGGGACTTGAAGAAGATCTGGATGTTTTTCTTTCTTTTTGAGTCTTTTCTTTTATATTTTTTCTGTAGTGTTTTAATTCTACTTTTGTAACCAAGATGGCGTCAGAGAATGGCGACTTCTAATTTCTGTCACTGAGCTGCATGGGAGCAGACTTTAGTACAGGATGGGGTTTAGTTGAATCTTTCCTGATGACATCTTGCATCGAATTTGCCCCAGTATTGAATCTGGACAGAAGCGAGCCTTGTATGCTGAACTCCAATATCCCTGTCATTTCATCATTTCATAGAGATGTTTTCATTGAGCCCAACTGACTGCTTTGTAGGTGACTCTTGAGTTGCTGAATATTTTACAGAAGATGGCAAAGCTGAGAATTCCTCCAGGATGACAGCACAGAACTAGTCTTATTACCACACATACTTAGTCCTTCCAGTGATGGACTTAACTATCTCCTGAGGCATGAATTATATTTTATATATACGAGTCTTGTACTCTGAATTCATTGGCATTGTTGCTCAGTGCAGACCTGAATTGGCTCATTCACCAGCAGATTTGGACTCTTTCACTGATGCAGGCACTTGTTTGCACTCACCTGTGCATTTTACTTAACTTGGCAATACCTTATTTATATTGTTATAGATACATGTTGTGGTGTTTGTGTAATAATTCTCTATTTTGTATGAAACTTTTTATTATTTGAAACAAACAAAACTTCCTTTAAGTGCATTATGCATGCCCTTAAATTGCTGCAAACATGTTCTCAGGAAGGCAGTTAATGAAAGAAACAAATATCTGATCGGAAACACAGTGAGTTAAATCACTAATGTTGTGTCACTCCCCTCAGATTACATTCAAACAAAATGTTCTCTCCCAATGCCCTTCCACATTCTCTATCTGGCTACAGTTTGATGATAAATCAACATTACAGTGTGACTAGCATCAGTAAAGTTTCACACACAATTTTTGCTTTTCTGTTCAAATCCTTTACCAGGCATTTTTATGGGCAGAGATTTCGATATGGTTAAATCTGATATTTGCAGCACCCTTGAATAATACTCAATTTATTGTTAACAATTTGTAACATAGAGGTGAATTGAATGAAAGAAGGAATTTAAGGGCATATTTTATTTAAACGTACTAATCTTCATTCAACTCAAAAATAAATTTTACATTGATTCCCTTTTTTCTGACATATGAATACCCACAGATAAAGAACAAAGGAAGCTATCTTGCAGTTGAGTAAAATGACATTTAGGTGAGGAAGTAAGTGCTGAGAAATGGGACATATTTAATATCTGGCATACAAGCCTGATTGAGAACAAGCAGCAAATTGTTCTCACCTTGCCAGTTTGAAGCTCAGGAGATTTTACCACCTGGGCCACGTCATTATGCCCCTGTCTGTTGCATGCTCAGCATCCAAACCAGTGGCCAGCGGCCAATGTTTCCTGTAAGCTGTGAGGTGGCATACTAATCTGCTGCTTTAAATTATCATGTGTGCATGGCTGGGCAAAAAATAAATTGAAGTGCATAGAAATAAATCACCTGTGCACTCAAAAGGCGCCAGACTCAAGGAATTAAATCCTTCTGCATAAAGGCTGGGTGTTCTGGTCTCCAACTGGCAGCGTGGGTTTGAATCTCACTTCTGACATGTACCTTTGGGTGGCATGGTGGCTCAGTGGTTAGCACTGCTGCCTCACAGCACTAGGGATCTGGGTTCAATTCCAGCCTCATGGCAACTGTCTGTGTGGAGTTTGCACATTCTCCCCGTGTCGGCATGGGTTTCCTCCGGGTGCTCCGGTTTCCTCCCACAGTCCAAAGATGTGCAGGTTAGGTGAATTGGCTATGCTAAATTATCTGTAGTGTTAGATGGATTAGTCAGGGGTAAATGTAAGGGAATTCGGAGGATCGGTGTGGACTTGTTGGGCCAAAGAGCCTGTTTCCACACTGTAGGGAATCTAATCTAAATAAAATTAGTGAGTGTAGTCAATAGATGTGAAGCTGGAGGAGCACTGCAGATCAGACAACATCTGATAGGCTGGAAAATCAGCGTTGCGGCCAAAGCCTTTGGCAGGACTGGGGAGGGGAAGAAATTGAAACTAAAAGCTTACATACATGTCTACTGTCTCTACGTCTTCTGGCTCTCTACATTCTTCAAGTTAGATTGACTTGTGGAAAACTGCTTTCCCCATTTAGCAAATGGGGAATAAGCAGATGGCTCATAATTCCATCTTCAAATCCCTATCTGTAAAGAAGGAGCAAGCAGATTTCCAGCAGGTATATTTAGCATGTGACACTCAGGAGGGAAATGGGACATTGTCAAGTGAGTGTCCTGAGCAATTTACCCACAATAAGTTGCACAAAACAGCAATGGGTTAATGTAGAGATAACTTGTCTTTTTAGTGATATTAGTTGAGGAATAACATCAGAAAATCTCTTCCTCCTCATACTAAACTATAGGAACATTTATATTCACCAAACCAGGTAGGCAGGGCCTTGCATTATCTGAAAGATAGAACCTCAAATAGTGCAGTAGTCACTCAGTGCTGTTCTGCAGTACTAGCCTGTATTAGTCTTCAAACTTACAGTTCTCCCTTCCTTGGAGGTAGAAAGGAAAGTGGCAATAAGGGCAAGTAACCAATCAAGTTGTCCCCAAAGATATATTCATGTCCCTATGTCCCTCATGCTGCCCCAGTAATTAACTTTTGGTTAGGAAAGTCCATGTCAACTTTCTTGACCTGTCTAATTAAACTCCTGAAGTGATCAAATCAATGACCGCTAAAGGGCCTCAAACCACCACCAGCTCAATTATCTGTCTTCCTCACACACAAAAATAGTTAGTTTCACAAGGATCTCAGTCTATTGGTTTAGAGAGGCTGCACTTGGCCCAATATGGACAGAGGGAAGGGAGACCGTGGGATGGCTGCCTGGAAACCACACCTCTGCTTTTGCTTCTAATCCGCCTTTTGTGTGACCTTTTAAGACAAATACACTCACCTGCACACCGTTTCAGCTTCTTTAAGCTTCATTGCTTGGGCCACTAGCAATGCTGTCCTGTTCTCTGCAGCTACTGGCCTCTAACTGACCAGCAGCCTCAGGTGGAGCAGGACTTCAGCAGTCAGGTTCCTAATTGGCTGAGAAGATCCTTGGTCAGCAATTGATAGTATCTCATTGGTGTTGATCCATTGAGTTTTAACAATGGTGTGGAGAGGGACAAGAACCCAATCACCCCTGGTTACCCATTCCCAGATTAGACAGCACTAAGTCCCAACCCAAATGAATGGTGTGGGATTTGAACCCACAGCCTTCTGATTAAGAGGGAGAGTGACACCTGAAATATCGCAGAAAACATGAGGCATCAAAGCTGCAAATGGGCTACCTCACATATTGTATTTTCCTTTTTCCAGCTTTAAAATATATGATTTGACAAATGCGACTGGTGCAAAACAGCACTTTCAGGTACTTTAACAAAGATCCATTTGGGGATTTCAATTTGATAAAGGGGCTGGAATACCAAAGCCTTGATTCATATATTTGTAAATGCGTTTATTTTAAAGTTTGATCTAAATATGTTCAGAGTGATCTAGAAACTCTGTTACTAAATAACCTCAGAGGGTTCAGCGTGAAGAAGTGCTCACAACTTGCGACAATTAATTTGAAGAAAAATCAATGACCATGACAAGTCTTGACAGTGTTCTAATCCAACCTGAAAGGAATGTCCACTAAACTCAATTTACTGACATTTAGAGCCAAATTGTTCTCTAAATACAACAAGGAGACAATGCCAAGGCTGTTGACATCTGTTGAGAATCAGACAATTGCCTGTTACACTTGCATTCTCTTAAAATTATTTTGTTGAAAATCACTATTAATCAGCAAAAGAATTGTGCAAATCTGTTTTCATACATGGTAATAAACTAAAAATATAAGTTATAAGTGTTAATTTTATTTCAAAGTGGCCAGTTCACTTTCCGCCAGTCATCATAACATCTCATGACGATACGTTAGATTCGAATGTCAGGTTAGGTCTGGGGTATTCACTGCCTCTGCTGCCAATTGGATAACAGTGTAATGCATATATTAAGAAAATGTAAAATTGGAAGATAAATTCATTAAAATGCATTCCTTTATTTATTAAGTTTCATCTTTTTGAATGATAAGTATTTTTGTCCAAGGCTTTGGCTGAGAATGATGATGGTGCACTCTGAGTCTCCAAGTCAGAGGATTTCAGGTTTGAAGTGCTGTCTCTCCAATGAAATGTTAAGTTGAAACCCACCGCTCAGGTTAGGAAGGCCAGATATTTGGCCAGTCTTGAGTTTAGATGTAATGAACACTGCCCAGTATTGAATGGTTTCACAATCTAGATGTTGACCCAAAGTCAACTTGGTTTAGTCTAGGGACAACAGTAGAGCCCTGTGCTCATTTCTTTCCTCATCTGCAACATATTCAGTGTGACAAGGGACATTGTCACATTGTCACATAAAAATCTATCGGTTTTTAAGTCCCTGCTCCCCACCAAACAATTAAGCCAGCAATTAGTGCACATCCCTAACTGCCCTGGACAAGTGGTGGTGAGCTACCTCCCTGAAGCACTGCAATTCCTGGGACACACAGAAAGCCCCTGGTAAGAAAGGAGTTGCAAGATTTTGACCCCCAACTGTGAAGGAACAGTGATTCAGTTCCTAGTCAGGATGATGTATGAGTTTTAGGGAAACTTGGAGGTAGTAACATTTCCATGCATCTGTTACCCACGCTACTTAGCATAGACATTATGGGTTGGTGAGTTGGTGAGTTCAGCAGTGCATCTTGTCACTGTGCGCCTAAGGTGAATGGAAAGACTGCTGAAGGTGGTGGATTGAATGCCAAATCAAACAGATTTTCAAGAGAAAGGGATGGTGGCTCAGTGGTTAGCATTGCTGCCTCACTGCACCAGGGACCTGGTTCAATTCCAGCCTCAGGTGACTGTGTGGAGTTTGGACATTCTGTCCATATCTGCGTTGGTTTCCTCCCACAGGCAAAAGATGTGCAGGTTAGGTGGATTGGCCATGGAAAATGCAGAGTTATAGGGATGTGGTGGGATTGGTTGGGATGCTCTTCAGAGGGGTGGTTTGGATTTGTTGGGGTGGTGTGCACATGAAGGACCAAGTGGTCTATTTCCTCACTGTTGGGATTCTATGAAAGTGGATTGTGAATTCACATATTTTCCACCTCATTCTCAGCATTCCCTTCTCCCCTGCAAAAATGCAACTTGGTTTATCATGCAAGTCCTCATTGTCAACTTTCCAGCAGGTCTGTGATGTTAGGAAAACTAATAGATTATAGAGTCATAGAGTCATAGAGATATACAGCATGGAAACAGACCCTTCGGTCCACCCAGGCCACGCCGACCAGATATCCCAAACCGACCTAGTCCCACCTGCCAGCACCTGGCCCATATCCTTCCAAACCCTTCCTATTCATATACCCATCCAAATGCCTCTTAAATGTTGCAATTGTACCAGCCTCCACCACTTCCTCTGGCAGCTCATTCCATACACGTTCCACCCTCTGCATGAAAACGTTGCCCCTTAGGTCTCTTTCATATCTTTCCCCTCTCACCTTAAATCTATGCCCTCTAGTTCTGGACTCCCCAACTCAAGGGAAAAGACTTTACCTATTTACCCTATTCATGCCCCTCATAATTTTGTAAACTCTATAAGGTCACCCCTCAGCTTCCGACACTCCAGGGAAAACAGCCCCAGCCTGTTCAGCCTCTACTTTAAATAAATATGTTCCAACAAATTCGCACCATTCACACCACACAAATGCCAGGCAATGATCATCTCCAATAAGAGACAATCTAATCAGTCATTCTCTTGACATTCAATAGTGTTAACTTCCCTCAAACTACCATTGATCAAAACTCAATTGGACTCCCATGTCAATATATTGACTCCAACAGGAGGTCAGGGGCGAGGAATACTGTAGCAAGTAACTTTTCTCCTGACTCTCCAAAGCCTGTCCACCATCTACAAGGCACAATTCAGGAGGGTGATGAAATATTCCCCACTTGCCTGATGACTGCTGCTCTAACCACACTCAAGAAGCTAAGGACAAAACATTGGCACCACATGCACAAGCATCTTCTCCCTTCACCACCAATTCTCAGTAACAGCAGTGGGTACTATCAACATGATGCACTGCAGAAATTCATCAAAGATCCTTAAATCAGTACCTTCTAAACCCATGCCCATGCCCATGCCCACCAGATACATGGGAACATCAGCAAGTTCCACTCCAAGCCACTCATCCTCCTGACTTGGAAATATATCACTGTTCCCTCAATGTCACTGGGTCACGTTCCTGGAATTCCCTCCTTAAGGCTATTGTGAATCTAACTACAACACATAGACTACAGCATTTCAGAAAGGCAGCTCACTGCCATCGTCTCAATGTCAACTAGGAACAGGTAATAAATGCTGGCCAGCCAGCAATGGCCATATCTTATGAGTGAATAAGTAATCAAAAAATTAAGCCAGGAATGTTGCAGTGAAATCATACATTTTAAACTCATGAAACATGAATTTTAAATAGACCTGAAAGTCTTCGTTACTTAAGCAGTGATAAATATTCCAATCATTAAGCAGTGATGTAACAGTGATTTTCAAATTGTTGTGGAATACCGTCACAGAAGTGGTCTCTCAGAGGGACATATTTTTAATGGAAGCAACTATTCTTATTTATCCTTGACTTCCTAATATTCAGAAAAATGGTTAGGTGTTTCCAATATTATTGGTTGAAAATGTGAAAGATTCTCTTTAAATGCAATGTTATTTTCGGAGGGTTCAAGACTATTTTTTCACATTGTAATCAAATGTTTATATTATTTAAATGTGTGATGCACAGAGGCAAAACAGTAACAATCTCAGTATATATCTTTCTTTCAAACCTATTTCATCTGTTTCTCTCTTTTCCTGTAGGCATTTCCTATTTAAACCAGGATCTGGTACATCCAGTCTCTATGGTACTACCAATCCAAGCTATCCTTTGACTTCCAATACTGTTTACTCTCCACCTCCAAGACCCCTTCCCAGAAGTACCTTTTCCAGACCTGCCTTCACTTTCAACAAACCTTACAAGTGCTGCAATTGGAAGTGCACAGCACTGAGTGCAACAGCCATTACTGTAACTCTAGCTCTCCTCCTGGCTTACGTCATTGGTAAGTCTCTTCTTTAAATCAACCTGTTACTTTCCAATTTATCCTTCATTAATTTTTCTGAACAGCAAACTACATTGTATCATACTCATAAAATTAGATTATTTCAGTTTGTATGAGCAAAGGTTAATTGTTTTTCTAATTGCACGAGTTTGCTTAAAATTTTAAGGTGTCAGGTGGTGCATTCCAATTCATTGATTCTCCCTTTCATTTTTATCCTATAATTGTTTCATCAAATGCTTTTAGCACCGTCTTCAAATATCAGTAACAATGCAAAACATTTTTCATGATATCTACCCAGTTTGCAAGAGGAACTATGTAAAGCAAACGGCTAAAGTCGATAAAACAATATTGGTGCTGGTTGAGACTCTTATGTGGATGGGGTTTCTCTTTGTGCCTTCTTGTTTTGATCATGAACCATTTGTGGCTTGGACAGACTTCTACCTGTTACCAGGAAAGATCCGAATCAGCCAACAACCCCATAGTCTCTTTCCCTTTTACAAAATATTGTAGGATAAGAACTGCAATATAGGGTGGTTTTCATCAATACATGTGCAAATCTTCAGTATATTTACTTAGTCCTATTATCTCCCACCGATTGCATATTTGATAAATTAAAAATAAATTCTTCATCCCTCATTGACTAAGTGGAGAACTCACACAGCAAAATAAATAAAGTAACTTTGTGAAGAGCTATTAAGCATTCATAAATTATAGATGTACAATTTATTTGTAAATAGCAATTGATAACAACTACAAAATATTCTTATTGAATGAACTTTCATTCCAATGTTGGAATCCTTAATGCTTTTTTAAAGAGTGCAGTTGATTTATATTAATGTATTTAGGGTGAAGAGACAATAATGGACCTAAGCTGAGAGTATCGCGCAGCAATTAGTAAAGCCATCTCAAAACATCTCAGTATAGATCAGTACTCAAATATGAATTCAATTAGTAGGATTTTTCTTGTCTCTGAAACTGGATGCTGTCTAGGTTGTGATGTCAGTTTACTGTAAATATTTGGCTTTTTTTTTAATATAGGCTTTCGTTCATAGTTCCATTGGTCTAACTAATTGAATCAAACATTCAAATCAAAGAGAGATTAGCTTTGCTAATGATTTTTATCATGGTTCTTCTGGCGCCATCTAATTTGCTTGGCAGGTGATCTGTTTTTTCTTTAAAAGCACTATTTTTTCTGCTTAATCATCTGAGCTAGCTAATCAACAACAAAACAAAACTCTTATTCTCTTTAGTTGAACAATACTTCTATGCCCTTTGATATTCATTGGGTTACATTTATTGATTGTACGTCTGACCCAAATTGAATTGGAAATGGAAAAACAGAATTCAAAGCTGAATGAAATGTGTTGGATGCTAATGGCCAATCATTTTAAAACATCATTTGTTTTCAGGGCTATTCCAGTTGGTTTCTGAAATATTAAAGTGATTTGTTAACAATAATATTTTCTGAAAAGCTCTCATCAAACATCAAAATTGGTCTCAGCTCCAAGCTCTTAGGTTTTATTCATGCTGTACTGTAATTTACTCTGACAGTGCACTGCAGTTACTGCACTTCTGCATGAGCACGCTCAGTTCCTCAACTCACTATTTGAAATGACTAATATTTTATTTGCATTTTCTTTCTCTGCTGCTTCCCAGGCCTCTCCTAAAGGCACTCACTGATGATGGAGAGAGTTCCATTGGTGCCAAAAGTCCTCCAGTACTTTGCCCATGTGTCCATTCTTAAACATTGTAATCACGAGAAATGCTGGAAGCACTCAGCAGATTTATTCTTAATGTGTAAACTGAGGCAGAGATGCGAAGTGTTTGCAGATTATTCAATGGAGTTTCCTCCAATCTCACAAGATATTTCCAAGAAGGATCAATGACTTTTATTTTATGAATGAATAAATAAGAAAGAAAGGCCAGCATTTATTACCCATCCGTGATTGCCATTGGAAAGGTGTTGAAAGGATCACTTTCTTGAGGTACTGCATTACATATAGTGAAGATACATCCACAATGCTCTGAGGGAGGGTGTGCTGTCATTTTGGCTCAGTCAGTGAAGCAACATCAATATGGTTTCAAGGCAGGATCATCTATAAATTGAAAATAAGTTGCAGGTAGTGGAAGCCTGTTACCCTTGTCTTCTGTAATGGTAAAACTTGAAGATTTGGAAAATGCTGTCAAAGAAACTTTGGCAAGTTGCTGCAATACATCTTGTGAATGGTACACATTGCTACCATTATGTACAAAGTGCACTGATAACAGAGGAAGTGAATGTCTAAAGTGATGGATAGAGCCCAATCACGCATCCTGCTTCAGCCTGGAAACTAACAGGCTAAATGTTTTTGAAATTGCTCTTAACAAGTTGAGTGGAGTTATTTTTCACACTCCTGACTTGTTCTTCATATCAATGGGGAAAGGTTTTGAGCAGCAGGAAGTGAGTTATTGGCTGGAGAGTATCCAAACTCTGACCTGCTGATTAGCCTTGTGGTTTATGTGAAGGACCCAACTGGGTTTCTCTTCTGAAAACAGTGTTTTGATCTGTCTAAACTGATATATCCCTTGATAAATAAGTATTTTTAAGTTACTGTAGAGTAGTTTGGCTCATCCAGCAAAATCCAAGCAAATAATCTTTTAAAATTGTCGACATGCTTTACTTGTCATGCTGTGTTCTTCCCCATGGTTTCACAATTTTAACTTAATTTCCTGTTGGTGGCTCAGTCAAGTAACATGGTCCTTCCATATAATTGCAGATGTGCCTGTAATTACATAATGCTCCCCCACTCCCTGAGAGTGCTTCCCACCAGGCCCAACAGAGAAAGTTTAACCCTCTCCTCTCCCACAATACCCCCTCTTTCTGACTTTCTCCATCTATTCCTACACAGCTAAGGCCCTGGATTCTTAGAGCCAGCTTGGTACACTGTGGTGTGCACTTTATCCCTACCCTCACCACCAACCCACCCAGCTTGCCTGCTGGTTAGAGTTAAAGTTAGAACTCTTGTCTATCACATGATACATTTTGTTACGAAGAATGGGGAATGGTAATACAAAATTAATGACATTATTTCAATGAGCCAACACACACTGCAGCACAGAGAAACTACGCAGAGCAGAGGAAAATCACCTATACCATGTATTCAAAAAGAATAGGTGCCCAATGAACACAGTCCATCGATTTCTCAGCAACAAACCCAAATAAGCAGACAAAACACGTCCAGAAACCCTAGCCATGCTCCCCTACATCAAAGACATCTCTGAAATCACTGCCAGACTACTCAGACCCCTTGGCATCATGGTAGCCCACAAAACCACCAACACACTAAAACAGCAGCTAATGAACTTGAAAGACCCTATACAGACAAGGACCAAAACTAATGTCATTTACAAAATACCATGCAAGAACTGTAATAAACACTACATTGGACAAACAGGCAGAAAACTAGCCACCAGGATACATGAACACCAACTAGCCACAAAAAGACATGACTGTCTCTCACGAGTATCCTCACATACAGATGAGGAAGAACACCACTTCGACTGGGACAATATATCCATCCCAGGACAAGCCAAACAAAGACACGCACAAGAATTCCTAGAAGCATAGCATTTCAACCAGAACTCAATCAACAAACATATCGAGTTAGATCCCATCTAGCAACCCCTGAGAAAAGGAACAAGAAGTGGCCTCACCACAGGAAATGACATCACCAACCCAAAGAAACCCAAACATATAAATAGAAAGCAGGAACTTTTAGCATTGCTTTGCATGAGGTCCACTGAAGGTGTTACCTAGTAAGGTAATGAAATGTCTGGAATTTGTATCATTGATAGTCACAGGTGAGATGCTGGAAGACTGGAGGTTGCCAAGAAGAGTGGTAAAGACAAGTCAGGGAACTATAGACCAGTGAGCCTGACCTCGGTGTTGGGCAAATTGTTGGAGGGAATCCTGAGGGACAGGATATACATGTATTTGGAAAGGCAAGGACTGATTCGGGATAGTCAACATGGCTTTGTGCATGGGAAATCATGTCTCACAAACTTGATTGAGTTTTTTGAAGAAGTAACAAAGAAGATTGATGAGGGCAGAGTAGTAGATGTGATCTATATGGACTTCAGTAAGGCGTTCAACAAGGTTCCCCA
>NC_057724.1:50895523-50898001 GCF_004010195.1 Chiloscyllium plagiosum
AGGCTGGGGCTGTTTTCCCTGGAGCGTCGGAGGCTGAGGGGTGACCTTAGAGGTTTACAAAATTATGAGGGGCATGGATAGGATAAATAGACAAAGTCTTTTCCCTGGGGTCAGGGAGTCCAGAACTAGAGGGCATAGGTCTAAGGTGAGAGGGGAAAGATATAAAAGAGACCTAAGGGGCAACTTTTTCATGGAGTGGGTGGTC
Source organism: Chiloscyllium plagiosum (assembly GCF_004010195.1). Classification (NCBI taxonomy): domain Eukaryota; kingdom Metazoa; phylum Chordata; class Chondrichthyes; order Orectolobiformes; family Hemiscylliidae; genus Chiloscyllium; species Chiloscyllium plagiosum. The sequence goes on from NC_057724.1 coordinate 50,895,729, forward strand.
TGTGTATGGAATGAGCTGCCAGAGCATGTGGTGGAGGCTGGTACAATTTCAACATTTAAGAGGCATTTGGATGGGTATATGAATAGGAAGGGTTTGGAGGGATATGGGCCGGGTTCTGGCAGGTGGGACTAGATTGGGTTGGGATATCTGGTCGGCGTGGACGGGTTGGACCGAAGGGTCTGTTTCCATGCTATACATCTCTATGACTCTATAACCTTTCAGCTCACCGAGCAAACCTACATCCAAAACCTCAACCTGAGCTACAAAACTTCTCAAAACTCAGTCATAAATGACATAATTCTGAAGTGGGTTCAGATGTGAAATGATCTGTTGGAACATGTGTATTAGAATCTAACCTGGAAGGCAAGCTGAAAAATTAGTTTAAAAGGCAGATGTGATCTCTTGCTTTATCTGGATCACTTCTTGGAATGTCAGTTTGAAACAATTTTGCTGAATATTGGCAGTTAGCATCCAGATTTTTCAATTAATTTAGTTGATCTCATGGAATGTGAAATTAGTACCATATTTTCAGAAGTAAGTGATGTGGCTTAACTGTGATAAATGATGCTTCAATGTGATGGACAGCCAATGCAGTATCTTTGAAGTGGTCATTGTTGTAATATGGGGAATGATGACAGGTAATTTGCACACAGCAAGGTCCGAAAAAGAATAACATGATTGTAAAATATTCTTATAGTCTGTTGATGGATAAAGATTGACAAAGGCACCACAACAGAATCCCCAACTATTCTTCAAAATAACATCCTATCCCACAAACAATCCTCAAGTATTCTTCGAACTACTATCCTATCCCACCTAAGAGGGCCATGGATTTCCATTCAATATTTTATCGTAAAGGTGCCAATTTAGACAATGTAATGCTGCATTAGTATTGCGCTGGAAAGTCATGTAAATGACAGATGAAATTTGTCGCAAAGGTGCATAGATTGATACATTTTGATTAGAAGCATGGAGAATGGTGATGCAACATAGATGATATGATACCAAATGGGTGCAGGAATAAATGGACCTGATAGTAAAAATGTCACCATAATCTTAACAGAACATAAGACAAGTCTCTTATTAGAGAGAAATGACTGATAGTGGTTTAACCTGAGGATCACTACACTTCAAGCAAGGGAGAGAGTTGAGAAGAAGAGGCCTTCATGGTAACTTCAGCTAGTGCAGGATTTGAAGCCATACTGTTGGCATTGGTCTGCTTCAGAAATCAGCTGTCCAGCTACCTGAGCTAACTGACCTAATGACCTCTTATATGTGAAGAAATAATGTAAACAAGAGGGACAAACTAAAAAAATAATGTTTTAAAAGGCAGGTGAGATTTTGGGGCTTAAAATAGAGGTAAATAATGCAAAAACAAAATTTTCTTTTATTTATGACTGGTATGACCACAGAGAAAATTTGATGGAGGTTCTCAAAATTATGCAGGGTTTTGTGCATAATTGTTTTCTGTGGTTCATTATCGAATGACTACTGAACACCCAACCACAATAGATTGACTGACTGGTTCCCCATTATCTGGTCTGCTTTTTATTTCCTCAGAGAACTCCAGAATAAGGGGTGCATAAGGACTGCAAATCCATAGTGAAGATAAAGTGCTGGGAGCTGGGAAAGTGGAAGTTGCTGAAGAGATGGAGGGTATGGTTGGTGTCCCAAATGTAGGTGGGAAGTGCCTGAACTAAGGGAGAGAGGATGCAGTCGAGGTAGGATGCGATGAAGATGTATGGCAGGAGCATGTCAAGATGATGTGTTGGCCAGGGTGGTTGGGCTTGTAGATCTTGGGGAACAGGTAGAACTGGGCAGTACGAGGCTGGGAAACTATGAGTTTGGAAGCAATGGAGAGGAGATCACCAGATGCAATGACGGCACAGGCAGTGCAGGTGATTTTGGCCTGATGGGTTGTGGTGGGGTTATAGGCAAGGCATAAAGGTTCATTCTCCAGACTACCACTGCTCCACGTTTGTATGTGGGTTTGATGGTGAACCAGGGGTTGTTGCAGAACGACTGGAGTGCTGCATGTTCGGACAGGTGAGGTTGGAGTGGGGGAGGAGAGTGGAGATATTGAGGTGGCCAATGTCATGTTGGCAGTCGCAATGAAGAGATCTACTGCGGGTACCAAGGGAAACGTACTCATCCGCAACCCCCATCTCCGCTCCAGACTTCTCCTGCGACGCTGCCTGGATTCTGCCGACAACACACAGAACGGCCTTGACTTCAATCCAGCTTCTGCCTCCAATTCTGGTTCTGACCACTCT
>NC_057724.1:50898051-50902719 GCF_004010195.1 Chiloscyllium plagiosum
AAATCCAACCCCCGAGTCTTGCCATGTTTATCACAATGCTCCACAACTTCGATCTCTCTGAGGCTGAAAGATCTGTCCTCAGGAAAGGGCTCACATTCATACCCCTCTGCCCCCACCTCAACAAATTTCAGACTCACTAGGATATTGAGCTCTCCTTCTGCTGCCTCCGTCTCTGTGCCTTTTGTCTTTCACAAAAACTCCCAACCTCCCTCTAAGGACCCCTTCTTCTGCCTCCAATCTTCCTCCTCCACTTGGTCACCACTCACTGCCTTGTTTCCACCCTAGATCTCTTCATTGCAGACTGCTGACGAGGCCGCCTCAATTTCTCCACCCCCTCATCCACTCCAACCTCATCTCTTCTGAACATGCAGCACTCCATTTGCTCCGCAACAACTCCTGGTTCATTATCAAAGCCACAGACAAAGTCAGGGCGGTGGTGATCTGGAGAATGGACCTCTATATTACAGAGGCCAAATGCTAACTCTCTGACACCACATCCTACCCCCCCCCCCTTACCCATGACCCCACCGTGACCGATCAGGCCAAAATCACCCACACTATCCATGTCACTGGAAGGACTGTTTGAGGCTCTGGATGGAGGTGAGGTGTGGGTGTACCGGCAGGTTTTGCATCTTTTCCGGTTGTAGGGGAAGGTACCTTGGGATTCTGAGGGGTCAGTGGGGAGAGTGGCGCAAACAAAGAACTGATGAAGGGAATTGATCTTGTGGAAGGCAGAGAGGGGTGGGAAGGGGAAAATGTTCTTCGTGGTGGAGTCTAGCTGAAGTTGGTAGAAGTGTTTAAAGATGATGCGTTGGATACAGAGACTGGTGGGGTGGTAGGTGAGGACAAGGGGGGCTCTGTCTGTATTGCATTGGAGGAGAGTTTAAAGTAGTGGAACGGGGAGTGGAGGTGATGTGGTGGAGGGCTGTCTGGATGACAGAGGGAGAAAAAGCATGTTGTTTGAAATAGGTGGATATCTGGGATGTTCCAGAGTGGAATGTCTCCTGGTCCGAGCAGATGCGGCGGAGGCGGAGGAATTGGGAGAATGCGATGGAGTTTTTGCAGGTCACTGGGTGGGAGGAGGTGTCGTTCAGGTAGTTATGGGAGTCTGTAGGTTTGTAGTCAGCGTCCGTCTGGAGACTGTCGCCGGAGATGGAGTTAGTGAGGTCCAGAAAAGGGAGGGAGATATCCAAGATGGATCAAGTGAATTTGACGGCAGGGTGCAAGTTGTGGTCAAGTCAATGAACTCTTCCCATTTCCAGCGCAAATTAGAGGAACAACACCTTATCTTCCCCCTGGCAGCCTTCACCCTGGAAGTCTCAACATTGAGTTCTCCAATTTCAAATAACCTCCCTTCCTATCCCTGACTTCCTTCCCAGCCCCACCTCCTCCCTGCCACTCTTCCCAGCCACCTACTGGATTCATTCTTCCCATTGAGCAACCAGGTTGTATCCTCCACCTGTCTTTATCTGGAGCTCCCCCTACACCCACTCCCAGTCCTGAAGAAGGTCAAACACGAAACATCGACTTCTCCACCACAAGATCTTTTCTCCCGTTTACACCTTGCTTTTCTGTTATGTTAAGGATGTTTATAGTGTCCTCTTCCATGCAAAATATTGATTCAATTTATCAGCCTTTTACCTGCTCCAACTATCAATTCTGCAGTTTCACCCTACAAGTATCCTGCACTTAATTTAACTACTCTCTCTTTATATACCTGTAGAAGCTCTTGCTGTTTGTTTTTATATTTCTTGTTAATTACATAATCCATTTTCTTTACCTTTATTAGTTTTTCATTCATCCACTGCTGCTTCCTAAAAAAACTCTAATCTTCTGGCCTAACTCTAATTTTGCTGCTTTGTATGCCTTAGTTTTTTAATTGGATACTCTCCTTAACTGCCTGTTTTTTAAACGACAAGTAGTTCATCCTTCTCCACGAGTCCAGAATAAAATTTGTTTCTGTGTTATGAAATATCTGCTCAATTTTCTACTATTGCTCATCCACTGACATTCCCTTTAGTCTGTTTCCCAGCCAACTTTAGATAACCCTTTCTTCATACAGCTGGAATTGCCCTTACTTAAAGGGCATTAGTTTGAGACTTGATTTGCTCTCCCTCAAACTGAGTTGGAACTCTACTATGCTATGATTGCTACCCCTAGAGGATGCTTAAATATGGGATTGCTTATTAATCCGAACTTACTAAACATTACTACATCAAAAGCCATCTGTTTCCAGTTAGGTTCGAAAAGATGCAGCTTTAAGAAACAATCTCTGATGTACTCAGAGAATTTGTCTTCCATGTCACTTTTGCCCATATAATTTGTCAAATTATTAAGCAGATTAAAATCACTCATGACAATTGTAGTCCCTTCTAGTGTGTCTCCATTATTTTCCTGTTTATACTTTGTCCTATGGTGAGGCAACTCTATGGGGCATATAGGTATTTCTTAACTCAGTTTCTTTTTTAAAAAAGGGGGGTCGTGGGAAGTGACTGGTGAGAAAAGTGGGAGTCTTTGGCTCAGGAGTCTTTGCTCAAGAGGGCGGCATGGTGGCTCAATAGTTAGCACTGCTGCCTCACAGCGCCAGGGACCCGGGTTCAATTCCCGCCCGGGCAACTGTCTGTCTGTATGGAGTTTGCACATTCTCCCCGTGGCTGCATGGGTTTCCTTTGGGTGCTCTGGTTTCCTCCCACAGTCCAAAGATGTGCAGGTTAGGTGAATTGGCCATGCTAAATTGCACGTAGTGCTAGGTGGATTAGTCAGGGGTAAATATAAGGGGGTGGGGGTTTCTCTTCGGAGGGTCGGTGTGGACTTGTTGGGCTGAAGGGCCTGTTTCCACACTGTAGGTAATCTAATCTAAAAGAGGCTGAGTGAGGAGATTACGCCATAGTTGAAGAGGATGAAGACATGACTGCCAAGTTAATTCAGTGTGCTGTGTGCATGATGTGAGAGGTCAGGGACATAGGTGGTGTCTCTGGCTTCTATAGCTGTGGAAAGTGTGTACACATTCAGCTTCTGAAGGAGCATGTTGCAGCACTGAAGAAAGAACTAGATGACCTCAGGCTCATCCAAGAGAATGAGAATTTTTTGTACTAGACCTTAAGCAAGATCATTACACCAAGCATACCAGAAGAGAGAAGGGAGATGACAATGACGAAGGAAGAGATGATTCAAGTACAACAGACCCCAGGGGAAGTACCTCTCGTGAACAGGTCGAATCGCTTGGAAAATGTCAAGACAGGTGACACTGCCAGTCCGAGAGACGGACAGGTCTGTCATCGGAAATTGGCATGGAGGCAGAGTTGAGGAGTAAGACATCATGCAGAGCCGTGATAATAGGGGACTCAATAGTGCGAGGGACTGAAAGGGGCGTCTGCGGCAACAGGCAGGATTTGAGGATGATGGGTTGCCTTCCTGGTGCCAGGATCCAGAACGTCACCGACAGAGTGTAGGGAATCCTCAAGGGCAAAGGTGAAGAGCCAGAGGTGGTGGTGCATGTCGGCACAAATGACGTCGGGAAGAAGAGGAGGGACCTTCTTCAGCAGCACTTCAGAGAACTCGGAAGAAGGCTGAAAAGCAGGACTTCCAGGGTGGTTATATCCGGTTTGCTTCCAGTTCCTCAGGCTGGAGAGGGCATTAATAGGGAGATAATGGACTTGAATGTGTGGCTGAGGAACTGGTTCAGGAAGCAAGAATTTAAATTCTTGGATCACTGAGGTATGTTTTGCGGTAAGGATAAATTATACAAGAGGAACGAGTTGCACCTTAATAGGTGGGGGACCAGCATTCTGGCAGGCAGGTTTGCACCACAACACAAGTATGTTTAAACTAAGTAGTGGGGGGGAGGGGACAAACTGGAAATTTAAGAAGGAAGTTAAAGGGAAAGGGAGAATAAGAGAAGTTAAGAAAGGCAACAGAATCAATGGAGCAGAAAACTCAAGAAGGGATCATACAGTATGGTCAAGTGAAATAGGGATTATTAGGATGGGTGACGGGAATAACAAGTTAAGAATATTATATATGAAAGTACGAAACATATGAAATAAGGTGGATGAGCTTGAGGCTCAGCTGGAAATTGGCAGATACAATTGTGGGGATAACTGTCGTGGCCTCAAGTGGATAGGGCCTGGGAAGTGAATATTCAAGGCTATACGTGCGATTGAAAGGACAGACTGACGGGCAGAAGGAGTGGGGTGGCCTTGTTGGTGAGGAATGATATTCAGTCCCTTGTGATGGGGTCATAGAATCAGGAGACGTAGAGTCAGTATGGATAGAGCTGTGTAATTCTAATGGTAGAAAGACCCTAATCTACAGACCCCCAAACTGTAGTCTGGATGTAGGGTGTAAGTTGAATACGGAATTGAAATTGGCCTGTCGCAAAGGTATTACTATAGTTGTTATGGGGAATTTCAACATGCAGGTAGACTGGAAGAATCAGGATGGTACTGGACTCGAAGAAAGGGTTTTGTGGAGTGCCTCCGAGATGGATTCTTAGAACAGCTTATAGTGGAGCCTACCAGGGAGAAAGCAATTCTGAATCTGGTGTTATGCAATGAACCGGATTTGATCAGGGACCTCGAAGTAAAGGAGCCATTAGGAGGTAGTGACCATAATATGATAAGTTTTAATCTGCAATTTGAGAGGGAGAAGGGAGAATCTGAAGTGTCA
>NC_057724.1:50903219-50931303 GCF_004010195.1 Chiloscyllium plagiosum
CCTTTCTATTATACTTTGATTATTATTCACCTCTTCATTAAGCTGTACCTCTGCACTCTTTATGATTTTCTAAACTTCCCTTCAATTAAAACCTTACCTCTCACTCATTAGTTTCAAGCTCCATCTACAATCCTAGTTATACAATTCACCAGAACACTGAATCCAGTCTGGTTCAAATAAAGTTCAACCCAATGAAACAGATCTCTTTCTACCCAGTACTGGCACCAATGGCCCATGAATCGGGACCTATTTCTCCCACACCAGTTTTGAAGCTACACGTTCAGCTCTTCAATCTTATTTACCCTATGCCAATTTCCATGTGGCTGAGATAGTCATCCAGAGATTATTACCTTTGTTCTATTTTTTGTAAATTTAGCCTCAAGCTGTTCATAATCCCTCAAGTAAACCTCTTTCCTAATTATACCAATTTCAAGTAGACAACACAGCCTTCACAATTGCCTGTCTTTGTTGCAAAGAATAATATCTATTCATCTATCTATGCAACCCCTTATACTACTACTTTTCTTTTTTTTATCCCTCACTTGAATTGTACTCTATACCATGGTGCTTTGCTCAGTTTGCTAATCCTCAGTGCAGTCTCCACCCCCCATCCACACTGTTCAAAACGTCATATCTAGTGGTCAAGGGCACTGGCCGAATCATCTCCAAGACTAAATTCTATATTTCCATATGTACTTTCCTTGCAGTCACTCTTTCTTATCCTTGACCATGGACCAAATTTGATGTAACAGATCGAAGGGCTGTGAGTGCCTCCTGAAACAAAGTCTCACAGTACAATTTTATTCTCCAGTTCAATGACTCTGATCCTTCAAGCAGCAGCATATGTGGTCACTGTTGATGATACGGATGTTCACTGTTTCCCGTATACTATAGCTGCAACACATCACCTACTAAACGACGTGTTCTATTTAATTAATTAACTTGGATGTTAAATATGTAGCGGTGAATTTCTTAACCCTGTACTCTTCAGCTATAACATTGGCCAATTGATTTAAATCAAGAGACAATCAAAAGGAACAGAAGAGGTACCCACCAATCACCTGCCTATTTTCATGTGATGTCACACCTCCCTCACAGGACGGAAGAAGTTGAAGGGTCCCTCTGTTGCCAATTTTTATCTCCTGCCCTCATTGTTCTTCTCATGTAGATTTGTTCTTCTCTTGATGAAGCCGACCCATTTTCTCATGTTGTTTGAGAAATTGCTGACTCCACTTTCTCTTTTGCCCTGTCTGAAGGTACTGTTCCCATTCTCGTGCACATTTAATGAAGCTGCTGTCTCTTCCACTATTTCAGAAGAACAGGATCCTCCTCTTTATTGCCGAATAATTTTCAGTAAATCTCACGGCTGCACAATCCTCCCAGTTTCATTCATCATGATGCTGGCTTGCTGCACACTGCTATGAGTCTGTTTCACAGCAATGCTGACTGCCGCGCATTGTTTTAGTTCTCTTTGTATACCTGCCAAACTGAAACAGTTGACATGGAGCCATGGGAGAGTTAAAAATTCAGAACTTACTCCAACGATAGGCCTGTGACATGTTCAGAAACAGAATTAGGTTGAGAATAATGTGTGGGCTCAATATTGGCTGAGGGAAGCTCAATGTTCCAGGTTTTAGATGCTGAGTTGAATTGAATTTATTGTCACGTGTACCGAGGCACACAGACAGCTTTGTCTTGTGAGTAATACAGGTAGATCACAGAGTTAAGTAGCATAGATAAGTAAATAATGGGTAAATAGTAGCAAACACAAAAACACAGGTATAGGTGAATGTTAAGAGTTTGTGAATCCATTCAGTATTCTAACAACAGTAAGGTAGAAACTGTTTCGAAACCGGCTGGTGTGTGTTTTCAGGCTTTTGTACCTTCTCCCCGATGGTAGAGGTTATAGAAAAACATTGCCTGGGTAGGATGGATCTTTGAGAATGCTGGTGGCCTTTCCTTGACAGCAGCCCTGTGGATCTGTTGGTCCAATAGGCAAATTTGACTGGGTCAAGAGTAGTGAGAGGCTGGAGTTGATTAATGCCATGACCAACCTTTCAATGTACTTCACAACCACCGAAGTTAGGGCCACTGGGCAGTAGTCATTGAGCCATGCTACATGAGCCCTCTCAGGTACAGGGATGATGTTGGCCCTCTTGAAACAGGCAGGGACAGTGGCCTGCTACAGGGAGAGGTTAAAGATGTCCAAGAAGACCTCTGTCAGTTGATCTGCTCACGCTCTGAGTGCACGACCTGGTACTCTATCTGGTCCCATCGCTTTCCTTGGATTCACACGAAGGAAAACTGATTTGACCTCTGATGCAGTGACTGTTGGGATATGTTCGTCAGGACTTGTTGGAATAGGTGTTACCGCTCTTCCAAATTTCTGCTCAAAGTGAGCATGGAAGACATTGCGACGATCTGGGAGGGATGTGACATCATCTGTTATCTTGTACTGTCTCTTTTTAGAACGTGTGATGTCATTCAGTCCTTGCCATAGTCGCCGGGTGTCTGTTGGGGTCTCTAGTTTGGATCAGTATTAGTCCTTGGCTGTCTTAATGCCTCTGTGAAGGTCATACTTGGATTCCTTATATTTGAGTGGGTCTCCTGATCTGAAGGCCTCACGGCTGGTTTTTAGCAGGTTCTGTATGTCCTGATTCATCCAGGATTTCCTGTTGGGGAAAACCTAGATTGACTTCCTCAGAATGCAGTCCTCCATACACTTGCTGATGAAGTTTGTGACGGTGGTGGACTACACATCCAAGGTACCTGCGGACTGTTTGAACATGGCTCAATCAGCTGATTCCAGACAGCACTGGAGTTGACCTTCTGCCTCCTCCAACCAGCACTGAATCTGTATCCATGAGAGAGTCCCTTGCTTGAGCTTTTGCCTGTAAGCCGGGAGAAGAAACACGGCATTGTGGTCAGAGTTCCCAAAATGAGGGCAGGGGAATGGAGTGGTAGGCATCTTTCACAGTGGTGTCGCAATGGTCTAAAATGTTCAGGCCCATGGTGGGGCAGGTAATGTTCTGGTGATACTTGGGCAACACTTTCTTTAGATCGGCTTGATTGAAGTAGGCAGTCACCAGTGAACAGGGCCTCAGGATGTTCCGTCACCAGAGTGTTAGTGGTGGAGTACAGCACATTCAGAGCTTCCTCAAATGTTTGCTTGTGGCAGTATATACACAGCAGTTAGTATAGCAGCGGTAAATTCCTGTGGTAGATAGAAGGGGCGGCATTTGATGGTGAGGAATTCAAGGTTTGGGGAGCAGTGGCTGCCCAGGGTTGCAATGTCAAGCATCACAAGTTGTTAATTAAAAAGCAAACCCCCCCCACCCTTTCTCTTACCCGAGGACTCTGTACGGTCCATATGATGGATAGAAAAGCCATCAGCCTGAAGTGCGCAGTCAGGAATGGATGGGTTGAGCCAGGTTTCTGGGAAGCAGAGTGTGCAGCAGTCACGTAATTCATGCTGGAAGCTGAACCATGATCTCAGTTCGTCCATCTTGTTCTCCAGAGTGGGATGCAGGTATAGTTTAACTGTTTAAAAGATACCAGGATAAGTACATGAATAGGAAAGCTTTGGAGGGATATGGGCCAAATGCAGGCACACAGGACTAGTTTTAGTTTGGCAACATGGTCAGCATGGATTAGTTGAACCAAAGGTATGTTTCCATGCTGTATGACTGAGTCTATAACTCTATAAACTCAGCTTCAGGTTTGCTAATGTTCAACCACTTCTCATGCTGCGTGAAAGCCATACCATACAGAAAAGCTTTGTTTCACAACTTGATACAAGTGGAGATGGATTTATAAAGTTATGAAAGGAAATAGGAAAGGAATTAAATTTATTTTCTACTTAAGCCTGGAACATAGTCTTTCTTGAAAAGTTTGATTCTGAACACTATATGTTGTCATATTTTACAATAATTTGGAGCCTGCGTATCTATGTCTTTCAAGCCAATAACTACATTTTTTGGGAAGGTTGCAAACATTTTAAATCCAAAAGTGAAATTGGGAATGCCAATTGGGATTGATTAATATTTCCAATCTAGATTATATTTTAAAAACTTGTTTTTTGATATTTTTCTTATCTTCTCCTTTGAAATATTAGTAACATTATCTATGGGTTAGGATGCTGATATTGAGTACAAATGAGTAAGGTTTGGCATATTGGAATGCATGCTGTCAAGAAGAATAACATTATTCTAACCACGTAGCTGTCAAGTTACCGAACCATTTGTTGTTTGTGCATTGAATCATTTTGATCTCAGTGGTATCATTGGTGCATATGATTTTTTTTCCAGATTAATTTGTTCCTCTTGAATTAATTTAGCTTAATCTGTGATGTTTTATTATCTGAAATCCAGGCAGCAACAATAAAATAAACATGAATCTTCAGATGCCAACAAAATGAGACTTGAGATATTTTAAATCAATTACCTTCCTTTTCTTCTTGATATATGTTTTGTGGTGTCAAACAACCCTTTTTTTTATTCTGTATGAAGTAACTCTCTTCTTAAGGTATTGGGCCTTACTAAGGTGCAGCTCTAAGATGAGCGTTTTCATACCTCACTCAAATAGCCATCTCTATGTAATAAACTTAGCAATGTGCATTGTCCCAAGTGTTGGCATCACAAACAGCGAAGATCTTTTCCTTATACCACGATTATGCATGTGCTTTTTCTGTGGGATCAATGAATAATAATCAACAATAGCAATCCTGACTAATTTGTCTTTTTCAGGCCAAAAGTAGCCAATTGTGATCAGTTCGTTTAGCACTTCCAGAAATTGAATTAAAGTCTACATGAGAAACTCATGCATCAGATAGTTACCCATTAAGCCATCAGGCAAGATTCGCAATTCATTCTTTACGCAGGCTTTCAGGCTGTCAGTCATATTATAGGTTGAGTTGAAATAATGCATTTTCTCCTTTGTGCCAATTGGTCTAAAAATAGTGGATGGCTAGATTTGAGAAATACGACAACGAATATGTTCGAAAATAAGTTATTCACTTGCACCTCCATGTAAACAAGACCTGTGGTGCAGAGTTACAATGTAAAGTACCCCCTTTTGATAATTTATTTCATTTTGTGATTAGGGCAAATGACTTGTTGCAGCAAATGATTTATCCCTTACACCTGCTTTGAAATTAGCATTTGCTCACCCTCTGGGACTTATTATTGTAAAATTGTGGTACTCAAGCAGCAAATTGCTCTTCACATAGTGAGTGTGGAAACGTATTTGATTTGTCACAGATGTTCCCACTGTGCCAAATCACTTGCCGTATTTATGAAACTGTAAAATAAGCAGACAAAAGGGTGAAATTCCATTAAAAATTAGTCATAATTGTTTCACTTTGTTGAGTATATTTGAATTGACTGCAGAGATCTACATACATGAATAAAAATGCCTGTTGGTTTTACAGCAGTGCACCTGTTTGGCCTGACCTGGCAGCTGCAGCCAGTACATGGACAGCTCTACGAGAACGGGGGAAGCAAATCTTTCACTGGGCTGGAAAACCTGGATACTACTGCATCTCCCATGGGCGGAAAAGGTTCAGACAAAGATGACATGAAAGGAGGTCTTGGAGGTAGCTGTGCACCTAATGATCCTTAAAAAAGATGAGTGGAATTACAGTTTAACTCCCGAGTCAAGCTCTGCGATAACTATTCAAAGAAGGCTTTGATTTTGTTGGGGGCTACTACTATTTATAAAGTGGCAAAGCCTAATCTATGTGAATATAATGCTGCCCTGATCATTAGTTCCATGTCAACAAACACCAAAATTAATGGCAATAAGCACCAGTAAAAGAAGGATTATTTTATTGTTTCTTTGAAAGTACACAACAACTGACTAATTAGACTTTATTACAGATACTTCTGACAGGAGGAGGTGGAGGGAAAAAAACTGTACGAGTTGTCTCATAAAACTTAGATTAGGCAGTGTTTAATGGACCAAGGAATTAGAGCTGTCATAATGTGATTTAGGGGAGCAAGGGTAGAACTAATCTGCCCAGTCACTTCAGCATTTGTATCGTCTGTTCCCTGTGGAAGTGAGATGGTAAATTATAGTTTTGTTGCTGCAATAGTAGGTTAGGTAGACATTCAGGTCACAATCAAAACATGATAGCTCAAATAGAGAGTGTCTAACTAATTGCAGTGAGTTGATTGCCATACAAATAGACTCTCTGTTCCTCAGGCAATGTGTTCCAGGTTCTGTTAATGGAGAGCATTAACAGTGAACATGAATTGAAATCCAGTCTTGATACATTGTACATTTGCCCAAATTTTCAAAAAGCAGTAATCACCATTGGATTGCAGTTTTTGCACCTGCTTTTAAAACTGCATCTACTCCCCTACATTTCTGAGTCCATTTCCAGGGGCCTCGGAAATGTACTGCACATGTTTAACCTGGCTGAATCCTCACAGTGTAAGATAGTCAGGGGAAAACAAGCCACACCTACTTTTTTTACTGCACTAACTCTACTCCATTAATCATCATAATTTACTGAGTATCCCTCAACTTTTCAGTGTGTCAATGAACAAGTGTGAATCAGAAAGTGAGTAAACATTTGGAGTAGGAGGTTGGAGTGGGGAGCAATGGGTTAGATCTAAAGGAGGATTGTGAGGCACAATGATTCATGTTGGATCTAGAGTCAGGGTTGGGCAGGAGATGGACAGGGGAAGCTGAAGTTTGATTGGATCCAGAAGGGAGAGCGTGTTGGGTGTCTTGGGTATTGAGGTGTTCATGATCGCTGTGAGGTGAGATTCATTGCCTTCAGTGAGGGCTCAGTTTAAAAGTTATCCAGTCGTCAAAGTAGATTTTAAATTGCTCCAATGTTTGCTGCTGAACTATTGACCAAATAATTGGAAGTATCCAAAGTCTTTGCTTTTAATTCAAAGCTGGGGACTGTCTGGAGGGTTTTGGGTACCAGGTTATTGGCCATCAGATGTTTAAGCTTCCTGGGCATTTATAATCTAGTCAATGTGCCAGGACTTCCAAGTGACCCCAATGTGTACCTTTCAGGATTTGTTTAGTCTTGACCTTCCAGTGTCTGGAAGATCTGAGCTTGAGACATTGACTAAGAGATCACTGATGTTCCAGTGTGTGAGTGATGTGAATTTGCTTCCACTCTGCATTTCTAAGCGAGTTGGCTTATTATTTTCAACAAACCACCAACAAACAGAAACTCAAAAAGACAAGACAAATGTGTCAGTCTCTCCCAGCCGTTGCACCAGCAAGTCCTAAGATCTCCCTCTTCCTGATGACAAACACTGAGTCCCTCACAACCTCAGAGTAATGTTTTGGCACAGCCCTTGTGGTGAAGTGATAGTGTCCGTAGCTCTAAGCCAGGAGATCCAGGTTCAAGTTCCACCTATTCCAGAGATAAGTAATAACATCCCTCAACTGGCTGATCTCAGGTTAACTCTGAGGAGGCTTAGCTCCCAGACGTTCAAGTTTTTGAAAGGATTACTACTGAAGATTGCCATAAGCACGACCCAACATGATGATATTATATGGACTTATTGACTAAAAAGCTTAGGTTTCATGCTTTCAAGATCCTAACATCCACATCCTCCTCATAATCTCTGACAATATGTCTATTACATCAATGTAACTTCTAACTATTTGCTAAAATTGAATGAACAATTCTTATTGAATACTAAACCTTCTTCGAGTCAGACCAGTAATTGGCTCTTCTCCACCACACTCAACTAAGTAGGCCCTGTCAGTCACTACAATTCAAGAGATTGGCAGCAGCAAACTGACTATATGATGATGTGATAATACAACATGGTGAGTGGTGATGTGGATTTCACTTAACTGCTGCGAGGGAATTCCTTTTTCAATGCAGAGGATTAAAATAACATAGAAGTAGCAGTTACAAGTAACAAGCTTAGCTAAATTGGCATTGAGAACAGGTTTTTTGGGTTGTCTTTAACAATGGAAGAGAACACCATGTCTTGATGGTCTGTCAATTCAGGTTGAGCAGTCCATGACTAAAGGGCTGGTCTGCTGAGGTCCATCTATTTCAATGGGTGCTTAGAATTCCTGCTCAGCATGTGAACAGAATCCCTTGCACCTGGCATAAAAATTCAATAAATGCAAAGACACAAGATGGCCACTTTTTAATTGGCAAGCTGAAATATCAGCCTATGCATGGAATTTGCGGATGACTTATAGCTGATCAATGATATGCACAAGACAGTAGTAAATGTCATGGAATTTTCTCCGCCAAAGTTTGACATGACTTCACTATAAGAGAACTGGTTTATTGTGATATAATCAGTAGAAGAAAAACATTGTGTTCATCTGGCAGTGAAGTGTTCAAAGAAAACACATCAGGAACAAAGTTTTTCTGTGAGGAATATATTCTGAATGATTGAACCCCACACATAGTTCAGAATGTGTTCCCTCCATGTCTCTTACTGTACAAGTGAGCCAGTTAGCTTCATGAGTAACTGTGCTCCAATATAAACTCCACAACAGAGACAAAGACCTGTTACATGAGGAAATTCACACTGCTGTCATCAAAATGTCTAAGTTGGATACATTTACTTTTTGAGTGATTTCAATGTAAGAGTGGATGCAGACTGTGAGCCATTACCATCTTGCTTTGGATATCATGACCTCAGAAAGACAATTAAGAATTGACAGGGAGCTTTTCTGCTACCATAAGCTTTGTGTTCTGAAAAGAAGCATTAGTTACACACCATGACACAAGGTGTCATGGATACATCCACGATCAGGATGACACAAGCTGAATTTGATCATCACCATATGAGACTCTGTGAACAGCATTCTCAACAGATGCAGCTGTCACAGGACTGACTGTAGAGATGACTTCCTGGTGTGCACCAGTGTTAAGAAACAGCCCATGAAGATTATTTTCATTCAAAGCAGAGATGCCACATTTGCATCAATGTCAGCTGTCCTGCCCAGGTAAAACACAACAGTATTTGACTCAATTGAATCAATCTATCTTATTCCCGCACAGAGTGGAGAAATGAAATGAAGCATTCTTCAAGACACCATCTACAAGATCACACTCTCGACACATGGAAAAGAACAAAAGGAAAACCTGACTGTTTTGAGGCTCATATCCAACTGATAGAATATGTCATTGAAGCCAAGCAGACTGCCTTCATTAATTGCAAAAGAGATCTGAGGATAAAGCTTTGGAATGCACTCAGAGCTGCTTGCAGTAAATTGCAACAGACTGCTAGATGCTGCATCGATGAATACTGGTTACAACTCAGCCAGAAAATCTAAATAACTTTCAACGCAGAGAATATAGGGAGCTTATATAAAGGAGTCAAATGAAAAGGCAATGTTGATAAGCATAGAAACTACCCCATTGAAAAGAAAGTAGACAAGCAGGATGCTGGAAGAGCATAGCAAGTCAGGCAGCATCAGGAGGTGGAGAAGTCCGATGTTGCAGGTATAACCCTTCTTCATGTTATACCTGAAACATTGGACTTCTCCAGCTCCTGATGCTGCCTGGCTTGCTGTGCTCTTCCAGCCTCCTGCTTGTCTACTTTGGATTCCAGCATCTGCTGTTTTTTTTGTTGTCTCGAGTCATTGAAAACAAAAACAGGGAATATCATCACTCACAATGTACAATTGGCAATTGGGGTGGAAATTTATCTTGAGTTGTACTCTTGGGAGAACACACATCAGTGAAGCCCTAGACACCATAGAAAGCTGCTTCACACTGCAGAGCTAGATATTGGAAATTAGTGGAGAAGTCAACAAAGCTATTGACTTACTGGCCATAAGCTAAACTCTAGGTGTTGATCCTATACAAGTTGAATGTATCAAATTCAGGAAACTGGCACACCAAGGAGCTTTGCCTGAGGTCTTTAATAACAAATTTCAAACATTTTTGAACATCTGCAGTCATGTTTTGGCTGACTGTCCTTCTAAGAAAAAACACATAATTAAAACTTCGATATGTTTGTCTTCAAGTACTGTGGGGTCCCTCTGTCATCATGAAACCATCAGCATCAGGATGACAAATGTCATAGTCCAGGATGTTGACTGACTTCCACCTGTCAGCACTGATAATGTGACACTGGAAGTTATTGATAGCTTCATTTATCTGTGTTCCATAATTACCAGCAATCCATCACTTGATTCTGAAATCAATAAACAACTGCAACTTTTGCAGTGTGCGACGGCCAAGCTGAGTAAGATAGTGAGAAACAGCAACCTGATTGAGAATATTAAACGAGGAGTATATGTTAGGGGGAAAGGATGAACAGTTTCCACCTTTTCTGTGTCAGCAGTTTTTTTTATTTTTTTGCATTTCTTGGCAAGGCAACATCAGTTCAAAGGTTCTGGGACATTCTAATTCCATCAGTGTACACTGATTGACATCTACACTGGCTCAGTGCACTTATTGGATGAATGAAGGTTGTATAGCTAAAGGCATTCTACTGTATACTAACCCTTGGGTCATGACCTCCCGAGGTCTATTGCACTGCTATTAGGATTCCTATAACTGAGAAATGGAGATGAAAAACATAGACCTTGATAATTATGGAAGTTGTTGCTAGTCATGACCTCTTGAGACTGAGTGTTTGGAAGGGCATTAAAAGAGGCAAACAGAAATGAAACACTTAGCTGATTGAAAAGAAGACCCAGAGAAAACAGAAATCAGGAAACTGTGTGCCTTCTCAGCATGCAGTGAAGACTCCCATGGGGGCTTTTACCCTTCAGGCAATGCATTACACAGTGTTGACTGTCATGTTACAAAATGTTAGGCTACCAGTACCTATAAATAGTATATTGGCACAGGAGCATTTTGAGAATAATTCTAACTCATGCTCAGACAGTCCGTCTGGACCAAGTGATTTCTGTCCCAGTCTAAAGGATTGTTTAAGTCTCCCTAATGTGGCTGAGTTAACTACACTGGCAGGCAGGGCATTCCACACCCTTACCACTCTGAGTAAAGAACCTGCCTCTGACATCTGTCTTAAATCTATCACCCCTCAATTTGTAGCTATGCCCCCTCGTACAAGCTGACGTCATCATCCTCGGGAAAAGACTTTCATTGTCTACCGTAGCTAATCCTCCGATCACCTTGTATGTCTCTATCAAATCCCCTCTTAGCCTCCTTCTTTCCAATGAGCACAGACACAAGCTTCTCAGCCTTTCCTCATAAGACCTACCCTCCAGACCAGGCAATGTCCTGGAGAAATCTCCTCTGCACCTTTTCCAATGCTTCCACATCCTTCCTGTAATGGGGCGACCAGAACTGTACACAATATTCCAAGTGCGGCCACACTAGCGTTTTGTATAGTTGCAGCATCATGGCTCTGGAACTCAATCCCTCTACCAATAAAACCGAACATACTGTATGCCTTTTTAACAGCACAATCAACCTGGTGGCAACTTTCAGGGATCTATGTACATGGATTCCAAGATCCTTCTGCACATCCACACTACCAAGAATCTTTCCATTCACCCAGTATTCTGCCTTCCTGTTATTCTTCCCAAAGTGAATCACCTCACATTTATCTGCATTGAACTCCATTTGCCACCTCTCAGCCCAATTCTGCAGTTTATCAAGTCCCCCTGCAACCCGCAACAGTTTTCCACTCTGTCCACCACTCCACTAACTTTAATGTCATAAGTAAATTTACTAACCCATCCACCTATGCCTGTGTCTAAGTCACTTATAAAAATGACAAACAACAGTAGTCCCAAAACAGATCCTTGTGGCATACCACTAGTAACTGGACTCCCGGCTGAATATTTTCCATCAAACACCACATGCTGCCCTTTTACAGAAAGCCAGTTTCTAATCCAAACTGCTAAATCACCCTCAATCCCATGCCTCCCCTTTTTTTTCCAATAGCCTACCGTGTGGAACCTTATCAAAGGCCTTACTGAAGTCCATGTACACCATGTCAACTGCCTTATCCTCACCCACATGCTTGGTCACTTTATCAAAAAACTCAATGAGGTTTGTGAGACATGACCTGCCCTTAACAAAACCATGTTGACTGTCTGCAATCAAATTGTTGCTTGCTAAATGATTATAAATCCTATTCCTTTCCAAAACTTTTCCTACAATAGACGTAAGGCTCACTGGTCTATAATTATCTGGGTCATCTCTACTGCCCTTCTGGAACAAGGGCACAACATTTTCAATCCTCCAGTCCTCTGGTACTAAACCTGTAGACAATGATGACTCAAAGATCAAAGCCAAAGGCAACAACACCTCCTCCCTGGCTTCCCAGAGAATCCTCTGATAAATCCCATCCAGTCCAGGGGACTTGTCTATTTTCACTCCTTCTAGAACTGATGACACCTCTTTTTCCTTACTAACCTCAATCCTTTCTAGTCTAATGTCTCATATCTCATTCTTCTCCTCTACAATATTCTCCTTTTCCTGAGTGAAAACCAATGAGAAATATTTGGTTAGCACCCCT
The DNA here is from genome assembly GCF_004010195.1 of Chiloscyllium plagiosum. Lineage (NCBI taxonomy): Eukaryota > Metazoa > Chordata > Chondrichthyes > Orectolobiformes > Hemiscylliidae > Chiloscyllium > Chiloscyllium plagiosum. The sequence goes on from NC_057724.1 coordinate 50,915,663, forward strand.
CTGATCTCCACAGGATCCACACACAACTTCCCACTTCTGTCTTTGACTGCCCCTATTCCTACCCGAGTCAGCCTTTTATTCCTCACATACCTATAGAAAGCTTTAGGGTTCTCCTTTAATCTACCTGCTAAAGACTGCTCATGTCCTCTCTTTGCTCTTCTTAAAATTCTTTACAACTTCCTAGCTAATCTGTAACTCTTGATCGCCTCATCTGAACCATCTTGTCTCATCGTCACATAAGCCTCCCTCTTCTGCTTAACAAGAGATGCAATTTCTGCAGTAAACCACATTTACCTTACCCTGTCACTTCCTCCCTGCCTGACAAGGACACACCTATCAAGGACACACAATATCTCTTCCTTAAACCAGCTCCACATTTTGAATGTCCCCATCACCTGCATTTTGCTACCCTATTCTATACATCCTAAATCTTGCCTAATCGCATTGTAATTGCCCTTCACCGTATCTCCACCACTTCCTGCTTTATCCTGATTAACTTTGCAGTGCAGTGAAGAGTTGGCTATGACACTTTGCTTTCTCATTTTCAGACTCACAAAGGCCGACACACTCAAATACAAACACCTAAAGGGAACTTTCAACAAGATCAGTTGCATTAAATATAGAGAAACCGTACGTGAACATGGTGACATTGTCAACTCTATCTCATATGTAACACTTTCAGCTTTCAGAACTCTTAGTTATAAACAATATAATTGTGATGTTTATGTCACCTTTGAGAATGAAAGCATCCATATTTGACTTGATTCTAGAGCATTTCAGGATTAATTGGAATCAATTTGATGATTAGTGAGATCATTTACAATGAAGTGTACTGTCACCAATTACTTTTCTGTCATCATTACTGCTACTTAATGAATCCTCTGTATTTTCAGTTGGCGTAACAAATGCTGGAGTGAGAAGAAAGGGTAGTTAAATGAGTTATTGGTTAACTGTGCTTTTGCACATTAGATGCCACACAGATTTACTTGTCCCTTATGTTCCTGTTTGATGTCTCTATGAAACTTTCTATTGATTCTTATGTTCTATTTCATAGTAAAGCTATGGTACTATGTTTTAGTTATACAAAACAAGTAAAATACCACATCTCTGCATTTTCTGCACTCACTGTAAAACTCATGGTTTTCAACTAAAAGCATGAACTAGTAAAATTTATGCATGTGTGTCCCTTGTTGATACATATGCACACAAATTCTCATTACCTGCAGAATGATTTCATTGTACAACAGAGGGTAGATTTTCCCTGCAAACATATAATGATTTGCTCACTGACCTAGAATTCAACAATAATAATTTCTCTCGATATAGCAGAGTATAATGTCTCAAGGCACTCAGCAGCAGCATCACATAGCAAAATTAGATACTGAGCCAAATAAAGCAAAATTAGGGCTGATTACTAAAAATTGAACCAAAGTGGTAGGTTTTAAGAAGCATTTTAAAGGAACAACTAGGGGCAGAGTTCCACAGCTCAGGGCCTAGGCAGCTGACAGTAATGCTGGAGCAATGAAAATTAGAAATGTTCAAGAGGTCAGAATTACATGAGTGTGGCTGCAAGAGGGTTATGAGATTGGGATTACAGAGATAGTGATGGTAAAGTCATGGAGTTAATCAAAACAGGGAGAAAAGTCACATAGTCAAGATATTACTTGACCAAGACCCAACAGACAAGTGAACAAAGAAAGCAGCTATTTCTTACACAGATCTCTAAAACAGCAACTCGCTAAATGAACAACAATGCCTCAAAAATGTATATCAACCTTCCTGACACAATTATGAGATGTCAAGTTTTGGTATAATGGAAACGTGAAAAATATTCAGCCTGTGGTCAAGAAAGCAATGAAACCTAATAACTATTACATCATTAGCAATTTACACAAATCCATGTAAGACAAAGGACATGTAGCAAATTTGTTGGGGGTATTTTCCTTTTTTTTTGCTAATTGCTTAAATTACTGATCTAAAAGAGGTTGTTTCTGCTACACGTTGATTATTTGGTCTTTGTGAACAGATTATTACATAGGGGTTGACACCCATTTTCTAGCTATGAATATCATTGTGGCACATAAATAGCTATGCAAAAGATATGTTTCCAATAAAAAGCAGGACAAAGGACGATGGGGAACAGACAGAAAAGTAGAATTGAGATCAGGATAAGATCAGCCATGATCATGGTAAATGATAGAGCAGGTTTGAAGGGATGATTTGCATACTCCCGCTCCTATTTCCTATCTTCCTATGTTCCTGTTGTTCTCATGCTGGCCCACAGATGATATCACAATTTTTGTCTGTCATTGGCTAATATCTCCCAGATGGGAAATTGGTGTTTAGGGCTTTCACATTAGGCATTAAGTGGGTCTTTTGGATATCTGCAGATCCTCTGACATCAGTTATTTTGCTATGCTGAAAAGTGTTGGGAATGTGTCCATCTTCAATTGTGTGAAGAAGCCCTACGCAGAGAACTTCTGACCACAGAATTTGCTGGGTTTCATTAGACTGCTTGTAGGCCAGCCCTCCTGACTAGTGCCTCTGGATTGCAGAGCTATCAGCCAACCTATATGCTGGCAATTCTTCAAGGCAGAACATCCTTTTAAGACAGGGATGAAAGTCTCACCTAAAGCAATTAAAGTACTCCCAGCCATGGGGATTGTGGGCTGGCTCCTTTATTCCAGACCTTTTAGCTATTTTAGAGGAAAACCATGGCATCTCATAAAATTCTGATTAGTCCAAGGAAGAAGTAGTTCCATCCTGAAGTCCTCCATCCAATTAGTAGTCTAACTTGACATTGTACGTTAATGTTCATTATTTCAAAATTATATATATTCAATGCAAATCATCTGAATTAAATTCAAGTTTATTTTTTTACAACTTGATCCTACATTTATTTCCTGTAACCTAACTGGACTGTCATATCCTCATTCCAACTTAGATTTGCTTCTCACTGCCCCAGTAAGGAAATTGGGTGCCATTCCACTACTTGTAACAGAGAAGAGGCAAGGCACCAAAATAAAAATCCAATTTTGTTTCCTTTCACTGCAACTATTGTGGACCTCAGGAACCATCAGGGGGCTTGGAAGATCCTGGAGTGAGCCCACAGGTTTATTAATTGGAGCAAAAGAGCTTAGTACTATTACTATCACCGCCTACTTTATAAAGGCTCCAAACATTCACCTGATGAAAACCTTAGCTAGAGTCCAAGAGCTCGACTGAAAATAATGATTTCTTTTTCAGATCATTTCTGCCCTCTATATGGGCTGCCACCTCTTAATTATACTGTAACCTGTACCCTGTAGCAGTATCACATCATCTGCTTCTTCAGCATTAGGTGACTTCCTGTTTGAAGCCTGGTTCCTGAAATTAGGATGGATTCAGGTCATGCCTGATGGAAGTTTTGAGGTCTGACCCTTCCCCATCAGCAAGACAAATTGGCCAACTTGTAAAATTGTGAGCAAAATATATTTTAAAGAATACACATTTCACAATAATGTGGTGACATTTGACTATTAGATTGTTATTTTTGCTTTGTGCAACAAATGTCTTCTTAGAAAACTAAGTAAACAACAATGCTTTAACAGCTTGAACCAAAGCTTATAATTTTCCTCTTTCTCAAAACAATTAAAGCAGTTTTCAGCCACACCTAAGCACGTGCAGATTTGCAAACTCCCACTGCATGAATCAATAAATTGATTTATTCCTTCAGTTGATGAGGATTTGAAGGTTATTTGCACTTTTTTCCCAAAGATTTTAAAACAAATTGGAGATCTGAATTTTGTGAGCCCAATTTCAGGCATGATGTATTTAAATTACAATCATCTCCTTGTTTGTTATTATGAACATTTACATTACAACTGGGATTGACACACTTTTGATTATCCATGTCTGTGATATTCCTTTCTTGAAGTCAAAATATTAAAGAGCATCATGGCTTGTTTTCTCATGTGGTTAAACTCAGCTAAAAGGTGAGATGGAATTCTTAGATTGCTTTATTTTGGTCACCTTCTGTGTAAATTGTAATAGCTAGGATGTTATCATAGACATGACAAGTTATTCCTTTGAACAAAATACTAAATTTTCAAGGCATCACAGGATTATTACATTACAGAAGAAAGTTCATTTTATCTGCACTGACTCTGACTGAGCAACATGACTTAGCACCATTTTCCTGTCTTTTCCTCATAACCCAACTTCTATTTAAATAACTTTTTAATCCCCTCTGGAATATTTTGATTCAATGTGATGCAGAATCTCTTTCTTTGTTCTATCTATTTCCCTGATATCTATCTGGGCCATGACAAATGGATCATTCCTCTCCAGTACTGAGCAATTGCCTTGAATTCTGGAACCAGGCACACAATATAACGTTCAGGAACCTCACGCATAGCTGCAGGGAACAATCTCCTACTGTCTCCTACTACCCCTAAATTCCTTTTTGCTACCCATATTGGTATAATAGCCTGTATACCACAGTCCCATGGTCAGTTCTGCTTGTCCACGCTGCAGCCCCTATTCCCATCTAAACAATCAGAACTCAAACCATTGAATATTTGCAAAGCCTGAGGCTCCTGCTTTCCTACCTCTGGGTTCACTTACCTGCCTCACTCACAGTCACATCCTTCTTTCTTTGATCACTGATCAAATCAGAGAATACCATCGGAATGGATGTAACTTCAAGTAAAATTCCCCTACCTGATGTGTTACAGTGTTTGTAGTTTGGCAGCTTATACATTCAGAGCTAAAGCTGCTCAAGCTGTATACACTTATGACAGATGTATTTGCCCTGGTTCACGCTGGTGTTAGGGATCAGAGAAGGACTAAAACACCTGTAGCTGTAGCTACATGTTGGGTTTAGGGTTGAAGAAAAGCCCGAGGATTCATGGAGCCTCAGATTAAACTTCTGAACCATTCATAATTCAGTGCAGCTGAGAGTTGGGATGAAGAAAGTGCACAAGCAGTATTTGCTTGGTGCAGCTGAGAAACATTATTGTTCCAGAAAACCTGAAGCAGCTTGGCGAAGCTAGCTTTTTGTGTACAGAATGTGTGTTCCAGATCCAGGCAGTGCAGCCCCAGGAAAAGAGACTGAATGATTGGCAAAGGAGCTGTAGTCGAGGCAGTCCAGGACAAAGTGGCTTTTAAGGGGCATCCAAAGATATGTCTTTGAAAGGGAAAGATTGTAATCCCTTGTAGAGAAGGTGAAGTTTCGATGAGGTTAGGTGACCCACAGTGTCATGGGTAACTGGGGGCATTGCTGTTATAGCAGCATTTGCTGTTTGATGTGTGACATTCGACCACAGTTTATCCCTGGGTAAATCGAGGACAGAGTCACAGGACACATGAAGGGACCTTCAGCCCATTCAGTCCATGCTTACCTATCTACACTAATCCCACTTTCCAGACTTGAATGTGTTGAAATTTCAATTGGTCCCCAACATATGTTTTAGAGATCATGAGTTTACCTGCCTCAACAAACCTCCCAGGCAGTATATTATTGGGACACAATATGTATATGTTGTAGCTTGTGTTAACGTTCAAACTTCATGTGGCAAACTTTTTTTAAAGAGTGGAATCTCTCTTAAAATCTACCTAAAATCATACTTAGTTTATTTTGAAATAAGTTTCCAGACTGAACTAGATTATAACATCAATTTGGCAATCTGTCCAGGAATCATAACAAATATATACAGTAAAGCATGCCTGCCCTTTGCAAATTTTCATGTCATACTTATTATGAAATGTTTGTCCATTACTGCACTAATGTTTGCTCATCCATGGTTTTTTGGGAATCAGTGGCTGAACTGTGAAAATATCATGCATTACCCATGTGCAGTTGGCATTTTTGCTGTTCATGAAAATCGCCACCTGTGACATTGTCCAAGAATGCATGGCCCATGGATGCCAAAACTTCATCTTATCATAGATTCTTTTACTTTTCAAATTGTGTCTGGTAAAGTTTAGTTTGTTTGGTAAAATATTGATATTTTGTGGCTTTATTCTCTTATTCAGAACTCAAACACTTTTCTCCTTTAAAAAGGAAAACAAAAGTTACTGGTACCTAGCGAGATCATAAATCAGTTTGGTAATGTCATTGGGGATCGTACCTATTGGATAAATGTTTTAAACAATTTCTTCTGAAAATAGATATAAGAAACAAAAAAGACATTTCTAATGAATGTTGTTAAAACGTTGAAGCATACAGGGTTTTAAATAATATATGGCAACACAAGTATGGAATAGATCTGGGATTAGAAATCATAGATTGCTAATAAGTGTCTTTTTTTGACAGCGGTGGGATGTGGGTAGGAGCTTGGCCCAAACATCTGTGCTAGTACCTCAAACAATAACTTAACTCGTTAGCTCTCGGGTGATGAGGGGTGAACTGCTTTCCTGAGATTTCTCACCCGCCCCCTCTGTTGGTTGCAGCAAGGTTAAATTTATCAGGATCCCTTGACTTGTGGATACATGTTTCCCTCTCCCAAATTTCTATTTTTGTTTAAAAGGAGCCCATTTAACCAGGAATGTGTGAATTAACAAGAAAAGTGACTTTATTAAATACTAGTAGTGCAAAGTACATTCAGATTAGAAATGAGGTCAGTCTAAAAAGATAAAAATTAAGAAAAAAATCAGTCTCTGAATTGTTCATGAAGAACAAATAGTTGAATCATGCAACCATTGTCGTGAAGATGACCAAAAACATTGAGGTTGGTAATTGAACAGTCGATTATGAAATTCCCTGATTTGCAGGTTGATTGTAACTCTTTTACTCTGATTCTTCTGGCAATGATTGATTGGCATCATTCAAAATGATAGTGTTCCTTTTTTGCTTTGCCTGCAATGCAAGGGTACTGTCAACCTTACAGCAGACCAATGCAAACATTAGGGAATTCAGTCACTGACAAGCATGGAAGAGTATTGCTCTCGCATTTGAATCTATTCTCGCAAGTCAAAATGCAAAAGCTCTTCAAGAGGTTGCTTTCTGTGGAGAGGGGACAGTCAACTCCTCATTATTTCTTCCTGTTACATTTTCCTCTCTGTTTGAAATTTCTTTTACATTCTATAGTGTGACCTTCCACAAATCCCACACAGACCTTTGTCAGAAAGTGACTGAATTCACATCTATTGTCATGATTTAGCTGCAGCAAATTTATTTGAAAAAAGCACATTTTGGAGTGAAAAGTTAACAATATCTGTGGTATTTCAAGATTCTTCTATATCATCTCGACAAATGGAAATATTAGATATAATGTAAGGGATAAATTTCTACAGGACATTATTGACAGCTTTTGAAATATTGAATGCAGTCCTTGCACATGATTATATTAAACATATATGCAATAAAAAGAGTTATGTAGACTGAGGACTTTTAAAAAAACATATTCACAGGATGTCAACATCTCTGGCAAGTCAAGCATTTAATGCCTTGAGAAGATAGTGATTGGAAATTTTTCACTCTGCTGATTATTAGAGTGTAAAATGCTTTGTCAGGAATAATTATTGATGCAAGTAATAACAAACATTATCTTGAAGGGATTTAGATAAATATTTGTAAATAACATATGTAAAAGAACAGAGAAAATATGCAGACTATTGGAATTGTTCCAGTTATCGATGGATGAGAACTTGGCACTGCAAAAGATAATACTGTTTCCTTTAGTGGTGTCTGTAATAAATGACCCTCAGTGAATGTACAAGACAGTAATTTGTTCAAGCATAATGTGCTAGGCTTGAGTTGTTAATTCTCATTATGTGAAATGTTGAGATTAGGTTCCCTTAATGCAAATTTACTGATTTTTAGTAGCACATCTGGTCAAAAAAATGTTTCTTGAGAACAACATATTCCTACCCTTTTAAAATCTTAATTTTGAAGACATTCATGTTACTTACATGTCCTAGGAAATGTTTTGTGACATAGGACTTTGATATTACCAAATTTTTTATGTTGGAGATGAAATCTTTCAAACATGCATCTGTTGCAGACCAATGTGTTAGATGGCTACATAAAATAGATAATGGAAAACTAAATTGGTCTACAAATATGAATAATTTAAATCCCTCTTCAAAGAAGAAGAATCCCTCCAGTGTTGAAGCAAGCCCTTCAGCCCAATAAGTCCAGATGAACCCTCTGAAGACTAACCCATCCAGACCCATTCCCCTGTATTTATCCTCTGACTAATGCATCCAACCTACACATCCCTGAACACTATGGACAATTTAGCACAGTCAATTCACCTAACCTGCACATCTTTGGATTGTGGGAGGAAACCTGAGCACCAAGAGCAAATGCATGCAGACACGGGGAGAATGTACAAACTCCATACAGACAGTCCCTCAAGACTGGAATTGAACCTGGATACCTGGTGCTGAGAGGCAGCAGTGCTAGCCACTGAGCCACCGTACCACAGTCTTATTCGAATAAAATTTCTCTCAGTGTCAGAATTACAAACTTTTTCAGCAGAATGAATTTATACCTTTTAAACTAAAGCTTCATTTGTTTCCTCAAAATTTATTGGCAATTAGGAGTTGATCCCTCATATCTTATTTCTCCTATTCCTGTTTTAAACATGTGCCATAATTACTAAGGCCTGGGTCCAAAGATCCAAATCCTCCTACCAGTAAGGGTAATATTTCAAACACAGTGACATTTTCTAAAAGTGGCAGACAGTAAGGGGCAGTAATCAATTTTTTTTTATCTACCTTCCATATATGCAATATATATATATGCAATAAAAAGAGTTATGTAGACTGAGGACTTTTAAAAAAACATATTCACAGGATGTCAACATCACATGATGACATATGTGAATTATAAGATTGAATTTTTTCCATAAATCATCTAAGTGTGAACTTTGGGGAGGATCATGGAGGCTTCTGCACTGTGAATGTAAATAAATTTTCTCTTGCAATTTTACATTGCTCACCTCATTATGTTTGCACCATGCCTCTATGGGGCACTCACCCATGATAGAAGTACTCAGCATCAGACTTAAGGTCAAGCACCTCACCCTATCACACTTCATAGTAATTGCAGATACAAGAATCAAGCTATGCAGGCTACCCATCGTTAGCGCATATCAGATGGGAACCTTTTTTATGCAAGTGCTACTCTTTGCCTAACACCTAGCATAGTGTAACAGCTTGTCATTATTCAATGTAAGAGCATCATATGCTGGAAAGTCATGAGTTGAAAATGTTCATTTTTATTCAACAAAAGTGAAGAAAAACAAACAAAAAAAGCTGCATTTGCTTCTGGAAACAAACAGGGACTGCTTGCCTTTCAGTGACAATAAATTTAGTTGAGTAACCACTGCACCTATCCCACATCTATTGGAGCTGGATGTCAATTAAGTTCTGTTTGCCTTGTTATGCCCAATGCGACAGACTCTATTATGCTAAAGATGGTATTCCTCCTGCTGATTGTCCTTATCTTCCTCCTCAGGAGGCCACTGCCACATTTTAGCATCCGCCATATGCCCACTTTGCCTGCTCGAGTTCTGCAGAGCACAGCCTGCTCGGATTATACAGTATTCTCTGTCTGGAGTGTCCTGCAAACCCCCCATCCCCAACTGACTGAAACATTGAAACTATTTTCAGGCAGTTTATCAATTTCTCCATAAAGGCCCTGGTTGAACAATGTTCTGCATTTTATCTACACTTAGTCTCAGTCAGATGGTTCCAAAAAAGATTCATCAGCCACGGTTGCAGAGTGTCCCTGGTGTCCCAGTGACCAGCCTTGGAAGGCATCCAACCATTGAAATGAAACAGGAACATGAATGTTTTCAAGGACCATGGTAGCTCCCAGCACACTTAGCATAGTTTTCAAAATTGTGGTACTGATGATGACAGATAACTTGTACATTTTAGTAAATGGAAACTTTTCTGTTGATGACGTTTGCATTTCGTTATGGTATTCTCATTGTGACCTGCGTATGGTCTGTAGCGTGTTTCACCTGGGAGGTGCCAGCAATGCTGACATCACCTACTGCTCATGCTGCAGCACCAAACTTGGCACGGGGAGACAAAATTATATGTTGTGAGCACAAATTATTTTGCTGGCAGCATTAATACGTTTATGAGTTGAGGATTGAGAGAAGGAGTCAGTCACACAAATCCCTCACTCAGCTGGAGAAAAAGGATAGATAGACACTGTTCCACCTATATCTCTCTGCAATTGGAGACACTTTCAGCTGCAATATTTGCTTGTAGAGGGTATTCGGCACCTGCTGGAGGTTGATGTCAGTCTTGGGTTTTTGGGATCATTGGTAGCTTCTTGATTTTTCTGTACCTTCATTGCATCATGGCAACATCAACAATGAGCCTATTGTGGCTTGATCCATTCACCATGGTCCAAGTGAGATTGTGTAGGGAATATAGGAAACAGAACGGGTCCTTAATTATCGGAGCAGTGAGCATTTGTGGGTGGGATGGTGGCTCAGTGGTTAGCACTGCTGCCTCACAGTACCAGTGTCCCAGGTTCGATTCCAGCCTTGGGTGAGTGTTTGTGTGGAGTTTGCACATTTTCCCTGTGTCTACGTGGGTTTCCTCCCACAGGTCCAAAGATGTGCAATTCAGGTGAATTGGCATTGCTAAATTGCCCACAGTGTTGGGTGCATTAGCCAGAAGGAAATGGGATTGAGTGGGTTACTCTTCGGAGGGTCAGTGTGGACTTGTTGGGCCGAAAGGCCTGTTTCTGCACTGTAGGTAATCTAATCTAATTTGCGTCTCACACAAATTATGCTTAGCATAGCCCTCCTTACAATGGGACATGGAGGACTCTAAAGAGCAGGGCCGTGGAATACATTTACCTAAACCTTAGACATAGGGAACCTTATTTCAATTTTGCAGCACTTGCACAATGATATTCTTCCAACCCACATCACCCAAGAAAGGGAGCATTTCAGATAAAAACATGTTGGCAAATACTTGCAGTTCAAGGTAAAAGGATATCAGCTCTGTGCCTTATAAAGCCTATGAGATCTTGGATTGACTTTCTGAATTATCTCATTATTTCACAGAGATGACTATGATCAATCTGTATGACCAGTAACATGGTTAGGATGGCTTGTGGCCAGGGTTTTTATCCTACACAATTCAGCACTGCATGCATTTCACATGCAGGAGAATATGATTACAAATATCTTCTACCTGTGCAAGTCCCTGATTAAGTGTGGGTTGCAGCTACTTTCCATTTCCATTGCACATTTACGATTTGATTGAGGATGGAAGGTAACATAGGTGACCCTCAGCAGAGTGAACGACAGGTACAGCCTGATAATCAAGGGATCCCACAATCTGAATGTTCCTTTCTTCCTTGCAATCCCCATTGACACCAAAGGTTCTGAGCTTCCACATGATCCCATGCAACACTCTCACTTAAGTCTTCATCTCCTATCCTTGCCCCCTCCTGCAGCATAGCCCTACCAAGCTTTGTGCTTCAATGTCTCCAAAATGCCAGGATGGTTGTGAACATCAATGACTTCCACAGTCCTGAAGTAACCCAGTCCTCTCTTACAGTACAGTTTTCCACCCTTGTATAGCGAGTAGTCTCCCTTCACAATTATTGGCCCCTCTGCATGTCAGTATGCTGTCTCCAACCCCAAAAACTGACACAGCTGTGGCTGGACAGCCCTCTTTGACATACAATGAACAGACCCCCATTGCCCACTGACCATTGCCTGTTGCCTACCCACCCCCCCCCCCCCCACTCCCCTCAATCTCAGCCAGCCAGGCCGAACTGTTGGGCTACTGGACTCCTGATTATCTCTGTGTAGCTTCCAGACTAATTTAACACAATTCCAGAACTAGTTGCACTGGATCTGCAGGGCTGAACTGTAGACCACTCCGCAGATGGCAGTGATATGGAACATCTAACCCTGATTGTCCCAAGTGGCTGTCCAACCACACCTTGAGATGTTATAGAGTCATAGAGTTGTAAACAATCAAAACAGACCCTGCTCCAACTGTTCCCTGGTGATTGGCCCAAATCCCTCTAAACTCTTCCTACTCATATACCCATCCAGATGCTTTTTCAATGTTATACTTGTACTGGCCTTCACTAGTTCCTCTGGCAGCTCATTCCACACACACACCATGTTCTGCATGAAAAAATTGCCCCTTAGGTCACTTCTAAATCTTTTCCTTCTCACCTTAAACCTGTGCTGTCTAGATTTTCCACACTCCAGCAAAAATTTACCCTATCCATGCCCCTCATGATTTTATAAACCTGCACAAAATTACCCTTTAGCCTCTGATGCTCCAGAGAAAATAGCCCCAGCCTATTCGGCCTCTCCCTGTAGCTTAAATCCTCCAACCCGAGCAACAACCTCATAAATCTTTTCTGAACCCTTTTCAAGTTTCAGAACATCCTTCTTATAGCAGGGAGACCAGAATTGCATGCAATATTCCAAAAGTGGCCTAACTCGATAGGCGGCACGTGGCACAGTGATTAGCACTGCTGCCTCACAGCACCAGAGACCCGGGTTCAATTCCCGCCTCAGGCGACTGACTGTGTGGAGTTGTACATTCTCCCCGCGTCTGCGTGGGTTTCCTCCGGGTGCTCCGGTTTCCTCCCACAGTCCAAAAATGTGCAGGTCAGGTGAATTGGCCATGCTAATTTGCCCGTAGTGTTAGGTGAAGGGATAAACGTAGGGGAATGGGTCCGGGTGGGTTGTGCTTCTGCGGATCGGTGTGGACTTGTTGGGCCGAAGGGCCTGTTTCCACACTGTAAGTATTCTAATCTAATTCCTGTACTGCTGCTACATAACCTCCAACTCCAATAGTTGAGAACTGTTTTTCAAACTGGAGGCCCAGAGGAGCAATTACCTGACCAGGCTTCCATGTCATGAATTGTCATCATCTAGTTTCTCTTTGTGATGTGGAAGAATAGGAAATGCATGTAAATGAGCTGAGATTAGTTAATGAGATGTAAATGAATGCAAATTTGCCTCTTGCCACACTCTTGTGAGATTCTCATCTCACTGTTCAAATCTTGGATGGGAAACCACCAATTTTTACCTTGACATCAAGATTCTAATTTTTCCAAATCTTGCCATATTTTCCCAACTGAGTCTCTATTGCCTTTGTCATTCAGGAATGAGAATAATGCAGTGTTTCTGATGATATGTAAATGATCGTAGAATAAAACTTGCAAAGTATAATTTACAGGCTTATACGCCAACAACAAGAAATTGGAAGAAATGATGAAGTAAAAATCATCCAAATTGCTTTTTTTAAAAGTTGCATTCATGTTAATACACCCTGAGATCAAACCATCAATCATAATTATAAAGGAGGTGAATTGTGAAAAGTCAAGCTACCTTCTGAGACTTGAATGTTCATTATTCATTTAAGGTAGGGTTAAATTGCACAGGAAAATTGAAGATAAACAAAGTTTCTTATATTGTCTTGATGTAGTGAATTGTAATGTGAAAGCTTGCTGAACTATTATTGTAAAGTACGCTCCTCCCACCATCACACAGTCTGAAAATAAGGGAGATTGACCGATAATGAAGAGTACTCCCAAAATGATAAAATTCACTGCAGGTTCAGAATTGAGCAATTAGATTTCTAAATCATCAGGTTGTGCAGATAACACTTTTACACCTTTTTTCCAATTTAAAAATGACAATTTCTTGGAAAGAGTGCCGGCAGCTTGACTCCAGTGATTATCTGACACAAAGCTAATTTAGAACTGCACGGCTGGTAAATTGTACCAAGTGCTGGGTATTCAGAAAACAACTGCTTATTCTGCTCAACCAATTAAGATCCTCGAGTCTGTGGAAACTAAAGTTACCATACTTAACTATACTTTGGTGGTTAACAGAAAACAACATTTCAAGTCACAAAAACACAAAAATCTTTCAGTTCAGAGATTTGACAATCTAGAGTCCATATATTTCTTGAGGACATCACAACTAACTCACAGAAGAAACAATCCCCTTCAGATTCTGTGATTCAACTCCTCCACACAATCCGCTCCACTGCACCCCCCCCCCCCCCCCCAATAAAAAACAGAATTGTGAATTAATTAATGCATTTAGGTTAAAAATAGATCCTTTGTTTCTGTTTTGTAGTCTGGCATTCTAATTTAAGAAATGTTAAATAGTGAAATTGTTGGAAATGTGCAGATGTGGACAGAAATAGGGTCAGTCTGAGCAGCAACAGCAGCAGCAACAGAGTGAAGGAGAATGAACCTGGGAGTGAACAGTAGCAGCAGATTAAATACCCAAGAATTGGGGTCAGTCAGAGTGGTTCTGGGGGTTCAGGATTAATACCTGAAGAACAGGGTCAGTCAGATTGAACCTGGGGCAAACAGTCGGATAAATACCTGAGGAGTGGGGTCAGTCAGAGTGAATGTGGAGCTGAATGGAGGGGCAAAGCTCTGGAGGTTTGCAGACTGAGTGAGGAATGTTTGGAGAGAGAGAGAAGTTACGTATGTTTTGTAGTTGTAGGCTGCTAGGAGTAGACAGTAGGAATGAGGGACCTGAGTATGGTCACAAGTGGCTCTGGTTGTGTAATCAGTTCCTGGATACATGTCTGCAGTTGATAAGGCTGAGTTAAGTCGATAAAGTTTGAAATGGCAGGAGAACCCAGCCCCATGAAATGCTCCTCCTGCAATATGTGAGAAATCAGGGACATTTCCAGTTTCCAAGGTGACTACTTCTGCAGGAAATGTGTTCAGCTCCTGATTTGCAGCGTGGAGCACCTGGAGCTGCAGATGGACTAATTATGGAGCATCCATGAGATTGGAAAGGTCATGGATAGCACGTTTAGTGAACTGGTCATGCCACCAGTAAAGGCAACACAGACATAAGAGTTGGTTGACTACCAAGATGATGAGTAAGTGTGGGCAGGCAGTCCCCTGTGGCCATACAGATATATTTTCAGGTGATATGGCCTCTCAGGGGTAAGCAGCAGCAACGGCTACATCAGTGGCACCATGACTGGCTATATTGTCCAGCAGGGAGGGTTAAAGTATGAACAAGCAGTAGTAATAGAGGATTCAATAGTAAGGGGCACTGATCGGCATTTCTGAGGCTGTAATCAAGACTCCAGGGTGGTATGTTGCCTTCTTGGTGACAGAGTCAGATGTGTCTGTGCAGGCATAGGATATTCTGAAGGAAGTGGGTAAACAGCCAGAGATTGTGTTCGAAATTGGTATTAATGACATGTAGAGATAAGGTCTTGCAGAGGGACTTAGGTAGCAAGTTGAAAAGCATGACCTCAAGGGTTGTAATAGAGTCATAGAGATATACAGCATGGAAACAGACCCTTCAGTCCAAATTGTCCATGTCCATAAGACCATAAGACATAGGAGCGGAAGTAAGGCCATTCGGCCCATCGAGTCCACTCCACCATTCAATCATGGCTGATGGGCATTTCAACTCCACTTACCCGCATTCTCCCCGTAGACCTTAATTCCTTGTGACATCAAGAATTTATCAATTTCTACCTTGAAGACATTTAGCATCCCAGCCTCCACTGCACTCTGCGGCAATGAATTCCACAGGCCCACCACTCTCTGGCTGAAGAAATGTCTCCGCATCTCTGTTTTGAATTTACCCCCTCTAATTCTAAGGCTGTGTCCACGGGTCCTAGTCTCCTCGACTAACGGAAACAATTTCCTAGTGTCCACC
>NC_057724.1:50933584-50938372 GCF_004010195.1 Chiloscyllium plagiosum
TCGCTTCGGCAGGTCGGTGTGGACTTGTTGGGCCGAAGGGCCTGTTTCCACACTGTAATGTAATCTAATGTAAAAAAATCTAAAAAATCTAAAAATCTAATGTAATCTAAAAAAAATCTAAAAAAAAATCTAATCTAATGTAATCTAATGTAATCTAAAATCTAATCTAATCTAATCTAAGTGTTCCCTTACTTTAAGATTTTTTATAAAGTCTGGTTCATTACATAGCACTAGGTCCAAAATAGCCTGCTCCCTTGTGGGCTCCATGACAAACTGTTCCAAAAAGCCATCCTGTAAGCATTCCATGAATTCCCTTTCTTTGGATCCACTGGCAACATTATTTTTTTTTTTGTCGATCAGATATCCTAAATAAATCTCGTCCCATTTGTCAGCACTTGGCCCATATCCCTTTAAACCCTCCCTATTCATATACCCATCCAGATGCCTTTTAAATGCTGTAATTGTACCAGCCTCTACCACTTCTTTTATAAACCTCTATAAGGTCACCTCTTAGCCTTCGATGCTCCTGGGAAAACAGCCCCAGCCTAAGCAGCCTTTCCCTCTAGCTCAAATCCTCTAACCTCGTGGGATGGTGAGGGACATTAGTTCTGTGGAAAAGCTGCTCCACTCTCCTCCTGAGAGGGTGGAGGTGAGATTCAATGGAGATGTTCAAATGATGTGGAAAGAGAACAGTTTCCACTAATCAGGATTACTTCCTGTGAGGCTTTGAATATGAAGATGATATAGTTCCATACCTGGCTCAAGAGCTTGTGTAGGAGGGGCACCAAATCCTGACAGGGAAGTTTGCAAGTGCCACTTAGGTGGGTTTAAACTCATGTGATAGGGGAATAGGAATCAGAGCAGTAGGTCAGCAAGTAAAATGACCAAGGAGGAGTAAGAAACTAAGGCCAGTAAAATGAAAAGGAAGAACAGGGAGAAAGTGAGGACTGCAGATACTGGAGATTAGAGTCATGTGTGGGGTGCTGGAAAGAACAACAGGTCAGGCAGAATCCGAGGAGCAGGAGAATCGATATTTTGGGCATAAGCCCTCCATCGGGAATGAAGCTTGTGGGCCAGGGGAGCTGAGAAATAAATGGGAGGGGTTAGGGCTGGGGGAAGGTAGCTGAGCATGCAATAAGTAGATTAAGGTGGGGGGGGAAGAGGTGATAGGTCAGAATGGAGAGGTGGGAAGGAAGATGGACAGGTCAAGAGGGCAGTGCGAAGTTGGAGGCTTGGGACTGGGATAACGTGAGGGTAGGGGAAATGTGGAAACTGGTGAAATCCACATTGATCCCCTGTGGTTTTAGGATCCCAAGGCGGAAGATGAGGCATCCTTCCTCCAGGCATCAGGTGGTTAGTGTTTGGTGATGGAGGAGGCCCAGGACCTGCATGTCCTTGGTGGAATAAGAGGAGGAGTTAAAGTGTTTAGCCACACTGCAATGGGGTTGTTTGGTGCAGATGTCCCAGAGATGTTCTCTGAAATGATCCGCATGTTGGTGTCCTATCTCCCCGGTGTAGAGGAGACCACGCTGGGTGCAATGAATACAGTAGATATGCTGTGTGGAAGAACAGGCAGGGGGAGGTTACCAAACACTGTGGGACCAGGGGTCTGAGATGTATTTGTTTAAATGTGAGGAATATGACAGGGAAGGCAGATGAACTTAGAGATTGGATTGACATATATACCTATGATGGTGTAGTTATTACAGAGACATGATTGAGAGATGGCAGCTTAATGTTCTGTCGTTTTGATGTTTCTGGTGAGATAGAGAGGGATGTTAAAAGAGGTGGGGGAGTCATGTTATTGATTAGGGAGAATATCACAGCTGTATGGGGGAGAAAACCATGAAGGTCTCATTCAGCAAAGCCATATGGGTACAGCTCAGGAATAGGAAGGGTGCGCTCACTTTGCTACATGCCTCCCAACAGTTAAAAAGTGATAGAGTAAAAGATATGTGCACAGATTACAGAAAAATGTAAAAACAACAACATTGTTGTCATGGGTGATTTTAACTTCCCTTACATTTACTGGGACTTGCTTAGTGCCAGGGGCTTGGATGGAGGGGTTAATTTGTTAGGTTTGTACAGGATGGTTTTTTGAAGCAATATGTAAATTGTCCAACTACACCTGGTATTGGGAAATGAGACCAGCCAGCTGGTTGAAGTTTCAATGGCAGACCATTTTGGGAACAGTGACCATAATTCTGTAAGTTTTAAGTAGCCCTCAGGTGAATTTACTGAAGTGGGGCAGGCTAACTACCACAATATTGGGCAGAAACTGGGGAATGTGGCAGCTGTTTGAATGTAAATCCACACCTAGTGTGTTGGAATCTTTTCAAGACCAGTTGATTAGAGCTCATGACCAGCAGGAGGACAAGGATGGCAAGATTCAGGAACCTTGGATGACAAGAAAAATTGGGAGCTTAGTCAAAATGAGAAAAGGAGGTACTTATAAGGTTTAGGAAATTGAAGACAGACAGAGGCCCCAGAGAAGGCAAACAGCAGGAAAGAACTTCAATGAACAATAGAAGCTGAAAAAAGGCCATAAAATGTCTTGTACAAACGGGATTAAGGACAAACTCAAGATGTTTTCTACACTTATAAGGAGCAGGGGGGTAGTTAGGGAAAAGGTAAGTCCACACAAGGACAAAGGAGGAAATTTATGCATGGAGCCAGAAGAAGTAATGTGTCCTTAATGAATACTTTGCATCAGGTTTCACAAAGGAATAGACATGGTGGGTGATCAATCATAGGAAGGGTGTGTCAATATAAAACAGGAGAAGATGCTGTGTGTTCTAAAATGCATTAAGGTAGACAAGTCCCTAGCACCTGATGAGAGGTATCCCAGAATGGTGAGGGAAACAAGTGAGAAAATTGCTGGGGCCTTGTATAAAATCTTTATATCTTCATTAGTCACAGGAGATTTCCCAGAGGACAGAAGAATAACCAACATTGTTCCTTTGTTTAAGAAGAGCAACATGGATAATCTAGGAAACTACAGGTGCATGAGAGTTATGTCAGTGATATAGAAAATATCAGATAATATTCTTAGGGATAGAATTTATTCATATTTGTAAAATTGTGGACTTATTTGCAAAATGCAGCATGGCTTTGTCGGGAAGGGCGTGTCTCACAAACCTAATTGGGTCTTTTATGTAGTGACAAAGATGATTGAGGGCAGGGCAGTGGATGGTGACTGGACTTGAGGAAGGCCTTTGATAAGGTCTGTCTTGACAGGCTGATACAAAAAGTGAAGTCACATGGGAACTGCAGTGAGCTGGTAAGATGGGTACGGAGTTGGCTATTGGTAGAAGACAGAGAGTAGCAGTGGAAAGGTGTTGTTCTGACTAGAGATCTGTGACCAATTTGGGGCGGGCGGGGGGTGATTTTGGGTGTTGGCCTGATTAGTGAGATTACTCCATGAAGATTGGCGTAGCTGCAGATAGTGAGGAGGATTGCCAGTGGATAGAGCAGGATGTAAATTGATTAGATTAGATTAGATTCCCTACAGTGTGGAAACAGGCCCTTCGGCCTACAAAATCCACACCAACCCTTTGAAGAGTAACCCATCCAGACCCATTTCCCTCTGACTTATGCACCTAACACTATGGGCAATTTATAATGACTAATTCACCTGGCCTGCACATCTTTGGACTGTGGGAGGAAACCGGAGCACCCAGACAAAACCCACACGCACACGGGGAGAATGTGCAAACTCCACACAGACAGTCGTCCAAGGCTAGAATCGAACCTGGGTCCCTGGTGCTGTGAGGCAGCCATGTTAATGCACTTGGGTGGAAAAATGGCAGATGGAGTTTAATCCAGACAAGTGCGAGATGATGCATTTTGGATCCTGACGCAGGAAGGAAATATACACTAAATGGTGTAGTGAATGGTGTAGTGAAACCTTCAAAGGTTTCATTTGTAGTGAATGAAACCTTTGAAGAGCAGGTGTGCATGCTGGAATGGATAGAGATAGAGGAAGCTGATGTGCTGAAAATTTTGTCAAACATTAAGATTGACAAGTCGCCAGGCCCGGACCAGATTTGTCCTCGGCTGCTTTGGGAAATGAGAAATGCAATTGCTTCGCCACTTGCGAAGATCTTTGCATCCTCACTCTCCACTGGAGTCGTACCTGAGGACTAGAGAGAGGCAAATATAATTCCTCTCTTCAAGAAACGAAATAGAGAAATCCCCAACAATTACAGACCAGTAAATCTCACGTCTGTCGTCTGCAAGGTGTTAGAAAGGATTCCGAGGAATAGGATTTATGACCATCTGGAAGAGCATGGCTTGATTAAATACAGTCAACACGGCTTTGTGAGGGGCAGGTCATGCCTCACGAATCTTATCGAGTTCTTTGAGGATGTGACTAGAAAAGTTGATGAGGGTCGAGCTGTGGATGTGGTGTATATGGACTTCAGCACGGCATTTGATAAGGTTCCCCATGGTAGGCTCATTCAGAAGGTCAGGAGGAATGGGATACAGGGGAACTTAGCTGTCTGGATACAGAATTGGCTGGCCAACAGAAGACAGCGAGTGGTAGTAGAAGGAAAATATTCTGCCTGGAAGTCAGTGGTGAATGATGTTCCACAGGGCTCTGTCCTTGGGCCTCTACTGTTTGTAATTTTTGTAATTTTTATTAATGACTTGGATGAAGGGATTGAAGGATGGGTCAGCAAGTTTGCAGACGACACAAAGGTTAGAGGTGTCGTTGACAGTATAGAGGGCTATTGTAGGCTGCAGCGGGACATTGACAGGATGCAGAGATGGACTGAGAGGTGGCAG
>NC_057724.1:50938622-50957270 GCF_004010195.1 Chiloscyllium plagiosum
GACTATTTCCAGGGCAGAAATGACTAACACGAGGGGTCATAGTTTTAAGCTGGTTGAAGGAAAGTATAGAGGGGATGTCAAAGGCGGGTTCTTTACACAGAGAGTTGTGAGAGCATAGAATGCGTTGCCAGCAGCAGTTGTGGAAGCAAAGTCATTGGGGACATTTAAGAGACTACTGGATATGCATATGGTCACAGAAATTTGAGGGTGCATACATGAGGATCAATAGTCAGCACAACATCGTGGGCTGAAGGGCCTGTTCTGTGCTGTACTGTTATATGTTCTATGTTCTTAGCAGCATCAACATAAAGAGGAATCTAGATGTACAGGTCCACAGTTCCCTGAAAATGGCAACACAAATGGATAAGGTGGTCAAGAAGGCACCTGGCAAGGTTGCAATCATTGGTCAGAGCACAGCGTATTAAAAATTGATGAATCATGTTGCAGCTGTATCAAACTTTAGTTTGGCCACATTTATAATTTTGTGTACAGTTCTGAATGCTACAATACCAGTAGAAGGTGGATGTTTTGAAGTGGACTGAGAATGTTTTACCAGGATGTTGCGTGATTTGGAGGATATTAGCTATGAGCAGAGATTGGACAAACTTGGTTTGTTTTCACTTGAACATCAAAGGATGAGGGGCAATCTGACAGAGGTTTACAAAATTATGAGAGGCATGGATAAAATGGACAGTCAGTCTTTTTCCCAGGGTAGATATGTCAAGTACTGTGTAAGTTTAAGGTTTAATTTGAAAAGTGAGTAAGTTTAAAGGAGATATGAGAGGCAAGATTGTACACAGAGGATGGTAAGTGCCTGGAATGTGCTGCTGAAGGAGGTGGCAGAGGCAAACACAATAACAACATTTAAAAGGCCTCTTGACAGATATGTGAATTGGCAGAGGATAGAGGAATATGGATCACGTAGATGCAAAAGGATTTCAGTTTAGAAGTTGTAGTTTGGTGATGCTGGTGTTGGACTGCGATGTACAAAGTTTAAAAAAATCACACAACATCAGGTTATAGTCCAAGAGGTTTATTTGGAAGCACTAACTTTTGAAGCGCTGCTCTTTCATCAGGTGGTTGTGGAGTATAAGATCATAAGACACAGAATTTATCGCAAAGATGAAAGAGCATCGCTCCGAAAGCTAGTGCTTCCAAATAAACCTCTTGGACTATAACCTGATGTTATGTGACTTTTAACAAGCTAAAAGTTGAAGTTCTAAATTGGGGGAAGGCCAATTTTGACGGCATTAGGAAAGAACTTTCAAAAGCTGACTGGGGGCAGATGTTTGCAGGTAAAGTGATGACTGGAAAATTAAAAGCCGTCAAAAATGAGATAATGAGAGTCCATTGTGGTTTTAGTTAAGAAAAATAAGGATAAGGAGAATCCAAACAGATTTTATAAATACATTAAGGACAAAAGGGTAACTAAGGAGAGAATAGTGTTATGGAACAGGCTTGACCCCTCAAAACATTTTTAAGCAGGTAGCCCAGACCGTAACTTTACTCTTTATTTTAGGTTAGTATGTAGTAGATATTCCCAGAGTGAATTAGCAGATCTGACTGCCAAGTTTTAAACAAAGCAGAATTTATTTACAAAATTATGGAATGAAACACAAAGAATAAAAAATAGAATACTTATCCTATCCAAAAACCTGACAGACTATCCCGACTTAATGATGCTGTTCCGAAAATACTTGCAACCACGCCAATAAATACATACCTCTGCACAAAGAGTAAAAATGAAACAAGCCAGGGCTTACAGGCTTAACGTTAGAGAGAGAGAGAGAGAGAGAGATAGAGAGAGGGAGTACCTGGCTGGACTTTCCCCAGCAGCCTTTCTTCACACAGACTGCTGCTGAACTGAATTAAAAACTCTAATCTAAATGAAGGATAACTACACAGCCAGCTGGCTACTCCCCTTTGATTATACCTTTTTTTTAAGACATGAAATCCTTAGGCTGAAGGCATTATCTGTTCGGGGTAAACAAAAAGGGCCTCAACAAACCTTTTGAACCCAGCCTAGTTGGACCCTGACCAATTAGCCCCTCTCAAGGGCATAATAACCTTGTAAAAAGACCGAAATTGTGACAGTAGGGTCCCTCAAATATCCTGCATTTGGAAAAGCAAATCTTAGCAGGACTTATACACTTAATGGTAAGGTCCTGGGGAGTGTTGCTGAACAAAGATACCTTGGACTGCAGGTTTGTAGTCCCTTGAAAGTAGAGTCAAAGGTAGATAGGACAGTGAAGACAACATATGGTATGGTTTCTCTTATTGGTCAGAGCATTGAGTATGGGAGTTGGAAGGTCATATTACGGCTGTAAAGGACGTTGATTAGGCTACTTTCAGAATATTGTGTGCAATTCTGGTCTCCTTTCTATTGGAAGGATATGTAACTTGAAAGGGTTCAGAAAAGATTCACAAGGATGTTGTCAGGATTGGAGGATTTGAGCTCAGGGAGAGGCTGAATAGGCTGGGACTGTTTTTCTTGGAGCTTCAGAGGCTGAGGGGTGACCTTATCGAGCTTTATATAATCATGAGGGACATGGATAGGATAAATAGACATGATCTTTTCTCTCGGATGGGGAGACAAGAGCAAGAAGGCATAGGTTTAGGATGAGAGGGGAAAGACTTAAAAGGGACCTAAGCCGCTACTTTTTCATGCAGAGTATGGTGCATGTATGGAATGAGCTGCCAGAGGAAGTGGTGGAGGCTGGTACAATTACAACATTTAAAATGCATCTGGATAGGTACATGAATAGGAAGGGTATAGAAGGATATGGGCCAAGTGCTGAAAAATAAGACTAGATTAAGTTAGGATGTGTGGTTGGCATGGACCGAAGGGTCTGTTCCTGTGCTGTACATCTCTGTGACTCTGTGTTGGTGCGATTTTGGTGGGCCATAGGACCTCTCCTTGTGCTGTACTGTTCTTTGTTCTCTTTGTTCTTTGTAAATGAGATGCAATTAAATGAATGTTTCTACTATCAATCATACATTAGGAGGAATCTAGTGCCAGATACAGTTTCTGAAGAACAAGTGAGATCTGTTCATTTTTCTAGGTAAGTGGTACATTCCAGTCAGACATCCAATAGCTGACAGTGGGCCTTTCTTTGTGATCAGGACCGTGGGTTGAAAGTATTGCCTCCCAAGAATTGTTGAACAACTGGAGGCTCGTAACTCTTCTGAAAGGAACACAGTGGGGAAGTAGTGTCCTGCAACAACTAACACCTGAGACCTAGGCCACACTATATAATGGCAGGAGCTATTTCACAGAGGAGATGGCAGCAAGGGTGGAGGCAGTAGCTCTCAGTGGATCACCCTTCAGGTGCTGGATCACTCCATTGGATGCTATTGAACAAGTAATCTCCCTGAGGCTGGCAAGCAAGTATGCCAGCATTGCTGGTCATGCATGCTGAAAGTCAAGCATGCCACCTGCTGCTGTGTTAACACCAGCAGTGGCATAATAAAGTATTTAATTGGGCATTAGACTCCCAGCGCAGAGTGAGAAGGCTGTCCAAAGGCCCACCAATTATGGACACTAATACCATGGAGGACTTATCAAATGCCGCCTCACTCCAAACTCACTCCAGGCGAGAGCATGCGATTCCACCATCCTTGGGTCCTTGCAAAGTGAATATTGAAGATGTTTTGAAGGAGAGTCACTGGACTTGAAATGTTAACTGTGCTTCCTCTCACAGGTGCTGCCAGATCTGTTGAGTTTCTACAACAATTTCTGTTTTTGTTTCAGATTTTCACAATCTGCAGTCATTGAATATTGTGCATTTGATAATATTAATTAGAAATTTGGAGTTATAGTTACCTAGATTAGAACACCCTAATTTTGGCTAAGTTCAACTTGGCACTATCCTGACACATTTATAGAAAATATTATTTGACTTTGTCAAGCTACAGTTGCTAAGAAAAACTGAATCACAACTTTCAATGTTGGTAGGTTGAGCTCAAGTGACATTCAACCTTTGAAATAATTTGAAAACTTGCTTGTCAGTTTAATAAGGATATAACTTTAACAGAAGAAGTTCTTTGCATGGCTTACTTAAGCCGTAGTAATATAGTTTATGCTTACTAAAAGCGACATATATAGACAAGCAGGGACCCATTCTCTTCAAATAAAATAAACAAGCATTGCATCTTTTCTGAATTGCCCAGGAGCTTGAAGAACCATTATTCCGATAGATTTCTCCCCACTTAATCAGAATCAACTTGTCAAGCAATGGGGAACCTTTATCTTCCAGTAGTGCAAATTGCTGTGATAATTTGAAAGTTGGCATTCATGTGTTTGTCCCGATAGGTACAAGGTAAAAGACATTGGCAATATGCATTCTTTCCAGCAAATGCTAACTGTCAGGTTTCGATCTGGCCAGCTCAGTTTTCCCATGATCATGAAACCCAATACTTGAAAGGAGACACGGAGAGCTTTGTGGAGATTGTGTTTTTTTCCCCTTTTCCTTCTGCGCTAGCATCCCCTTTGTTGCCCATGCTCACCAACATATTCCACCTGTCAGGGAACAGAAACTCATGGCATTATGTTCCCTACCACTTCTACAAGCTCATCGCTTACAACAATGGGTACTCTCGAGAACTTCGAGCTCAACTAGTTACAAGCCTTTCAGATGGACTACCTGTCAGGTGGGAAATCTGTCAAAACAAACTATGTATGGTGAAGAATCAACCCTGAGAATCTCCAAAAATAAACTATTTCAAGTAATCATTTCTTTCCACATACATTGTTTTCCACTGAATGCTGAACTCTGCATGGAGTTGTGACTTGGAGGTGCCGGTGTTGGACTGTGAGACAAAATTAAAAATCACACAACACCAGGTTATAGTCCAACAGGTTTATTTGGACACAGCAGCTTTCAGAGCACCACTCCTTCATTAGCTGGTTGTGGAGGTGAAGGCAGTGCTCACAGAAGTTATAACCAAAAGGGTCCAGTGTCATGGAGATGTGATACAGTAAACAATCTATGATTAAAACTTTCATCTTTGATAATGGGATATGCTGGTTTCTGTTCTTTGATATGTAAATCCCAGGACTTCTTTTAAGTTACATTCTCAAGTTAGCTAAGCTTTTTAAACAATAGGTATGAAGTCTGTCAGTTTGACATAGCATTGGGACACTGACAAACGTCACATCTACTGTTTAAAAAGCTGAGCTATCTTGAGAATGTAATTTAAAAGAAGTTCTGGGATTTACATATCAAAGAACAGAAACCAGCATATCTCATTGTAAAAGATAAAAGTTTTAATCTAAGATTGTTTACTGTATCACATCTCCATGACACTGGACTCCTTTGGACATAAATTCTGTGAGCATGATCTTAACCTCCACAGCCACCTGATGAAGGAGCGGTGTTCCGAAAGCTAGTGCTTCCAAATAAACCTGTTGGACTATAACCTGGTGTTGGGTGGTTTTTAACAGTATTGAGTACTATTGACTATGAAATGTTTCACTGTTGGTTCTAAATGAGTTGATATTGAGAGTGTGAAAATTGAAATCTCCAACCATCACAAGTGTTATGTGATGAAGTCTAGAGCCCTGAGCTGTGAGAGTACAGGGGGAAAAACATTCAAAATGTAATTTCTGGTTTTCACTGATTTGGTTCATCAGAGCCAGCTTGTGAGCTTATATCTGACTTCAGTTTTCATGTGATTAGGAAACTAAAAATAATTTTGAACACATACCATATTCCCTTTCCTGGAAGAGAAGACGTGTAGTTGTCAGGTGAGCTTTCCAACTCTCTCAATAGTGCATAAATCATGGACACTTGGGCCAGATACTGGAGGATTACTCTCACACCTTGAAGGGAGTTAATGACTTCAGGGCAGCAGAGATTATTGAAAAAAAACTTGGAAATCTGTTGGCGGATTGAAAGATTTCTGATCGACAGGCAAGTTGAATCTGATTAATCTGTTCTATAAATGACTAAAAACAGATTGGTACAGCATAATTCTGAAGTGATTCCACTTTAGTGCAAATGGGAATTAAATTTTTAAAATGGCAATTTCCAATTAAGAACTGTGGCTCTACTGTATACTTAATCTGAGTGTAAATGCTACCTGTTCTGTATTTCCTTCAGGAAAATCTGTGAATGTGTTGCAGCGAGGCAGAGCCATTGACACAGGAGAAGTAGATATTGGAACACAGGTCATGCAGACCATTCCTCCGGGTCTGTTCTGGCGGTTCCAAGTCATCACAGAACAGTCCCTCTATCTGAAATTCAATGTGTCATTGGCAAAAGATGCCTTATTAGGAATTTATGGTCGACGGAACCTTCCACCCACACACACCCAGGTAATGGGATAGTTTAATTGATGGATTGACATCAGGTACAAGTAAGTAGAAGTTATCTTGCGTATATAAAAAGCGGTTCAGCAATTAAGCATGTTCACTGAGCATTATGCCATTCCAAAGTTGTGAATTAACTTATTGTTGGGGATATTTTATTTTTTGCATTTTTTTAAAAAGGAATTCTTAGGATGTTAGATTAGATTAGATTACATTACAGCGTGGAAACAGGCCCTTCAGCCCAACAAGTCCACACTGACCCGCCACCTACCCATACCCCTACATTTACCCCTTACCTAACACAATGGGGAATTTAGCATGGTCAATTCACCTGACCTGCACATCTTTGAACTGTGGGAGGAAACCGGAGCACCCGGAGGAAACCCACGCAGACACGGGGAGAACGTGCAAACTCCAGACAGTCAGTCGCCTGAGGCGGGAACAGTTGGCACAGTTAGAAAAGATAGCTATTATTACCCATTCCTATGGTCTTCAGCTTTTGTAAAATGTGTGATATAATCTGCTGTGCTTTTATACAGTGAATACTTTATCAGGCCATTTCAATGGGCAATATGCGTTAACAACATTAATGTAGGAGTAGAATCATGTACAGTCCAGAAGGACATCAGGGTTTCTTTTCTGAAAAATATTTGTAAATCAACTTGACAGCCACATAGCTTAGTGGGCACTTTTATTGATATCAGCTTTTTTTTTGTAATTTTCAGGTTTTGCAATACTAAATTCAGATTCTCAAATGCCTTAGTTTGATTCTGGATTCATGGCTTCTGGATGTTCAATCCAGAGCTCTGGTCATTAATAAGTGATATAACTCTCAATGTCAAACTATGAATTTAGAAGGAGTAAAGTTCATTTTGTATGAAGCACTGTGAAAGGAATAGTAAGCAATCGAAAAATGTAGACTTTTTTTCCCATTTCTGATTGTCCATTTGGTGCATACCGTAAATATGTTACTTCACAAATAGTGCCAGACATTTATTAGCCAGATACAGCAGTGTTGGTGAACTGATAGGAGACACAATTATCATAGAGAATAAGTTAAATAGAATATCACTTATTTCTGAAGTGGAATGGTTCTACCTTGCACTCCTAAGAAGAAATAATAAAGTTTATTGTGCATGATCAAGAAAGTCTGATTGCCTGATCCATCAGTAGAAATTAATTAATTGCATTTAATGAAATGCAGTAAATGGAGGCAAACCTGACCACAGAATAGACTCTGAAGAAAGTTGTGTGTATACAAGTCCTACACATCAATTGTAAGGAATATTGTTAACTAAATCTGGTTTACTTTGCCCCTTCAGTTTGATTTTGTGAAACTCCTGGATGGCAAGCAGTTGATTAAACAGGAAACCAAGCCTCCAGACAAGATGAAACACAAACCTCAGAATTTGATCCTGATGGCCCTTCAGGAGGCAGGATTCGTTGAATACATGGATCCAGGAACTTGGCACTTTGCTTTCTACAATGATGGGAAAAAGATGGAGCAGGTTTTTGTGCTTACTTCTGTGATAGGTAAGTTGCCATTGAACCCATATTCAAATAATGCACGACAAAATGTTTCATTTCTTTTTAAGTCAGTGACTAAAAAGCATATTTATAAACAACATACAACATAAGTTTCAGAAAAACAAAACAGACATTTAATTAATCTCTCTCCATTATTGATTGATCTCCATGCAACTTTGCACTATATTTCTCAATTCCACACTTTCTAGAAACACTTGTTGCAATTTGTTTCAATAAGACTTCCAAGAAACATTTTCAAATGTGTTTCAGTCACAACCTTCCTAACAACAGTGAATATCAGAAAATTGCAGGCATGTTACCCACGGTTTTTTTTTACATGAAATGTAATGGATCAAAAATTATTAGCATATTTGCAATTTTCTGATATCAACTGCCAACACAAATGCATCATTAAAGATTACTGATTAAATGTATTGCTCTTCAAAAATGTTGTGATTTATTATCTGGTGCTTTATTGCATCAGAGATTTAAATGAATTACTTCAAAGAGGAATAACTATTTTTAAATAAACTAAATAAATGTGTAAATATCTTTGTTAAAATTACACAAAGACTTGAGTGAACCTATTAATCAGTGTGCCAAAAATTGCACTCAGAAGAATTTAACCCCACCATGTAAAATAATTTTGCTTATATTCTGCTTAATGTTGACATCACTCTTTTAGAAATCTCTTTGATCATGTGAGTAAAGGGTTCAGTTATTATTCAGGTCAATTTTATTAATCATTAGCCTTCAATTAGGTTCCTTTGAAGTCTGATTTTTCAGTGAAAGTAAGTAGAAATTCTTTAACTTTTCCCACAGAAGTTAGATTCGTAACATCCAATGCCACATTGATTATCCAAAGTTTCACCACTTCAAGGATGATAATATCCATCCTAAAATATTATGATCACACAAGTACACAGCACTCCAATGGGGACATAACTAGTATATTTTTGCTTGTTGCATAGATCCAAAGGTTGATGATATATCCTACAATGACCACTCTGTCATTATAATCATGATAAATGGATGTTTCATTTGACAACTTTTTGTTTCTGATCTTGGTTCCAGAACCACCTTCAACTGAGTTAGAAAGTATGTATACTTGGCTTATTGTGTAATTCCAAACTGAGGATATTCCTAAATATCAATTCAAACAAATACTGCATTTCCCAACTTCAATTCAGTTCAACTGTTGTTTATGTACCACTAATTGGGGAGGCACAGTGGCTCAATGGTTAGCACTGCCACCTCACAGTACTAGGGACCCGGGTTTGATTCCAGCCTTGGGCGACTGTCTGTGTGGAGTTTGCACATTCTCCCCGTGTCTGCGTGGGTTTGCTCCGGCTTCCTCCCACAATCCAAAGATGTGCAGATCAGGTGGATTGGCCATGCTAAATTGTCCATAGTGTTAGGTGCATTAGTCAGAGGGAGTTGGTCTGGGTGGCTCTTTAGAGGGTGGGTGTGGATTTGTTGGGCCGAAGAGCTTGTTTCCACACTGTAGGAATCTAATCTAATAAAACCTTGACCTGTGCATTTATGACAGTGAGTCTTGATCTCTCTAATGTTCTTGAAGTTCATAGCATTGGCTTCACTCACCTTAAACTAGAGCTTATCCAGAATTCTACAATGTCCTCCCCCTCATAATGTTCTATAATGATACAACTTCTTCACTTCGCAATCACCAGTGAATCAAATTCCATAACCTGGTTTTCAACTCTTTACATCAAAACTTAATTTAATAATCTCTTCCAGTCATATGTTCTTGCCCAGTTACTCCTCACTCAGAATTACTTCACTTGCTTTGTTCCTTCATTCCACAGATCTTTTAACAGCTATGCACCTACTCTCTGGAATCTCCACTTTGGATTCCACCAAATTTCCTCTTTTCTCTTTGCTTTCAAAATTCTTACTCATTAAATGTGATGTGACAATGCTGTACCTTTCTAATTTCAAATTTTCACTCTTGCTTAACATTTACTTTTTTCTTAACCACCAGCATAACATTTTAAAATGTTATCTTCCCAGAGTGTTAAGGTTAAATCATGATGAGAAGTTACACTTATGTTTCACCGAGTTTAGACATTTGTCTAGTGATCTGATTAAATTGTTGGAAGTGATAAAGGTTTTTAACAAGGTAAAGACTGGGGAGCTATTGCCTCTCTTGAGTGAATCCAGCACTTGAAGCTCAATGTTGAAGTTAAATTTAAGCTATTCTGGTATGATATCATGATGTATTTTTTCACATAAAGCTGGTGAAAATCTGTTATTCTCTTTCCAGAAGACTGTTTTCAACTCAGATGAATAGATTTTTGTTAGTTGTTACAATCAGTGTTCAATTAATCAATCAAATCTGAGGCTAAATTTATAAACAGAAAAGGGAAGAATGGCAATATCACAGAGTTCGAAGACTAAAGTGAAGCAGCCAATTTCACTCCCTATGAAATGAACTGATGTCAGCACAAGACTAGCATCAGATGGCTGTGTAGTTGGCATGTGTGTGGTTGTTAAGTTTACTGTGTATTTATATCATGTCTAATCAAATAGAGGTATAAAAGAATATCTCAGTGCCATGGAGTGCATACCCTGTTCCATATGAGAATTTCAGGATGCTTTCACACATGCAGGAAATGTCATCACCTGAGGTGCCTGAACTCCAGCTGGCTTCACTGCAGTGCATCCATGAGATTGAGAGTTTCATGGATTACACATTTTTGAATGTGGTCACCCCACTGCTTAAGGCTGTGCAGGCAAAGAGGTAATGGATGACTGTCAGGCACTCAGGAAAATAAGGCAGATAATTCAGCAGACCCCTAAATGTATCTCACTGTAAAATGTTATTCAGTTCTGAATCCTGTGAGAGTGATGGTTCCTTTGGAGAAGAGAGCTACAGTGAAGTTCATCAGCCTGTTGGCTGGCATGTGGTGCATGGTTGTGGGCAGGAGGTTTACTTGCCCACGCTTGACTTGATGCCATGAGACTTCATGGGATCTGGAATCAATAGTGAGAATTCCTGAGACAGCACTTGCCCAAATGAATACAGCTGTACAGTCTACCACTGCTGGATCTGCCTTACTCGTGGAAGAGGACATATCCAGGGATGGTAATGGTTGTGTCTGGAACATTGTCTGTAAGTTGCCATTCTGTTAGTCTGACTCTATCAGGCTATTGCTTGACTACTGTGATGACAGGAGAAAGTGAGGACTGCAGCTGCTGGAGGTCAGAGTCAATATTGTGGGTGCTGGGAAAGTACAGCCGGTCAGGCAGCATCTGAGGAACAGG
Source organism: Chiloscyllium plagiosum (assembly GCF_004010195.1). NCBI lineage: Eukaryota > Metazoa > Chordata > Chondrichthyes > Orectolobiformes > Hemiscylliidae > Chiloscyllium > Chiloscyllium plagiosum. Next base: position 50,949,745 of record NC_057724.1, read on the forward strand.
AGAGTCAACGTTTTTGAGCATAAGCTCTTCATCAGGAATGTCCTGATGAAGAGCTTATGCTCGAAACATCAACTGTCCTGCTCCTCAGATGTTGCCTGACCGGCTATGCTTTTCCATCGCCACACTTTTTGACGACTATGGAGGACAGCTCTCTCAATTTTGGGATAATAAATGTCTTTATCTTTAGAGTCTACAAATACTAACAACCTTTAATAATACTTCATACACTTTAGTAATGTGTTAATGTTTATGCAAAAATAAAAGATATAGATGAGGAGAAATTATTTCTCTAACGTGGAGATGAATCTGTGGAATTCATTACTCCAGAGAGCAGTGGATGCTGGGACATTGAGTAAATTTAAGGAGAAGATAGATGGATTTTTATTAGTAATTTTTAATATGTTGAAGGGTCATGGAGACCAGGCAAGAAAGTGGAGTTCAGGGTGAGACAAGAGTAGCCAGGAAAGTATCAAATGATGGAGCAGGCTTGAAAGGCTAAATTACCTACTCCTGTTCCTAGTTCTTACATTCTAGCTAATCAGTTATTAAAAATAGATAATATTTTGAATGTTTTTAAACCTTTTCTTCAGCAGTTGGTCTGCCTCAGCTGTCTCTGTCCAAAGCAGTATCAGTAGGAGGGGCCATTGCACAGTCCCAGTGGAGACAAAGTCCCATTTTCACATTGAATGTATCGTCCATCTTGCTGTGTGGCACGATCACCATGCTCAATGTTAGAGTGCTATGTAGCAACTCAAGACTGGACAACCTGGAAATGCCATGGATCATCCTTAACAGCAGGACTAGTGAATATTACAGAATGGGAAGAGACCCTTCAGCCTTTGGTGTCCACCCTATTCATCAAGTACCTATCTAATTTCATGCCATTTTTGAGCACTTGGCACATAGCCTTGTATTCTATGGCATGTCAGGTATTCAGCTGAATACTTTTTAAATGTTGTATTGGTTCCTGTCCCTGCCACCCTTTCAGGCAGTGAGTTACAGACACCCACCAGCCTCTGAATGAAAAAAGATCTCCTTTTATCCCGTGACCCTTATATAAAATGTGAGTCCCCCGATTTCTGTCCCAAGAGGAAAAGTTTATGTCTATCGATATTATCTCTACCCATCGTGGTTTTGTACATCTTAATCAGACCCATGCCCCAGGAACTCTGTTCCAAAGCAAATAGCACTAGCCTATAAAGTCTCCCTTCACAACTAAAATGACACAGCCCGGGCACTATCATGCTGAATCTCCTGTGCACCTTTTCAATGCAAGCATATCCTTCCTAGTTTATAGTGTGGCTACCAGAATTGCATGCAATACTCCTGACATAGCATAACCAGCATCCCATACAGCTCCATTATAAATTTCCACCTCTTGTATTAGATCTCTATTATGCTCAATGTCAATCCCAATACTAGCATGCCAAACAAATAAAGTAGCAAGTGATAGCCATAACTAAGTGATTCCACAGTCAATGGATCAGATCTAAGGTCAACTGTCCTGCCTTTTCCAGATATGAATTGTGGCATACAATTAAAAACTCAGTGGAGTCACCACAGTCATCCCCATCAGCAGTGATGGGAGAGTCTAGCACACCAATGCAAAAGATAAGGCTGAAGCATTTGCAACAATTTATAGTCAGAAATGTTGTGTGGATGAGCCATCATGGCTGTGTGGAACTGTGTGGGAAGTTAGGGAAGTGATTTCTGGGCCTTTTGTTGAGGTATTTGAATCATCATTAGCCACAGGTGAGATGCTGGAAGACTGGAGGTTGGTTAGCATAGTGCCACTATTTTAGAAAGGTGGTAAGGAAAAGCCAGGGAACTATAGACTGGTGAGCCTGACATCGGTAGTGGGCAAGTTGTTGCAGGGAATCCTGAGGGACAGGATTTATTTGAAAAGGCAAGAACTGATTAGGGATAGTCAACATGTCTTTGTGCATGGGAAGTTGTGTTCTTACTAACTTCATGGAAGGATGTTGTGAAACCTGAAAGGGTTTGGAAAAGATTTATAAAGATGTAGCCATGGTTGGAGAGTTTGAGCTATAGGGAGAGGGTGAATAGGCTGAGGCTATTTTCCCTGGAGCATCAAAGGCTGAGAGGTGACCTTATAGAGGTTTATAGAATCATGAGGGACATAGATAGAGTGAATATCCGAGGTTTTTTCCCCAGGATCAGGGAGTCCAAAACTAGAGAGCATGGTTAGATAGCTATGGGGTCCAAAACTAGATAGCTCTATGACTCTACATAAATACTTGGTGAGAAGAGCAAATCAGAGACTCTTAATTCTGCAACCAAAAGCTCACCTCCTGACTTTCCAAAGCCTGTCGACAACCTGTAAGTCATAAGGCAGCACTGTGATAGAATAGTCAACACTTGCAAGAATGGGTGCAGCTCCAACAACAGTCAGAAAGCTTGACACTCTCCAGGTCTAAGCAGTCTGTTTGCATCATTCACTCTCTTCACTAGTAATCCTCGTGTTTACCATCTACAAGATATACTGTAGTAATACACCAAGGTTCCTCTAACAGCACCTTCCAAACCCACAACTTTGCCACCTGGAAGGACAAGGACAGATGCTTACAAACACCACTACCTGCAGATTACCCTCTAAGGTACACACTTGGAGCCATGTTACAGTTCTTTCATGATCGCTATATCAAATCTGTGGGACTCCTTCCCTAACAGCACTGTGGGTTTACCAATCAGATAAAACATCTACATTGAGCCAACAAGAACCAGAGGATTTCAAGAGGTAGCTCATCATCACTGTGGTGGCATGAAGCATTATTCTTTTTGTCGTAAGTTGTGGAAATCTAACTTCTAAGGGTATGCAGATTAACTGGTGCTACTTCAAATTACCTGCAATTCCTGAAGTTGCACATGGACATTTCAACCGAAATCGCTAATCTCTCAGCTTGTATTATTTTGACGTTCAATGACATTAGAAATGTTGACTGCTAGCGTAACCAAGATGCAAAGCCATTCCAATGAGTTCTTGACTTTAAACTAGTAAGGTCCAATTCTCATTTGTATCACAGGAAGGAGAATTTTAATTAAGTTATTTCCAATTCCTTCATGGAAAAGTGCATTCCTCCAACTCTATCTACTTATATACCTCTATTCCTTTCTGTCATTGAGATACAAGGCATTGAAATTCACTCAGTAAATTTCTCCATCTCTAACTCATCCTTTAAAATGTTCTTCAAAACTTATCCCTGTGAGCCATCATTAAGTTACCTCTCTCAACATCCCCTTCCTTGGCTCAATGTAGATGTTTTATCTGAAAGTAAACCTTTGGAATTTTTTTTTAAGATTAGATTCCCTACAGTGTGGAAACAGGCCCTTCGGCCCAACAAATCCACACCGACCCGCCGAGGAGCAACCCACCCGGACCCATTCCCCTACATTCATCCCTGACTAATGCACCTAACACAACGGCCAATTCACCTAACCTGCACATCTTTTGGACTGTGGGAGGTAACCGGAGCATCCGGAAGAAACCCATGTAGACATAGGGAGAATGTGCAAACTCCACCCAGATTTGACAACATACTTACACAGTTTGGGTTGTGGTTCTACCATTTCATGTCCTTGCTCAAATTTCGCAGAGTGCACAGTTTTGACAGTGAATGAAAAGTTGACAGTGAATCAGGTTTTGAGTGTGCACTGTTCAATTTGATCCATTCTCACACTTTAATTATTCTATGCAGAGTCATTAACGCATTGTTGGTCTCAAATTTAATAAATGTGAGATCAATATATGGTGGCTATCATCTTGCCCAATGAATGTCCTGCAATCAATATTTTTGAGTTCTTCATCTCATGTCAGCTTTGGCCTCAGTTTTCATTAACCCTGACCTCCTCAGGACCCAGACTTTAACTTCCAGTGATCTGTATTAAAAGAAGTAGCTGCAGAGTTGGTGGATTTACTGGTAATAATCTGGAAATGTTTTAATTCTGGAACAATCCCAGAGGATTGAAAAACTGCGAGTGTAACACCTTTATTTAAGAAGAGGAGTCAAAAATCTGGCAAATACAGGCAGGTTAGCTTGATGTCTGTTTTGGGAAAATGACAGAGTTTATTACAAAGGATGTAATAAGATAGCATTTAGAAATACATTATATGATCAAGTAGAGTCAACATGGCTTCATGAAGGGGAAATCCTGCCTGAATTCTTTGGAAGTGAAGTTGAAGATTATGACAACTGCCATGATCTTGTTGAATGGCAGAACAGGCTCAATGGGCTGAGTGGCCAACAACTGCTCTTATGTCTTATAGTCACTTCTCAAGAGTAATGAAGACTACCTTTGTGCTGGAGGCAATACATGTTCCTGGTTCTCACCGCAAGACAATAATAAAATATGTACAGCCGGTTTGATTTTCCTCAATGAAGTTCTCTTCCACTGCCATTCAGCACCTTCTCTTTCCCTTACTGATTACTCCCTCCTTGCATGACTCACTCTCTTATGGAGCTTGACTTTATGCTTTTTCTCTGCCTTGCCTTGTTCTCACCTCCATTTGATGTCAGCTCTCTGCATCCACCACAATTTGCACAAAACTATTTTCAGCTTGTGAGCAATGAATAAAGTCACACGGGTAACAATGCATTCATTCACAATGCAATCAGTAACAGTGAATGAGACACCTCTGGGACAGAACATTGCATAACATTCTAAATCATTACCTTTTTTAAAAAAAACAAGGGAAAAGGTTCATTGTTGTTGCTTCCTCATTAGTTAGGCAAATAAGGTAGCAACATTATTGGGAACTGGGTGACATCAATGACCAGGCTTAGTGCCATGGAGGATTGAGCAGATTGGGAAAGCTTAGTGTGAGCTAACCAAATGTAGATTGGGAGCAGCTGTTTGAAGGTAAATCCACATTTGATTTTTGGGAGGCTTTTAAAGAGAGGTTGATTAGACTGCATAACAGACATGTCCCTGTGAAAGTGAGGGATAGGAATGGCAAGATTAGGGAACCATGGATGACAGGTGAAATTGTGAGACTAGCTAAGAGGAAAAAGGAAGCATATATAAGATCTAGGTAACTGAAAACAGATGAAGTTTTGGAAGAATATTGGGAAAGTAGGACCAATCTGAAACAAGGAATTAAAAGGGCTACAAAGGGTCATGAAATATCTCTAGCAAACAGGATTAAGGGAAATCCCAAAACCTTTTATTGGGATGTTGGCCCACTCAAGGACAAAGGAGGAAAGTTATGTGTGGAGTTTGAGAAATTGGTTGAGATTCTTAATGTGTACTTTGCAGCGGTATTCACTGAGGAGAGGGACATGACGGATGTTGAGGTTAGGAACAGATGTTTTAGCTGGATGGATAGAGAACAGGCTGGGCAGCAGGAGACAGAGAGTAATAGTAGAAGGGCGTTCCTCAAAATGGAGAACTATGATCAGTGGTGTTCCACAAGGATCTATGTTGGGACCACTGGTGTTTGGAATATACATAAATGATCTGGACGAAGTTCTAGGTTTACAGGTGAAACTAAGATTGGTGGAGTAGCAGATCTCCCCTCAATCTTCTAAACTCTAATGAATTCAACCCCAGGTTCCTTAGCCGTTCATTGTATGTTAGGCCTACCATTCCAGGAGATCATCCGTATGAATCTCCACCGGACATGCTTCAGTGCCAGTATGTCCTTCCTGAGATGTGGGGCCCGAAACTGGACACCGTATTCTAAATGGAGCCTCACCAGAGCTTTACAAAGTCTTAGTAGCACATCACAGCTATTACATTCCAACCCTCTTGAGACAAATGACAACATTACATTTGCTTTCTTAACCACGGACTCAACTTGCAAGTCAACCTTTAGAGAATCCTGTACTAGTACTTCCAGATCTCTTTGCACTTTGGCTTTATGAATTTTCTCACTGTTTATAAAATAGTCCATGGCTGTGTTCTTTTTTCCAAAGTGCAAGGCCTCGCAAGACTAGGGTAGACAAAGTCAGAAGTCACACAACACCAGGTCAAAAACCAACCGGTTGATTTGAAATCACAATCTTTTGGAGCACTGCTCCTTCATCAGGCACAGTCCACTTCACCTGACAGGGGGACAGCACTTTGAAAGCTTGTGATTTCAAATAAACCTGTTTATTTGACATCATGTGGCTTCTAGCTAATAAAAAATGCTTGGCAATTATCAGTGGTGACTCAAAGTCGCAATTGGGAAGATATAAGCTTTCAACTTTGCACTCTTCAATGATATCATTGGATTTAGAAAATTTTAATGTGGGAAATTTCAGATGAAGTATGTCTTGTATTCATTTTCAGACTTTCAAAATCATCAATTTTCTGACTGTTTAAAATATGAAATACATTCCAAGTGTACAGCCACATGTATTCAATATACTTTTAACAGGCAGGCATATTAATGTTGTTGTGGTGTATAAATGAAGCTATCAACACAGAAAGGGGCAATTTTGCTAATCATTCCAAACAGTTTTGAAAGAAGGTCCCATTAATTCCTCTCCTCTCCCCTTGCTTTTAAACCTGCATTTTATCTTCCATTTTCACGTAAATTAATTTTGTATGTTACACTCAAGTTTGTTTCCACCAACCTTTTATGCAGTGCACTCCAGATCAGCACTGGATCTGTGGATTAGTGGTTTAAAGCACTCATAGAGATTCCGACATAATACTAATAAATAGGTAGAGGAAATCCTTGAGAGTATTGTTACATTTGCATAACATCTTTGGGGATGAGAGAAGGAGATGTTTTAAAGTATAAAACTTGGAAAAGGCTGATGAATGAGAGAGTCATTTGAACAGAAGCAACTATATCAATTAGGTCTACAAATGTCTTAGATAGACATCGGCACAGACCAAAAGGTAGAAGAGCAGAATTTGGCCATTTGGTTCATTGAGTCTGCATGGCTGCTTCATAATAGCTGATATAGAACATAGAACATAGAAAAATACGGCGCAGTACAGGCCTTTTGGCCCTCAATGTTGCACCAATCCAAGCCCACCTAACCTACACTAGCCCCTATCCTCCATATGCCTATCCAATGCCCGTTTAAATGCCCATAAAGAGGGAGAGTCCATGAACTCATGACTCGCTGAGTAAAGCATCTACCCCTAACATGTGTCCTATACCTACCACCCGTTAATTTAAAGCTATGCCCCCTCGTAATAGCTGACTCCATACGTGGAAAAAGGTTCTCATGGTCAACCCTATCTGAACCCCTAATCATCTTGTACACCTCTATCAAGTCACCCCTAAACCTTCTTTTCTCCAATGAAAACAGCCCCAAGTGCCTCAGCCTTTCCTCATACGAACTTCCTACCATACCAGGCAACATCCCGGTAAACCTCCTCTGCACCCGTTCCAGTGCCCCACATCCTTCCTATTGTATGGCGAACAAAACTGCACACAATACTCCAGATGCGACCGCACCAGAGTCTTATACAACTGCAACATGACCCCAGGACTCCGGAACTCAATTCCTCTACCAATAAAAGCCAGTACACCATATGCCTTCTTCACCGCACTATTTACCTGGGAG
>NC_057724.1:50957732-50977991 GCF_004010195.1 Chiloscyllium plagiosum
GACTCGCCGGCCTATAGTTACTAGGGTTATCCCTACTCCCCTTCTTGAACAAGGGAACCACATTTGCTATCCTCCAGTCTTCTGGCACTATTCCTGTAGACAACGAGGACATAAAAATCAAGGCCAATGGCTCTGCAATCTCCTCCCTTGCTTCCCAGAGAATCCTAGGATAAATGCCATCAGGCCCAGGGGACTTATCTTTTTTAACCCCAATCTCTCGCCTTTTCCCAGTAACCATTGATTTTCTTACTATGCAGGAACCTCTCTCTCTCTGTCTTAAGTATCCTCAATGACTTGGCCTCCACAGCCTTCTGTGGTAATGAGTTCCAAAGATTCACCACCCTGTAGCTTAAGAAATTCCTCCTCATCTCAGTTCCAAATGGTTGACCTATCAATCGTGTCCTAGTCTGTCCTACTAGTAGAAACACCTTCTCCATGTCCACTGTGGCTAGGTCTCTCAGTATCCTGTAAGTTTCAGTCAGATTCCCCCCTCATTCATCGAGTACGCCGAGCGTCCTCAACCACTCCTCGTATGGCAGTCCTTTTGTCCCCAAGATCGTTCTTGTAAACCTCCACTGGACCTCCTCCTATGCCAGCAGAAGCTTGCTTAGAAATGGGGTCCAAAACTATTCACAGTATTTCAAACATATTCTGACCAAAGCCTTAAACAGTCTCAGGAGTACATCCATGCTCTTGTATTCTCACCCTCGAAATAAATGCTAACATTGTATTTGCCTTGCTGACTGCCAATTTTACCTGTATGTTATCCTTAAGAGAAGCCTAAACTAGGACTCCTGAAGTCTGTTGTGTTTCAGATTTCCAAAGACTTTTCCAATTTAGAAAATAGGCTATGTCTCTATTCTTCCTACCCAAATGCATAATCTCACACTTTTGCACAGTGTTCCATCTGCCACTTCTTTGTCCACTTTGTGAGCCTGTCTAAGTTCTTCTGCAGCCTCCTAGCTTTCTCAACATGACTTATCCCTACACTAATTTTGAAGTCATCTGCAAACCTACCAACAATCTCTTCTGTTTCTTTGTCCAGATTGTTAATGTTAATGTGAATGATTATGGTTCTAACACTGATCCCTGCAGAACTCCACTAGCCAGCAGCTGCCTTTCTGAAAAATACTTCTTTGTCTTCCTCTCTGTCTTCTGCTCATCAGTCAATCTTCTATCCATGCCTGTACCTTCCCCCTGACACCATAGCTCTTGACTTATATATCAGCCTTCTGTTTGTCACTTTGTCAAAGGCCTCTGGAAATCTAAATGGATCACATTCACTGGCTCTCCTTTAATCATTTGCTTGTTAACACCTCAACGAATTCTAATAGATTTGTCATGCATGGCCTCACCTTTGAGTTCTGACTCTGCCCTATTTTAACATGCGCTTCCAAATATGCTGCAACCTCAACCTGAATGATGGGCTCTTAAAATCTTACTAAAGACCAAGGTCAGACTAACCAGCGTATGATTTCCCATATTCTGCCTCTCTCCCTTCTTAAACTGGGGTGTTGCATTTGCCATTTTCCAGTCCTTTGGAACCCTCCCCAACTCTAGTGATTCCTGAAAGATCATTACTAATGTCTCAACAATGTCCTCAGCTATCTCTTTCAGAGCTTTGGGGTGTAGTCCATCTGGTCCAGGTGATTTATCACCTTCAGGCCTTTCAACGTCCACAGCACATTCTCCTTAGTCTGAACCGTTACGACACAGCGGCTAACCCTCCTGCTAATTAAACCAAACATCCAGACAATTCACCTCGCCTCATTGTCTGTTAAAGAATGAGTGACGAACAACTCCCAAATTTCACTATTTAAAGAAAAGTATTATCAATTTATTCCTTAACTCTAAAAGTGAACGTTAAACAATAACTATTCACAACTCTAAACCCCCATTTCTCTTAACTGCTTGTTATCTGCCTCCAACTCTATAAAAATATACTGTTCCAATAAAAACTCTTATTAAAATTACATCAATTCAATTTCAAAACCACATAGCACCCATCATCCCCAGTGTCCTCCTTCTTTCTGCTGAAGATCTCCCTGGATTGTCTTTTGTCTTTGACTGCAAAGATGTTTCATATGAAAAAGGCACCTTTTTGATACAGAGCGTTTTGGATGGCAATGTTTATTCTCTGTTTGACTTTCAAAATGTCTGGGTTTTTTTGTACCCCAAACATCGGATCATCTCATTGGTTCAAGGTTGGCAAAAACAATAAATTCAAACGTGATTGGGATTTTGTATCCTGAGGCATAATTTAAACTGATTGTTAAATTCGAATTGTTGTCAAAACAGCAACCAAAACTCAGATATCTATTTCACAACCAAATATTATTTATTTTCAATTTTCCAGTACACTCTGGGACTGCTAATTAGTCACATGACAGATGATTGTAAGCTCTCACTGCAAAACAGCTTTCACTCTCAATTAAAAGTAATGTACACGCCTTCAACTTTATAACATTTGTAATGGCCATGGCTCTCAACTCTGCCCCCTGAAGTTCAGGTATGCTAATTTGACCATCAAGACTGATGCAAAATGCTTATTCAGTTCCTCCACCATTTCTGTGTTCCCCATTACTACTTCTCCAGCCTCATGTTTAGCATTTCATTATCCACTCTTGCCTCTCCTTTGCCTTTTACAAATCTAAAACAAACTCTGGCAATCCTCTTTCATATTGCATAACTTTCACATTGCTAGTTCACCCTAAAAATTCGTATTCATCCCCCTTGTTGCTTTTTTAGTTGTCCTCTGCTGATTTTGGACTTCCCAATCCTCTGACTTCCCACTAATCGTCACCACATTGTATGTTCTTTCTTTTGTTTTTATGTAATCCCTGCTCCCCTTGCAGCCATGTCTCCATAATACCCACAATATCTCATCTGCCAGTTTCAATCTGTGCTCTAAGCTCATTTAACTTGTTTTGTACACTATGTGCATTTAAGTACAACACCCTCAATCCTGTGTTGAGCAAGTCCTCACCTTCTCACAGTTGTCCCCTTATCTGCTATGCCTCAAGTTAGATTCCAGAATGTTTCCTTCCTTCTGTTCTACTAGAACATAGAACATTACAGCGCATTACAGGCCCTTCGGCCCTCGATGGTATGACAGGTTGGCACAATAATCTGAAGCCCATCTAACCTACACTATTCCATGTACGTCCATATGCTTGTCCAATGATGACTTAAATGTACTTAAAGTTGGCTAATCTACTACCGTTGCAGGCAAAGCATTCCATACCCTTACTACTCTCTGAGTAAAGAAACTACCTCTGACATCTGTCCTATATCTATCACCCCTCAATTTAAAGCTATGAACCCTCGTGCTCGCTGTCACCATACTTGGAAAAAGGCTCTCCCTGTCCACCTTATCTAACCCTCTGAAAAATCTTATATGTCTCTATTAAGTCACCTCTCAACCTTCTTCTCTCGAACGAAAACAGCCGCAAGTCCCTCATAAGACCTTTCCTCGTAAGACCTTCCCTCCATACCAGGCAACATCTTAGTAAATCTCCTCTGCACCCTTTCCAAACCTTCCACATCCTTCTTATAATGCGGTGACCAGAACTGTACACAATACTCCAAGTGCGACTGCACTAGAGTTTTGTACAGCTGCTGCAAAACCTCATGGTTCCAGGACTCGATCCCTCTATTAATAAAAGCTAAATTACTGTATGCTTTCTTAACAACCCTATCAACCTGGGTGGCAACTTTCAAGGATCTGTGTACCTGGACACCGAGATCTCTCTGCTCATCTACACTACCAAGAATCTTACCATTAGCCCAGTACTTTGCATTCCGGTTACTCCAACCAAAGTGAATCACCTCACACTTGTCCGCATTAAACTCCATTTGCCACCTCTCAGCCCAGCTCTGCAGCTTATCTATGTCTCTCTGTAACCTACAATATCCTTCGTCACTATCCACAACTCCACTGACCTTAGTGTCGTCTGCAAATTTACAAACCCATCCTTCTACGCCCTCATCCAGGTCATTTATAAAAATGACGAACAGCAGTGGACCCAACACTGACCCTTGCGGTGCACCACTAGTAACTGGACTCCAAGATGAACATTTCCCATCAACCACTACCGTCTGTCTTCTTTCAGCAAGCCAAATACTGATCCAAACTGCTATATCTCCCACAATCCCATTCCTCCACATTTTGTACAATAGCCTACTGTGGGGAACCTTGTCGAACTCCTTGCTGAAATCCATATACACCACATCAATCGGTTTACTCTCATGTACCTGTTTGGTCACCTTCTCAAAGAACTCAATAAGGTTTGTGAGGCACGACCTACCCTTCACAAAACTATGCTGACTATCCCTAATCAAATTACTCTTTTCTAGATGATTATAAATCCTATCTCTTGTAACCTTTTCCAGTACTTTACCAACAACTGAAGTAAATCTCACTGGTCTATAATTACCAGAATTGTCTCTACTCCCCTTCTTGAACAGGGGAACCACATTTGCTATACTCCAGTCTTCTGGCACTATTCCTGTAGACAATGACGATTTAAAGATCAATGCCAAAGGCTCAGCAATCTCCTCCCTGGCTTCCCAGAGGATCCTAGGATAAATCCCATCCGGCCCAGGGGACTTATCTATTTTCACACTCTGCAGTATATCTAATACCTCTTCTTTGTGAACCTCAATCACACCTAGTCTAGTAGCCTGTATCTCAGTAATCTCCTCGACAACATTGTCATTTTCTAGAGTGAATACTGTTGAAAAATATTCATTTAGTGCTTCCCCTATCTCCTCTAACTCGACACACAACTTCCCACTACTATCCTTGATTGGCCCTAATCTTACTCTTGTCATTCTTTTATTCCTTAAATACCTATAGAAAGCCTTAGGGTTTACCCTGATCCTATCCGCCAACCACTTCTCATGTCTCCTCCTTGCTCTTCTGAGCTCTCTCTTTAGGTCTTTCCTGGCTACCTTGTAACCCTCAAGCGCCCTAACTGAGCCTTCACATCTCATCCTAACATAAGCCGCCTTCTTCCTCTTGACCAGGGATTCCACTTCCTTCGTAAACCACGGCTCCCGCGCTCTACAGCTTCCTCCCTGCCTGACAGGTACATACTTATCTAGGACACACAGTAGCTTTTCTTTGAATAAGCTCCACATTTCTAATGTGCCTATCCCCTGCAGTTTCCTTCCCCATCCTATGCCTCCTAAATCTTGTCTAATCGCATCGTAATTGCCTTTCCCCCAGCTGTAACTCATGCCCAGTGTAATACACCTATCCTTTTCTATCACTAAAGTAAAGATAACAGAATTGTGATCGCTATCACCAAAGTGCTCACCTACTTCCAAGTCCAACACCTTGCTGGGCTCATTACCCAGTACCAAATTTAATGTGGCTTCGCCCCTTGTTGGCCTGTCTACATACTGGACAAAAAACTGACCCATTTATAGTACTCGTACTATAGTGTGCCCAGTCAATATTTGGAAAGTTGAAGACCCCATGACAACTACCCTGTCTCTCTCACTCCTATCAAGAATCATCTTTGCTATCCTTTCCTCTACATCTCTGGAACTATTCGGAGGTCTGTAGAAAACTCCCAATAGGGTGACCTCTCCTTTCCTGTTTCTAACTTCAGCCCATACTACCTCAGTTGACGAGTCCCCAAACATCCTTTCTGCAACTGTAATACTGTCCTTGACCAACAATGCCATACCTCCCCCCTCTTTTACCATATTCTCTGTTCTTACTGAAACATCTAAATCCTGGAACCTGCAACAACCATTCATGTCCCTGCTCTATCCATGTCTCCGAAATGGCCACAACATCGAAATCCCAGGTACCAACCCATGCTGCAAGTTCACCCACCTTATTCCGGATGTTCCTGGCATTGAAGTAGACACATCTCAAACCAACTCCTTGCTTGCCAGTGCCATCTTGCGTGCCTGAAACTTGATTTTGGACCTCCCTACTCTCAACCTTTACTATACTCTAACTACAATTTTGGTTCCCATTCCCCTGCTGGATTAGTTTAAACCCACCCCAATAGCCTTGGTGAATATCCCCCCCCCCCCCCCTCCCCCCCCCCCCCAGGATATTGGTACCCCTCTGGTTCAGATGAATACCATCCTGCTTGTAGAGGTACCATCTACCCCAGAAAGAGCCCCAATTATCCAAGAATCCAAATCCCTCCCTCCTGCACCATTCCTGTAGCCACGTGTTCAACTCCTCTCTCTCTATTCCTTGCCTCACTAGCACATGGCACGGGCAACAAACCAGAGACAACAACTCTGTTTGTCCTAGCTCTAAGCTTCCATCCGAGCTCCCTGAATTTCTGCCTTAAATCCCCATCTCTCTTCCTACCTATGTCATTGGTGCCTATGTGGACCATGACATGGGGCTGCTCCCCCTCCCCCTTAAGGATCCCAAACACACGATCAGAGACATCACAAACCCTGGCACCTGGGAGACAACACACCAACCGTGAGTCTCTCTTGTCCCCACAGAACCTCCTATCTGTCCCCCTAACTATGGAGTCCCCAATGACTACTGCTCTGCTCCTCTTCCCCTTTCCCTTCTGAGCAGCAGGGACAGACTCTGTGCCAGAGCCCTGTACCCCACTGCTTTTCCCTGGTAAGTCGTTTCCCCCCCCCCCCCCAACAGTATCCAAAATGGTATACTTATTGTTGAGGGGAATGGTCATAGGGGATCTCTGCACTGCCTGCCGGTTCCCTTTCCTTCCCTTGACTGTAACCCATTTGCCTTTTTCTTGTACCTTAGTAGTGACTACCTCCTGTAACTCCTCTCAGTAACCCCCTCTGCCTCCCAAATGATCCGAAGTTCATCCAGCTCCAGCTCCAGTTCCCTAACGTAGTTTTCGAGGAGCTGGAGTTGGGTGCACTTCCCACATATGTAGTCAGCAGGGATACTAGTGGTGACCCTTACCTCCCACATTCTGCAGGAGGAACATTCAACTGCCCTAACCTCCATTCCCATATTCTAAATTCCCAAAGAGACTGTTGAAAAAATAAGGAATAAAACAAACTCATTACCTTATCAATCTGGCGCACAGGTCCTTTTTTTTGGTTAGAGGAGGAGGATGGGTGGCAGACACAACCCGAATAGTGTTTTGGGTAACGCAACCACACAAATATATGACTTCCCAGAGGTCCTTCTCTCCTCCCTCGCTCCTCTCGGCAAATGGAGGCCCGACTCCCGAGGTAAATCCCTTTTAATGCGGGACTTGTTCTGGGAGATTAAATAACTTCCCCTGAGCCCTCCTCCCCTTTAATTTGTCTGAGTTTGTGGTGAAGGACATGGAAGATATAGAGTGTAGGGATATAGATGGTGACATCTTGAAAAATTTCCATATTACACAGGAGAAAGTGCTGGATGTCTTGAAATGCATAAAATTGGATAAATCCTCAGGAATTGGTCAGGTGTATCCTAGAACTCTATGGGAAGCTAGGGAACTAGTTGCTGTGCCCCTTGCTGAGATATCTGTATCATCGATAGTCACAGGTAAGGTGCCAGAAGACTGGAGGTTGGCTAACGTGATGTCACTGTTTAAGAAAGGTGATAAGGACAAGCCAAGGAACTATAGACCAATGAGCCTGACATCAGTGGTGGACAAGTTGTTGGAGGGAATCCTGAGGGACAGGATGAACATGTATTTGGAAAGGCAAAGACTGATTAGGGATAGTCAACATGGCTTTTTGCATGGGAAATCGTGTCTCACAAACTTGATTGAGTGTTTTGAAGAAGTAACAAAGAGGATTGATGAGGCAGAGTGATGGATGTGATCTATATGGATTTCAGTAAGGCATTCAACAAGGTTCCCCATGGGAGTCTGGTTAGCAAGGTTCAATCTCATGGAATACAAGGATAACTAGCCATTTAGATACAGACCTGTCTCGTAGGTAGAAGATCGAGGGTCGAGGGTTGTTTTTGAGACTGGAGGCCTATGACCAGTGGAGTGCCACAAGGATTGGTGCTGGGTCCACCACTTTCATCATTTATGTCAATGATTTGCAAGTGAGCATAAGAGGTGCAGGTAGTAAGTTTGTAGATAACACCAAAATTGGAGGTGCAGTGAACACCCAAGAAGGTTACCTCTGACTACAACAGGATCTTGATCAGATCGGCCAATGGGCCAAGGAGTGGCAGATGGAGTTTAATTTAGATAAATGTGACGTTGCATTTTGGGAAAACAAATTTTAGCAGGACATATACACTTAATGGTAAGGTCCTGGGGAGTGTTGCTGAACAAAGAGACCTTGGAGTGCAGGTTCATAACTCCTTGAAAGTAGAGTCACAGGTAGATAGGATCATGAAGAAGGTGTTTGGTATGCTTTCCTTTATCGGTCAGAGTATTGAGTATAGGATTTGGGAGGTCATATTGCGGCTGTACAGGACATTGGTTAGGCCACTTTTGGAATATTGTGTACAATTCTGGTCTCCTTCCCATCGGAAAGATGTTGTGAAACTTGAAAGGGTTCAGAAAAGATTGACAAGGATGTTGCCAGGGTTGGAGGATTTGAGCTATAGGGAGAGGCTGAATAGACTGCGGCTGTTTTCCCTGGAGCGTCAGAGGCTGAGGGATGACCTTATAGAGGTTTATAAAATCATGAAGGGCATGGATAGGGTAAATAGACAAAGTCTTTTCCCTGGAATGGGGGAGTCCAGAACTGGAGGGCATAGTTTTAGGGTGAGAGGGGAAAGATATAAGAAGGGACCTAAGGGGTAACTTTCTCATGTAGAGGGTGGTACATGTATAGAATGAGCTGCCAGAGGAAATGGTGGAGGCTGGCACAATTACAATATTTAAAAGGCATCTGATGGGTGTATGAATAGGAAGGGTTTGGAGGGATATGGGCCAGGTACTGGCAAGTGGGACTAGACTAGATTGGGATATCTGGTCAGCATGGACGAGTTGAACCGAAGGGTCTGTTTCCATGCTGTAAATCTCTATGACTCTAAGTCCTTGTGACCTTGATTTGCCTTGATTTGCGATGTCAGTTTGTCGATCTTATTGCAAGTGTTTCATACATTAAGATACAAAACCTTTAATTTTGCTCTATTAGCGAGTTTCCCTCGATTGTTATGGTTCCTCAGTATGACGTTCACACATTCAGTCCCTTCCTTTTATTAGCTGACAATAATTAACCCTATCACTATTAGCTGTCCTATCTGCTCCTTTACCTTTGATTTTCTGATTTTTCATGTAATTGAAGCCATCCCCTCCTCCTGTTATTTAGTTTAAAACCTTATTTCGAATCAGTAAATATCACATCAATCAATGAGTCTCTTCCACTGAGTTAACATAACTTCATACAGTCCAGAAGAGGTTCTCAGCCCATCGATTCTGTACTGCCACTTTTCTGCTCCAATCCCATAGCCTTGAATGTTATGACACTTCAAGTGCTCTCTTTGGCAGTGCATTCCCAGACTCCCATGAACCTCTGGGTGAAAAGATTTTTTCTCAAATCCCCTATAAAACATAGATCTTGTGCTTCTTCTTTGGGAACAGTTTTGCAGTTGGAAGTCTGTACTGACTGGAACAATGACATGAGGTCAGGTTGACTGACTCCCCTTCTCTTCCCTCTACTCATTTGACTGCTTATTTCCAATTTTGGACCAATAGCTTGAGCAAGCTGAATCTAAATTGCGTCAGTTCTCTGCTGCTGAATGCTTTAATAATTTTTGAGATGACTTAATTCCTTAGTCATTAATGAACAATGCTATATCTCTCTTGTTATCTATATTTTGTAATCTTTTGTATATTTTACCTGAAATTGTACCCTGACCAGTCTCTAGTAAGTTACTTATAGAACATATGTTCTAATAGGAAAGAGGAAACTAGAAGGATGAATGGTTATTAGATCATTCAGGGTGGGTTACCTGAAGTGTTTTTTTGAATTTGGTGTGGCATGTGAATACATAGTGCAGAAGAAGTTTTGACATACGACCCATTCTGTGCAGGGATATCCAGGAAAAAGAATCCTTCCAAAGGATTCTCTTGATCAGTCTTAGTTTAAATACAATCTTTTGGGATGTTGTTATATCAGAGATATACCATAGTAAATGTTACTCAAATCTATTTGTCATTATTAAATCTTGTTTCTGAGAGAATAAGAAATTGGAATCATGTGCGAAGTTATTTGAAAAATATTTATTCAATTTTGTCATTACTTGTAGAATCAATGGATGAATGTTCTACTAATTGTAACGGAAATGGCGAATGTATCTCTGGCCACTGTCACTGTTTTCCAGGATTTCTTGGCCCTGACTGTGCACGAGGTAAAGCCAATTGTAACAAGTAGTCTGGCAAACATAATTGTGTTGTAGTATTCTGTGACATCAGACTCACTTTTTATCGTTCAAACATTTTCTCCATCAGCCACATGGTTAGTAGAGACTCCTAGCCCTCACCCACCCCCCTTGTCACCCACTGTTTTTCCAGATTTCTACATAACCCCTCTGCACCCCCCATGAACCTTCATATCAATTATGTCCCTTCCATATCCATTCCTTTATCCCCATGTCCTTTGCTTGCCTCCTGTGCTATTATTAATCTTAATTTAAAAAAAAGACATTTAAATAAAAATGTCAAACCAGGATAAGTATGTTACAACTTCTAAAGTTGTCAATTGAACAATGAAAGTGCCTCCCATCATGCTGTGTAACCAGCCCTATACTTAGCTGAGCCCTTTACTCATTCTTAGAACTCATCCAAGTATTTGAAATGAGGCCACCTGGGCAAACAGATAACAGACCTTCAGTCAAACATCTTTTGTCAATCCACTTGCAAAATGGCATCATTAGGAACGCATGGCTGAACTTCAGGACTGACTAATAGATACAGTCCTATAGGTAATCTTGACACAGATTGAAGGTGAATGCTTTATTCTTGACTGACATTTTTGTAGCATTGTATTTTTTCTTTCTTTGGTACAATTTTTCAAATGCCAAACTACTTATTTGTGTAATATTAAGATATGTAATTAGAATTAAAGCTTTATTCATAAATATTATGACTGTATAGGACCTTGTAACCATAATGTGGCTATGGTTGACTTTGGGGCAGAGAGAATATAAGGGAACATGGTGGTAGCATGGGGACATTGGCAAGTTCTCTAAAATCAACCTGCCGAGAGGTTCTCAACTCCTCAGATGCAAATAGCACCCCATCCCTTCACAAAGTTCAGAAGCTGACCAGCTGGTGGGATCCCATAAGTTTCCAAAACCTTCCTATCATGATGAAAATAATATGCTGTATGAAGATCATACTTCTCCTCCATCTTTATCATATCTACCCACAATCCATACCCTGCCCCTGACAACTCCCTGCCCATCCCCATGTTTCCTAACTATAGAAAGATGATATTGGTCAGGGATGGAGGAGTAAAATTAATATTCTGGCCTCTCTGGTCTAATTTTACCCATTCCAGGCTCAATTATAGGCAGCTATGGGAGCAAGGTTCTGCCCTATTATCTCTATATGTTGTGGTTATTTAGTTTCAAAGAGAGTAAATTCAATCCAAATACGATATAGAATATGGGCCAATTTCACTGATCCAGTATTTGACCTGTTCAACTATAATTATGTAGAATTTGGATTTTGATTCATAGTTTATTCTTATGGGGACACCAAAGTACCTTCCTCTGAAGAATTTTCTTAATTGTTTGTTGTCCTTGTTTCACTGATGTGAGCAAGCTGTTGGCATGGAACTCAGTTTGATTTCCAAATAATTGACTTCAGACACCAAAGAGAGAATTGCTGATGTGTTTCAAAGTGAACATGCTCATTTTAAGTGAACATATTCCAATTACATGCTTCCCTTGTAGTTTGACTTTGAGCTAATTGGTGGCGTTATAGAGATCCCTGTAATATATCTTCCATTTTAGGAAAAGGGAACGTGTTCACTTTCCCTCATTCACTTTCAGCTTAGTCAGCAATAGACTCTCTAAAGTCTCAGTAGTTCAGACCAGTTCTAAATTTGATCCCATCTTCTTTGTTCATTTACTTGAACTTATCCAGAGTTTTGCTCCTGACTCCAAAATCAAGAGCCTAAGCCCTTTAATACAATTGACTCGGTGAAGTTATTGGCAGGTGGCAGACTCTTCTGGAACTGCAAACTGGCAATGAGTTGGTTTTAAAAATTGAACTTAAAAATTAGCTTTGAAAAATGTCAAAATATATTGCACTCTTTGACTTTCTTCAGCACTGCCAGATACAAGGCCTGTGACAACACTCTGGTGTGTTGCTATGCAATCTTGCATCATTTTTATTGAATCATGACAGAGATATGTCCATTAATGATCAAATGCTAAAGAAATATTAGCATTGTCATGAAAAAGCGCAACGTTAGTCCTATTTATATTGAAATAAACTTTCTGCATAATTCAGAAAATGTGAAATGTGCAAGAGTGGGCTTTGAAGTCCTGTGTTGGAACTAATATATTGTTTCTATCCATTTGCAGACTCCTGCCCTGTCCTCTGCAGTGCAAACGGTCAATATGAAAAAGGCCACTGCTTGTGCCACAGTGACTGGAAAGGGCCAGAGTGTGATGTACCAGGAGATCAATGTATTGATCCAACGTGCCATGGCCATGGAACATGTGTTGCAGGAGTTTGCATTTGTGTTCCTGGCTATCGAGGTGAAAGTTGTGAGGAAGGTTGGTCCAACTAGAATATTTTGCATTCTGTTAAATCTATTCAATGTTATGAATGTTAAGAAGCACAGCAGCGATGCAACTTTATGTTCAGTAGAAATTATACCTGTGCAAAATGCGACTTAAGGTGAATAATTTGGTGTGTTGGCATGGTAGAACATTGCAGTATTTTTGCCCAACCCCCTAAATTCATTGGGAAACAATCCTGATTAATCTATGTTACAACATTGACTCAGAATTCATACTGGTTTGACCTGCTGGGCATGGGAAATTTACCAGAGACTCCAGTTCTGGGACTGAATTCCACTTGCCAATACAGGTGTAAAAGCAGCTGAGTAAGCTCACAAATTAGAGGCATGCCTGGCCCCACAATGATTTTACAAGCAATGGAGGAGACATCAGGCGGTTTGAGCTCACAAGGTCTGGTTGAGGCCTCTAAATGGGCAATTATCATAGTTTGGATGGCTTCCAAGTCATATTATCAGAGATCCTATCAAAGGTCATTGGCAGATACAGTCAAATCTATTTCTCTCTCAAAGATGCTGCAGACGTGCTGAGTACTTGTAGCATTGTCTGATTGTAGATCAGAGTCATTGCTGTGTATTATTTATTATTTGCCTCCTATTTTTCTACATTTTATTTTGTTTTATTTGATTCTTCACTCCTTAGAAGTTTGACCTTTGCTTGTGCCACTCTGATACCTGCAACTTAACTATTTAACTTCCACAACATCATCAAAGTGCTTTGCTGGATCATGTCCTTTGTCTGAACAAAATAGCTGAGGCACAATCCTGGAGCTCCCACTCCCAATGGTATTGTTGGTGTCCCTATGCAAACTGGATTTACAGTGATTTAAGGGGAACTGGAAATGGAAAATAACTACTGGTCCAGCTAATGACATCCACATTCCATGATTCATTTTAAAAACAGCCATATGTATGTACCTAGTCATTAGACACACATATCCTTCTGAGCAATATATGAGACATCATCAACAATGTAAACAACAGAATGTCACATGAAGGTTACTTTTTTTAACTTTCCAGCCTGAATGGTTTCAGTGGCATTTCTAATCCTGCAGCACAATCTGAAATTGATAATCCTTTCACTTTATTAGTTCAGTTTATATTCTGTTTCATAGCACTGTGAATAAGGGCATTTTCTGATTAGATTAGATTACCTACAGTGTGGAAACAGGCCCTTCGGCCCAACAAGTCCACACCAACCCTCCAAAGAGCAACCCGCCTAGACCCATTCCCCTACACCTAACATTACGGGCAATTAAGGATGGCCAATTCACCTAACCTGCACATCTTTGGACTGTGGGAGGAAACCGACGCAAACCTGGGGAGAATGTGCAAACTCCACACAGACAGTTGCCCAAGGCGGGAATTGAACCCAGTTCCATGGCACTGTGAGGCAGCAGTGAAATATATTTCCTTCTCTTCAATGGAAGACATTATGACTGAGCTGGGTGCTGAACACTGGAGCCAAAATCTCTCAATCTCCAAACACAGGATTATTGATTTATCAGTTTTGAAAAAAAACTGAAGGAAATCATTCTTGCCATGTTTGAATGATGGTATTATTGTTGGTTGATAATGTCATGAATTCACTGTTTAGGAGCAATTTATTGCAGATGCAAGAATTTGTACTGAAAACATGAAATCTCCAGCATGATATCACTCTTGCTGGTTTCTCAGCGGACCAAAATCACTGATCTTTTCACTAAGGTTTTCAACAAGTCTTATTTTCAATACCATTTTCTTTGGTTAACTTTGGGAACCTGGCACTTGAGGGAATTTTGTAACGAGGAAGGTAGCATCAAGAGTAGAATCAGCAGACCAGAAAATTTAGAGAATTATAGGAGTGCTTGAAAGTCAATCCATAGAGTGATTTAAAATGTCTTATTCCTTAATTTGAATAATGTACTTTAAATCACAAATCAACTTGGGCCAAGCCTTATTTAGTTGGGGAAAATGCCATCAGATGGGATGAGGGGAAAGTTCTCATTCCGAGCTGTCAGCTCTTTCTTCCTAACAAAGGGTCAATGGTTGCCATTGATGCATAGTTCTGACTTAGATATCAACATTTGCAAAGGTATCTTTGGTTGTTGATGAAAATTAAGCAGTGTGAAATAAGTGCCTGGCTACTTTGTAACTACAAGCTTTCAACTTCAGGTTTAATATAACCGCCATTTTGTTACCTTTCAAGTGTTGTGCAAAATGATTGAGTGTTCCACAGTCTCCAAGACAAGAGCAGAAGTTTCCGTTGCATGCGTTAGTGAATCAAGCACTCAGTGCTTCAACCCACTAAAACAGACTACTGGCCCAACCCCAGGAGCCTACTTGGCAGCAATATGTTGCTTTCTGGTCTGTTTTCATAAGGATAAGATACTGCATTATAATCTTCTGCAATTTTATTGCAATTATCTGAAAACTGTTGCGTGTTTCAGCAAGTAGACTAACTGCATTAACTAATAAGAATGAACTACTTGAAAAATACTCAAAAACCATTTTGTAAGTCTTTATTTATGAATGACATCTGTCCTATTTAGTAAATACTCTTGGTTATATAAAATGTTTTCAGCATTGATTTGTTATAATGGTTTAAGTTCTGATAGACCAGTAGGTTGGAAATCTCGTCTGCATGTCGGCTATAAGAACAGCCTGCAGTATTCATAATTTATGTGAGTTGAAGTCATACCAACTCTCCTGTAACAAAAAAAGTGCATGTTTTGGGAATAAATGGACCTCAGCTGATTGTGAATTATATAGATTTTTTTTAACGTTCATACTATTGTAGTAATAGGTGCATTTCTATCACTGAGGCTGCAATATGTACCTGATAGAATAAGCACTATACACTGCATCACAACACACAGTTGAGTTCATTTCTGCATTTTACCAGCCCAATCCATTGAAATTGACACAACTAGCATTATTATTTCAAGTATAATCTACATCCAAAAGATTAAGTTTCTACAGACATTCATGTTGGTTTAAGAATAACTGTTCTGGAAGCTGACCCACAAAATCACATTCCTGGATTGAATTAATAAAATGCCTTACAAAATTTTAAATATTAAAGGATAATTAGTTTCCTAATGAAACATTAACATACAACAATTGATCTAAAAATGATCCTTATTATTCTTATTATTAAAGTTGTTCCCAATTATTTGAAAATAATTTGCTCACATCAGTTTATATATATTTGTGAAAATTCCATTTTCAACTCAATGAATAGAATGAGTTATAATTCTTATATACCAGAGGGTTTTTGTTTTGATACAAGGGAAAAACGTGTTCTTAAACATTCGAAGAAATCGTTGGACATATTGGAATAAAATACTTGGAACTTCAACATGCAAATAAAAAGAAGGAACATAATTGGTAAAATCAGATGTAAAAAATTGGTAAAACTCTTCGCACAAACTTTGATCAGATGTTTTGTTTATTTTTGATATTATTATAGATTGATTTATCTAAAAAGTGTAATCTGTTATCACCTGGTGGGAAGGAAAGGCTGAGATATGAGGGAAGAGGTGATGGATAAATGAATTAAGAGTTAGTAGGATGTGAGTTGGTTGTATAAATATGGGGAACTAGTAATCAGTGACTTTAATGGAGTGTTGCTAAGCAAAATAAAGCTCTTACATTAAAGTGAACAATTTAATGAATTTACTTAATATTTTTTAAGTACAGTTAACTTTTGCAGCATAATTGCTGTTTACTTTTATTTAAACTGTTATTATTTTCTTTTTCTTTAGAAGACTGCTTGGATCCGACATGTTCAGGACATGGTGTCTGTGTACAGAGTATATGTCACTGTGCTGTTGGCTGGGGAGGACTTAAATGTGAAGTCCCAGCAGCTGTTTGTCATGAGCAATGCTCAGGCCATGGGACCCTAATGCCAGAAACAAACACCTGTAACTGCGACCACAACTGGACAGGACCTGACTGCTCAACAGGTAATTACAGATATTGCCTGCTACTTTTAAAGCTGTCATTCATCACAGGAATTTCTCTATTGGCACAACATATTAGTCTGATCCAAATTTGACCAGTTTTAGAGAGCGAGATTTGCAAATTAAAACCAGAAATTGGAATTTAATTCAGGCAATAGGGGTCTTTACCCATCAAGCTGAGAGCCCTATTATGTCTCATTTCAAGAAGTCCCATCATATTAAGAACCAATTAGATATTGAAGTATTTAGCAATAGATTTTACCTGGGATCAAGGACTCTGGAGAGGCCTACAGCTCCTCATTGCCACTGAGGTATTGGTATAGCTGCTGGCAATATGCCCATTGGAGTCCAGGACTAGCAAAGGACCACAGCCAGAGGCGAATGGGGTTGATGAGGAGATTGCCATGTTGATGTTGCATGAGAAAGTGGGCAGGGTGGATTGGAGGCAAAGACTTTGGCTTTCATTAAGAATTTATGTTCTGCTCTTAGCAGCTTGGAATCTCGTGACAGTCCCTTTTGCTCTTCAACTTAATCAGTGGAGGTTTTGCTGTCAGCAAGAGATTGACATGGGGCGATTCCCATGAATTAAGTGTACCCAGACACCACGGGTTCCCATTATAACAAGTAGCATTAAGTCCAGTCCAGTCCGTGTCCTAAATTCACTGTAAGATGGTTTGCTTTGCCACCATAACTGTATCATGTCTCTATAATTAAAATACTGTTATTCATCAGCTTTGTTTTACTTTGTATTACATGCTGCAGTGTATTTAAAGCTTCACACCTATACATACAAAGTGCCCTGAGGTGTTAAAAGTTAGAAAGTTAAGGAGAGGAATCAATTAGAAAAATTCAAGTTCCAAGGAAGCTGGTCAAAGTGGAAATTTTAAAAAATTATTGAATGGGATGTGAGTGTTCCTGACTGGCTGATAGTTTATGCTAATCACTGAATACTCTTCACTAGGTGCTGATAATGGTAATAATGTTGAAATTCAGGGAGGAGTTAGATTCCCTCTTGTAGGCAATGATAATTCCATGCCACTTGAATATTATTTGCCACTTATCAGCTTAAGCCATGAGCAAGTTTTGCAGCATATGTATAAAGACAGATTCATGGTGAATGGTCCTAAAGTAATAATCCAAAGATGTGCAGGTTAGGTGGATTGGCCATGCTAAATTGTCCATAGTGACCAGAGAAATACCAGCTGAGTGGGTTAGCTATTGTAAGTGTAGAGTTATGACAACGGGGAAGGGGCTGGGTCTGGGCGAGATGCTGTTGGAGGTTGGTGCAGACTCGATGGGTCAAATGGGCTCGTTCCACATTTTTGGGATTCGATGATTCTATAATTCTGTTCTACGGAGCTCCTGTATCAGGATCAACGACCATCCCCACTACTGACCTTATGGTCATCAATGGAACAACTGAAAATCGTTGGGACTGAGACATTATCCTGAGAAACTGATGCAGAAATATCCTGGGGCTGATAAGATTAGCTTCCAAGACCTGCATCATTTTCATTTCTGCTGGATATGACTCTAGCTTGTGGAGAGTGTTCACCTCATTCCCAGTAACTTCATTTCTGCCGTGGCTCCTTGATGTCATAACTGTATAAACAAACAAATATCAATGAAAAATTGACAGTGAAAAGCAATGTCTTGTGAGCAATACAGGCAGATCACATAGTTAAATAGCATAGATAAGTAAATAATAGGTAAACAGCAGCAAAAACAAAAACACAGGTACAGGCGAACGTTAAGTGTTTGAGTGCATTCAGTATTCTAACAACAGTAGGGTAGAAACTGTTTCAAAAACGGCTGGTGCATATGTTCAGGCTTCTGTACCTTCTCCCCGATGGTAGAGGTTGTAGAAAAGCATTGCCAGGGTGGGATGGATCTTTGAGATACTGGTGGCCTTTCCTTGATAGCGGGCCTGGTAGAATAATTCTACAGTTGGGAGGTTGGCCTTTGTGATTGTCCAGACCAAGTTCACCAGTCTATGTAACTGTCTCCGATCTTGAATGGTACAGTTGCCTTACCAGGTAGTCATACATCCAGATAGAATGCTCTCGATGGCACACCTATATAAGTTGGCAAGGGTATTTGCCATCATGCCAAATTTTCTCAGCTGCCTGAGGAAGAAGACACATTGTTGGGCTTTTGTAACCAGTGCGTTCACATGAAGAGTCCAAGATATAAAACAAAAAGCTGAGATTAAAAGTCTGTCAATGTAATACTGCATTTGTTAATGAAGTAATGCCACCTTTTAAGAATATGTTAGATAGGAAGTTTAAGAAAGATATGAACAAATGGATATGAAATTAGAGCATAATCTGCTTAAGTAGCATGCATGTCATACGTGTGTCAGTCCAACAAGAGACAATCTAACGATTGGTTTTTGACATTCAATGGTATATTACCATTGCTGAATCTCCCACTCTCAACATCCTGGATATTACCATTGACAGAAACTGAATTGGACCAGCTAGGCAAATACGGTGGCTACAGAAATAGATCATGGGCTGGGAATCTTGCAGTGAGCAGCACTCCTCCCCTCCATTCAAAGCCTGTCCACCATCCACAAGGCACAAACCAGGAAGATGATGAGTAGCTTCCACTGGACAGGTGCACCTTCAACAACACTCTTCCAGCACATGGGAGCCCATTTCTTTTGCACTTTCTAAATCCACTGCCTCTGACATCTTGAAGGACAAAGGCAATAGAACATAGAACATAGAACATAGAAGAATACAGCGCAGTACAGGCCCTTTGGCCCTCGATGTTGCGCCGATCCAAGCCCACCTAACCTATACTAACCCACTATCCTCCATATACCTATCCAATGCCCGCTTAAATGCCCATAAAGAGGGAGAGTCCACCACTGCTACTGGCAGGGCATTCCATGAACTTACGACTCGCTGAGTGAAGAACCTACCCCTAACTTCAGTCCTATATCTACCCCCCCTTAATTTAAAGCTATGCCCCCTCGTAATAGCTGACTCCATACATGGAAAAAGGTTCTCATGGTCAACCCTATCTAAACCCCTAATCATCAAGTCACCCCTAAACCTTCTTTTCTCCAATGAAAACAACCCCAAGTGCCTCAGCCTTTCCTCATACGAACTTCCTACCATACCAGGCAACATCCTGGTAAACCTCCTCTGCACCCGTTCCAGTGCCTCCACATCCTTCCTAAAGTATGGCGACCAAAACTGCACACAATACTCCAGATGCGACCGCACCAGAGTCTTATACAACTGCATCATGACCTCAGGACTCCGGAACTCAATTCCTCTACCAATAAAAGCCAGTACGCCATATGCCTTCCTCACCGCACGATTTACCTGGGTGGCAACTTTCAGAGATCTGTGTACATGGACACCAAGATCCCTCTGCTCATCCACACTACCAAGTATCCGACCATTAGCCCAGTACCCCATCTTTTTGTTATTCTTCCCAAAGTGAATCACCTCACACTTAGCTACATTGAATCCCATTTGCCACCTTTCTGCCCAGCTCTGCAGCTTCTCTATATCCTGCTGTAACCTGCCACAGCCCTCCTCACTGTCCACAACTCCACCTATCTTCGTATCATCTGCAAATTTACTGACCCACCCTTCAACTCCCTCATCTAAGTCAT
>NC_057724.1:50979356-50990626 GCF_004010195.1 Chiloscyllium plagiosum
CCTGCCTGACAGGTACATAGTTATCAAGGACACTCAATAGTTGCTCCTTGAACAAGCTCCACATATCTTTTACACTCTTGCCTTGGAGTCTACTTTTCCAAGCCACACATCCTAAGTCATGCCTCACCGCATCATAATTTCTCTGACCCCAGCTATAACTCTTGCCCTGTAGTACACACTTTTCCCTCTCCATCACGAGTGTAAAAATCACCGAATTATGGTCACTATCCCCAAAGTGCTCACCTACCTCTAATTCTAACACCTGGCCTGGTTCGTTACCCAGAACCAAATCCAGTATGGCCTCACCTCTTTTTGGCCTGTCTACATATTGTGTCAGGAAACTCTCCTGTACACATTGAACAAACACTGACCCATCTAACGAACTTGAGCTATAGCTTTCCCAATCAATATCAGGAAAGTTAAAGTCCCCCATAACAACCACCCTATTACTGTCGCTCATCTCCTGAATCACCTTCCCTATCCTTTCTTCAATGATTCTAGGACTATTTGGAGGCCTGTAAAAGACTCCTAACAGGGTGAGCTCACCTTTCCTATTCCTAACCTACCTCAGATGGCGAGTCTTCATCCATCGTCCTTTCCACCACTGTAATACTATCTTTGACAAGCAATGCCACACCTCCCCCTCTTTTACCCCCATCTCTGACCCTACTAAAACATTTAAATCCTGGAACCTGCAACAGCCAATCCTGTCCCTGTTCTAGCCATGTCTCCGTAATAGCCACAACATCGAAGTCCCAGGTACCAACCCACGCTGCAAGTTCAATAGATACATGGAAATGCCACCAAGTTACTCATGATTATGACTTGGTACTTTATTGTTGTTCCTTCAATATCGGTGAGTCAAAATCCTGGAACTCCCTTCCTAACAACTCTGGAGATCCTTACATCCCAATGACTGCAGTGGGTCAAGAAGGCAGCTCAGTACCTGCCTGTCCAGTCAATGAATTCTGGCCTACCCAATGATACTCACATCCCATGAATGAATATACACTGATGGAAATGACTATTTTTAAAAATCATAATATCTTAACTTGTTTAAGTATTTAGAAGTTTCTTAATCGAGGCGAACATTAAAATAACCAATTTATTTGTATCTGTGATCAGCAAACAGACAACGAAGGTTATTGAACCCTATTTTGAGCCTAACTTGAAATATATACCAGTGTTTCTGAAATATTTTGCACTTTATACAGTGGAAATCAGTGTTGCCAATAATAAACAAAAAAATGTATGCTCATATAAATTCCCATGTGTTGTTATAACAGATGTTTTAAGCTGTTTGAGTTGGTTTTGAAGGCGATATGAAAATGTCATGCTGACAGATATTATCTGAATATGCTAACTAATTTCTTCTCTAATTAATAGCAGTGATTTCTACAATATATGCTTAGCATTCTGCAAATGTATGGTAAAACCAAGCTGAATTAGTCACAAGAGATCTAATTTCAATAATTGTCTTAACTATAATTTTGGTCACTTATATTATTTGTTTAAGTTGTACCTCCTATTAATATGATTAATGTGTAGTTCATAATTAAAGTGTGTGTTGGATTGCTGCAAACAGCAACTTACCACAATCAGTGGTAAATATTTGGTAACATGACCCCAAACAGGATGAATCAAGCATGAAGTGTAACACGAGTAACACAAATGGGAATCAACAAAACAGCCTACAGGGAGGATTCATGAGCATCTAGCACAGTAGCATTTGTGCTGGAACCATTTTTTAAAAATTCAATCTTTTTTTTGGATTACTTCCTCGATCAAAGACCTGCATCTATTCAACTGAAATAAACAAAAAAGGAAGTCTAGCGAGATAGAAAACATTTGCTTTCTCTTTTTTTGTCAGACGATGCAAGGTATATTTAGTTCCCAATGAGATGTAGGTGGACAATAGTTTTGCGATACGTATTTGTTTAATTCAATAGTTCAAATTTAAGCAGTTAATTGGCATTGCTTCCATTGGCTTGAATTTCAATAAAACAATTTTTAAGCCTTTTGACTTCAGTTCTGTGCCTTGGCCTTGGAATCAAAGGCTCGGATATTCAAATTCAAATGTTCAGATAGTCATTGGAGCAGCACAGACTGGAGTTGCAAATCGGGACTCTGCAGGATCCCAGTTGCAGCTGATTCCATGGGAATTGGCCAGCAAATTGAAGATTCCAATGGACAATTTCCATGTGTCTCCAAGCCTCTGAAAGAACGCATTAAAGACAGGGAATTCAGAGCTCCATTTAAGTTAATTGTTACCCAGCAAATATTTGATGGTTAACATCTTGTTTTAACTCATAGGTAATTAAAGCTGACCTCCAACTTACCTCAGAGCCCCATAATTACGCCTTCTCTGAAACCATACACAACCTGGATTCCTGGTACACAAGCATCCGAACCAAAACCCTGCAACCCCAACATGTTTTCCACACTTAATTTACAAATATATCCTTTCACAGCAACCATCAAAGTGACTGATTTGCATGCTGGATAGTTGAATCTCAGAAACTACGCACTACACCCTGTTGCAGCTGCAAAAGGGGGCGCGGTTTAACTTGCCTCAACTACCCTGAAGTATGAGGAACAGTGTGCATTTGATATATGCTTCACATTTCAAAAGGGGCTGGGATCAGAATTCGACCCAGAAATGCAAAAATCAATGCTAACAGATAAAAATACAAGCCATTTGCCACTCCTTGGAATATCCTAGCCAATACTCATGCTGGTCTGATGAGCCATGAGTATAAATTGAAGGAATTGGAGATGTTTACAGTATTCTTTTTTGCAAAAGAGATATTGATAATATGATGTAATGTGAAATTTCTGACAGCTGTTTCACTGACCTCCAAAAATGAGAGTAGAAAATCGTCTGTATTAAAATTCTCTTGTCCCTGAAATTTGTAAATGCTAAAGATAGCTATAATTCAAGAGTACATTTTAAGCAAAATACCAATAAAATGACTATCATTTGTGAGAGTATTTCTCTGCTTCTCAACTGAATTTATCCAAGTGACAGAATAATCTGTAATTAACAATTTCACACATAGAGAAGTGCCTTCCCTTTTAGCTTTTTTTTTAATTGAGTTCCACTGAATTATGATTGATATTGTAATTTTCTGCTATTTTATTAATTTTGTGTATATTTGCTGAATGGGAAAATGCACAACAAAACTCAGCATTCAAAGTACTTTTACCGTTTATATTCTATATGATGCTTTCACAGTAGAATATTTCAGACATTGGAACTCAAATCTATTCAAGCTATTGGAATTAAAACTTTACTTGATCATTAGGCCTCATTGTAAAATTAATCCAGAGTGCCATTAATACAAATGTGTTAGCCCAACCTTACCTCTGCTTCGGTTAGTAATCAGGAGCTTAAAAGTTTGAACTCTTTCATGGATTGTTTTTCTAAGGGTGAGCTAAACTACCGGAGGTATTATCCTTCAACTGCCATGCTAAATTAATGACTTATTTACCAGTATCTTGTCTTAATTTATGAATTTCACTGTTAGGTTTGATGGACTGACAATTGCCTACCTATTTTGAGATAGATATGGTTGTAAATACAGTAAGTGATAGCGCCTAAGCGAGAGAGTGGGGAAGGAAAAGGTCCAAATCTTAGTCTATGGGAAAACAGCAAAAAAACTTGAATTTGTATCACCACTGCCATTCAGGATTAAAACATTATTACCATAAGACTCTCTCCTAGTCTAAACCCAGCTTTTGAGAAAAACTTGAAAGAAAGTTTCATTGATTATAATTTTACAAAACCATACTGCAGTGACCCACTCTCAAATAATTATAATTTTTTATGAAACAATAAAGGACAGACTTAATTTCATAATAATCCAATTTTCTTTGGATTAATGCTTTATGGCTGAATTCCATACTCTGAAGGAGAAAGATATTACAGCTTTGGGCACCGTAATCAAAGTATTAGAGCCAAGGGGCATAAATCATAAATATGCAAAATATTAGAGACAATCAATTAATAATGAATTTGGTTGAAAAGAAAGATAAACTCATTCATGCATTTGAATTTGTTTGCTCCACACGTCCAAATTGAACATGACCAAGAACCCTGAAGTAGGACATTGTGTCTGCTCCGCTGATTGTGACTGATCTGATAATCCTCAAATTCTACTTTCCTGCCTTTACCCCACAGCCCTTACTGATTAAAAATCTGTCTATCTCAGCCTTGAATATATTTAATGGCACAGCCTTTGTGGACATCTAATATAAAGAATTCCACAGATTGCCCTTGTTAGTAATTTTCAGAAGTAGTGAATAGACCATAACCCAGGACTGTCATTTAAGCAGCAGGCTAACTAATTGTTCCCAAATGGACCCCTTGCTGGCCACTGACAAATTGGCAGATTTCAAATGCGATGAAAACTTGTAAGGGCTTAAAAGAAGCATTAATGTCTCTCCTTATCTATCAGAAATTGACCCACATAGTGCCTGCTGTGCAATCTTCTGTCAAATTGGCTTCCCCCTTCCTTTTAACAACTCTGTCAGCAAAGCTCCTACACTTGAGCAAAGGAGTTCTGTCTCCTTCCACTGAAACAAGCCACTGCAAAGATACCAATAGCTCACCAATGATAGGAAAAGGAGAAGTCAGTTGAAACTTTGTAATCAGGAAAATTAGATGAGAGGTAAAAATCATCTCAACAAACCAGTTCTTATCTTCTTTTCTTGGGTTTCTAAAATGGGGAAGGTGTGAGCTAGTGCTGGCTCATAATGAAAGCAATGGAGGTGAGACAAGTTGGGGCATTCCTGGACTTCCCATTTCAGGTTCTTTCACTTTTTTTTAATAGCTTCACCTTTGACCTCTTGTCATTTTTATGTCCTTGCTTGAGTTATTGTGTATGCCCCGTGGCTGAACACTTTAACTCCCCCTCCCACTCCGCCAAGGACATGCAGGTCCTTGGCCTCCTCCATCACCAGACCATGGCAACACCACGCCTGGAGGAAGAGCGACTCATCTTCTGCCTAGGAACCCTCCAGCCACAGGGGATGAATGCGGATTTCTCCAGCTTCCTCATTTCCCCTCCCCCCCACCTTTTCTCAGTCCCAGCCCTCAGACTCAGCACTGCCTTCTTGACATGCAATCTTCTTCCCAACCTCTCCGCCCCCACCCCCTCTCTGGCCTATCACCCTCACCTTAACTTCCTTCCACCTATCGCATTCTCAACGCCCCTCCCCCAAGTCCCTCCTCCCTACCTTTTATCTTAGCCTGCTTGGCATACCGTCCTCATTCCTGAAGAAGGGATTATGCCCGAAACGTCGATTCTCTTTCTCCTTTGATGCTACCTGACCTGCTGCGCTTTTCCAGCAACACATTTTTAAGCTCTGATCTCCAGCATCTGCAGTCCTCACTTTCTCCTTATTGTGTATGCCATCAAGAATCACTTTTTTAAAAAACGCACAAAATCCAAACTTAGTCAAAAAAGAAAGAACTCAATACCTCACCATCTTGCCTTTGAATCATTCAGAGGAAAGAAATCAATATATAACCTGAACCCAAAGAAGATGCAGAGTGACTGAAAGTAAAGCTCTTAAATGGTTTTCTATCTGCACAGATTTGTGAGATGAGTGGATAATGATGATAACCTGATTCAAGAAAGGATGTATCTGATTAGATTTCTCAACCTTTGCAGCAGTCAGGTCATCATTTTAAAAAGAAAGCATTAGCACCTAATCTTTCTACTCTTCTTTTGTACTGCTGTTATTGCAAATTTAAAATCACACGGTATCTCTCAGAGGACAATGGGAGCATTTCTCTTGCACTGAGAAATCAATGTAAAGAGCAGAGCTGATAGCATTGAACACCACCAAGGTTGACAAAAAGGGAAAAAGATGAATTAGTCTGTAAACAATGATCAGGTGACCCAACCATGGGATTTAAAACCCTAAAGACTGTGTGAGAAGCACCAGCTAAGTAAGGTAATGGGGTTGAAATAAAACTAAGAACTGTGAATACTGGAAATCTTAAAGAAAATCAAAATTGCTGGAGAAACTCAAAAGATCTGGTCATATCTGTGGAGAGAAGACAGTGTTAAAGCTTCCAATCCAGTGACCCTGCCTCATTGTCACCCTGTTAATTTAGATTAAATTAGGTTCCTACAGTATAGAAACAGTTGTATAGACTCTGGTGCGGCCACATCTGGAGTATTGTGTGCAGTTTTGGTCGCCATACTAT
Organism: Chiloscyllium plagiosum; assembly: GCF_004010195.1. Taxonomy (NCBI): domain Eukaryota; kingdom Metazoa; phylum Chordata; class Chondrichthyes; order Orectolobiformes; family Hemiscylliidae; genus Chiloscyllium; species Chiloscyllium plagiosum. The sequence continues at coordinate 50,985,574 of NC_057724.1, forward strand.
GGGAAGGATGTGGAGGCACTGGAACGGGTGCAGAGGAGGTTTACCAGGATGTTGCCTGGTATGGTTGGAAGATCGTATAAGGAAAGGCTGAGGCACTTGGGGTTGTTTTCATTGGAGAAAAGAAGGTTTAGGGGTGACTTGATAGAGGTGTACAAGATGATTAGGGGTTTAGATAAGGTTGACAGTGAGAATCTTTTTCCACGTATGGAGTCAGCTATTACAAGGGGGCATAGCTTTAACCTCCATCTTTGGACTGTGGGAGGAAACCCATGCAGACATGGAGAGAATGTGCAAACTCCACGCAGACAGTCACCCAAGGTGAGAATCAAACCAGGTCCCTGGCGCTGTGACGCAGCAGTGCTAACCATTCTGCTATCTCTCCATAGATGCTGCCAGACTTGCTGAGTTTCTCCAGAAATATCTGTTTAAGATATGGGCTGCACAGTTTGTACATTCTGAGAAAGTTGAAGAGAATGGGAGTCTACAAAATGAACACTCCTCTCAGCATAAGGAGGGTACAAGGAGGAAAATATTTGCATGTATTTGTATCTAATGAGGAACAAGAGAATCAAGAAAACAAAAGAAACAGAAAAAGCATATTCACACATCTGTGGTTTTTGAGAACTGTTTTGTCTAAATAAAATCCCTTCTGATATGGGAATTAGAGAAGAACTTAGGCTTTATTTCTGTCCTCAGTATGATTTCAAAAGACTCAGTTTTGGTTTGCCTTTATTTGGTATTGATGTTTGATTTTCCTGTGGATTTGTACTTTTTCTTCATTCTGTGTTGCAATATAGCTTGTGCATTTTTAGTATATGGGAATGAAATGGACTGAATAAGCAACACAAATTAGAATTTCTTAATGTTACAAAGGAAAATTGATCAGGATTTCCATTTCTTTTACATCAGAGGACAATATTTTCCATTCTTGAGTTGGCACCTGCACGACAGCATTAAATTGACTTTGCTTGGATTGGCCAATGAGTGTGGTTGGCATCCAGTTAATGATGACAGAAGGGTCTCTAAGCAAGAGAGCCAATAGGAGTTTGATGAGGGATCTAAGGTCAGCCATTAAAAGTAAGGAAAGTAAAGGATGCTTCCATCTTGAGGTGTCAACACAGTGCTTACAAAACATTTGAAATATACAACCATTGTGTAGTCACAGCTATGGACAATTAGTTAGGATGGGTCTCGAAGTCATCTTTGAGCACTGCCACGCAGGACACACATGGACACACACACAGTTAAAAATCACACAAAACCAGGTTATAGTCCAACAGGTTTAATTAGAACCACTTGCTTTCTCAGCGCTTCTCCTTCATCAGGTGGTTGTCTCAAGCAGCACTTGGAAAGCGAGTGTTTCCAATTAAACCTATTGGACTATAACCTGGTGTTGTGTGATTTTTAACTTTGTATACCCCAGTCCAACATCGGCATCTCCAAATCAAGATACAGACACACACACAGACACACACACACTCACTTCAAACATGTAGCGAGCCAGGTTTATCCAGAGAGTGTTCGGTGTCCATGGAACTATAATGGCTGAGAGGTCAATGTCCTGCAAGGATGAAGAGAAAAATCTGGAGATAAAATGAACAAAATTGTAAATCATATATAATCATTGAAAATATCTGTAACAAAACTGGAAGCTCCTGGGGCATTGGGCATTGCTGACTTCCTATCTCAAATAATTATAATAAATCAGATTCAAAGTAACCATGACTAGTATTTGCCGATAAAATGTTATTGATTACATTTTAGTTTCTAAAAATATTTCTTTGATGATTGTGATCAATACAGCACATTCATTATGGATTGAATTTGGATCAAAAAAGTAAAGCTCATCGGTGCAAAATCTCAGCAGAATTAATTTTCCTACCATATCTATATCCTCATCTCCATTACATTATTCCTGATTTCCATAACTTTTGAAACCAGACACCAAATATTAACAATAGAAGAGAAATGAGAAGTGCTTTGCTGTGATTTCTGAGAAACAGACTGACTTGATATGTTACTGATATGTAATTTTCATCCTGATTGCAAATGCTGCTAGTACTTAATACTTGATAACATTTTGCAATGATCAGACTAGCATACCAATAACAATCAGATCAGATTACAGTTAGCTCATTTGGCTAGAAACTTGTGTGTGTGTTGAAGTTTAATGCACAGCATGAGTTCAGTTGCCATTCTGGCTGAAGTAGACTTTTTGAGCTTGCCTCTGAAACCAGAAGGTAATGGCAAGCCACAACGGAACTGTTTGGGCAAAGTTCACAGCACAGAAGCACATTAGTGTATTGTTTTTAAGTGGGACCTACGGAAAATCTGCACTAGTGAGTAGAGTGGGTTCTTTCTTGATTATATGCTTTTTGAGATATGTCTCTTGATTAAACTTAAAATATAAGCCATACCTATTAATTTAACCTGGGGCAGTGTTTTGCAGAGGAATAAGACAGTGTTATTTTCTGGGTCTGTTGATTGTGAAGGAGCAAAAATGGCCTTTAGTAGACTGATATGCGCTTCTTGTCAGATGTGGGAGTTTAAGTGTTACTGTGGATTATATCTGCAATAATTGCTATTGGTTGCGAATCTTATCAGATCGAATGGATCGGTTGGAGAGACAGTTAGAAGTGATGAGGAATTTGCAACAGCAACAGCATGTGATGGATGGCAGATATAGGAAAGGGGGAATGTCTCAGACACAGTCATATAGATGGGTTAACTCCAGGAAAGGTAAGAGAGGTAGGCAGCTAGTGCAGGAGCCTTCTGTGGCTATCCCCATTTCAAACAAGTATGCTGTTTTGGAAAATGTAAGGGGTCTTGGATTTCGGGGAAGGTAACACGAACAGCCAAGTTTCTGGTATTGAGACAGGCTGTAATGCAATGAGGGGCACGTTGGGTTCCAAGAGATCAATTGTGTTAGGGGACTCTCTAGTCCAAGATACACACAGACGTTTCTGTGGCCAGCAGCGAAAAATCAGAATGGTGTGTTGCTTCCCTGGTGCCAGGATCAAGGATGTCTCAGAGAGGGTGCAGAAGGTTCTCACGGGGGAGAAAGGCTAGCAAGAGGTCATTGTCCACATTGGAAGAAACGACATAGGAAGGGAAAAGGTTGAGATTCTGAAGGGAGATGACAGAGAGTTAGGCAGAAATTTAAAAAGGAGGTCCTTTTTAGAACTGCTTGGGAGGATTTAAACTAGTAAGGTGGGAGGGTGGGACCCAGGGAGATAGTGAGGAAAGAGATCAATCTGAGACTGGTACAGTTGAGAACAGAAGTAAGTCAAACAGTCAGGGCAGGCAGGGACAAGGTAGGACTAATAAATTAAACTGCATTTATTTCAATGCAAGGGGCCGATCAGGGAAGGCAGATGAACTCAGGACATGGTTAGGCACATGGGACTGGGATATCATAGCAATTACAGAAACATGGCTCAAGGATGTGCAGGACTGGCAGCTTAATGTTCCAGGATATAAATGCTACAGGAAGCATAGAAAGGGAGGCAAGAGAGGAGGGGGAGTGGCGTTTTTGATGAGGGATAGCATTACAGCTGTGCTGAGGGAGGATATTCCTGGAAATACATCCAGGGAAGTTATTTGGGTGGAACTGAAAAATAAGAAAGTGATGATCACCTTGTTGGTATTGTATTATAGATCCCCTAATAGTCAGGGGGAAATTGAGAAACAAACTTGTAAGGAGATCTCAGCTATCTGTAAGAATAATAGGGTGGTTATGGTAGGGGATTTTAACTTTCCAAGCATAGACTGGGACTGCCACAGTATTAAGGGTTTAGATGGAGAGGAATTTGTTAAGTGTGCACAAGAACATTTTCTGATTCAGTATGTGGACGTACCTACTCCAGAAGGTGCACAACTTGACCTACTCTTGGGAAATAAGGCAGAGCAGGTGACTGATGTCTCAGTGGGGGAGCATTTTGGGCTCAGCGACCATAATTCTATTAGATTTAAAATAGTGATGGAAAAGGATAGACCAGATCAAAAAGTTGAAGTTCTAAATTGGAAAAATACCAATTTTGACAGTATTAGGCAAGAACTTGCAAAAGCTGATTGGGGGCAGATGTTCGCAAGTAAAGTGACGGCTAGAAAATGGGATGCCTTCAGAAATGAGATAATGAGAATCCAGAAAAATTATATTCCTGTTAGGGTGAAAGGAAAGGCTGGTAGGTATAGGGAATGCTGGATGACTAAAGAAATTGAGGGTTTGGTTCAGAAAAAGAAGGAAGCATATATCAGGCATAGACAGGATAGACTGAGGGAATCCTTAGAAGAATGTAAAGGCAGGAGGAGTATACTTAAGAGGGAAATCAGGAGGGCTAAAAGGGGACATGAAATAGCTTTGGCAAATAAAGTTAAGGAGAATCCAAAGGGTTTTTACAAATACATTAAGGACAAAAGGATAATTAGAGACAGAATAGGGCCCCTCAAAGATCAGCAAGGCAGCCTTTGTGTGGAGCCGCAGAAAATTGGAGAGATACTAAACGAGCATTTTGCATCAGTATTCACTGTGGAAAAGGATATGTAAGATATCGAAAGTAGCAAAATAGATGGTGACACCTTGCAAAATGTCCATATTGAAGAGGAGGAAGTGATGGATGTCTTGAAAGGCATAAAGGTGGATAAATCCCCAGGACCTGATCAGGTGTTCCCTAGAAGTCTGTGGGAAGCTAGAGAAGTGATTGCTGCGCCTCTTGCTGAGATATTTGCATCATCGATAGTCACAGGTAAAGTGTCGGAAGACTGGAGGTTGGCAAATGTGGCACCACTGTTTAAGAAGGGTGGTAAGGACAAGCCAGGGAACTATATACCAGTGAGCCTGATGTCGGTGGTGGGCAAGTTGTTGGAGGGAATCCTGAGGGACAGGATGTACATGTATTTGGAAAGGCAAGGACTGATTCAGGATAGTCAACATGGCTTTGTGTGTGGGAAATCATGTCTTACAAACTTGATTGGGTTTTCTGAAGAAGTATTGATGAGGATTGATGAGGGCAGAGCGGTAGATGTGATCTATATGGACTTCAGTAAGGCATTC
>NC_057724.1:50990792-50993335 GCF_004010195.1 Chiloscyllium plagiosum
TAATCTAATCTAATCTAATCTAATCTACAAACCTCCACATCCACAAATCCATCACCAAGTACATCAGAACTAACAGGTATGCAGATCACCAGTCCATCAATAAAAAGTGAGTCCACACCAAACTGAACCACTGTTTCAATAGCAATTAAAATGAGAACTAATAAGCATCAGACTTTGGTTTGTAGCAGCAACTATATTCTGAAAATGCAAAAGCATTTCAAATCCTTCAAACATTAACATTCAAACTGTGTGAATGTGCCAGCAATGAATGCACTAACTCTTTCACAGAGTGGCAATCAGGCATAACCAAATTGGCTCAGAGTTTAAATTGCCAACATGACTTTGCATAATTAAGAATCCGCTTATGTTGGGAATCAAGACGAATTAGTGTTTTTTATTGAACAGGTACATCTAGTGTTTCGACATCGTCTCCTGCTGAATCATCATCAGAATGGTGGGTGGCACGGTGGCACAGTGGTTAGCACTGCTGCCTCGCAGCGCCAGAGACCCGGGTTCAATTCCCGCCTCAGGCGACTGACTGTGTGGAGTTTGCACATTCTCCCCGTGTCTGCGTGGGTTTCCTCCGGGTGCTCCGGTTTCCTCCCACAGTCCAAAGATGTGCAAGTCAGGTGAATTGGCCATGTTAAATTGTCCGTAGTGTTAGGTAAGGGGTAAAATGTAGGGGTATGGGTGGTTTGCGCTTCGGCGGGTCGGTGTGGACTTGTTGGGCCGAAGGGCCTGTTTCCACACTGTAAAGTAATCTAATCTAATCACAGATCTAAGGGGCAACATTTTCACCCAGAGGATGGTACGTGTATGGAATGAGCTCCTAGAGGAAGTGGTGGAGGCTGGTACAATTGCAACATTTAAAAGGCATTTAGATGGTTATATGAATTTGGATTTGGAGGGATATGGGCTGGGTGCTGGCAGGTGGGACTAGATTAGGTTGGGATATCTGGTCGGCATGGACGAGTTGGACCGAAGGGTCTGATTCCATGCTGTACATCTCTGAGTCTAACTGACAAAACTTGCCACTAAAATAGTTCAAGATGAAACATCAACCAGACAATGATCTAACGGTCTGCTTTTGTGCAAGACACATACAATGATTGATGAATTGATTGATCTCACAATGAAAAGAAACCTGTCGGGTAATTTAAAGCAGAATTTGGTTGTCAAAACCCTTTTTTAAGGAAAAGTTCTGACTTCAATTATTGCAGCAGCAGATCATTTGCTTAGATTCGTGCTACCTCCAATGGGCAGGATTTTCTCAGCTGCTGAATGATTTGGGGCAATGGTGAATCAGTTGGGAAAATATGAGATTAGCCAAAATTAAATTCTTGATGTCAAGAAACAAAAGTCCAATTTTGCAACTGCATCTTGATCAGTAATGATCTTGCTCTTGAGCGGTGAGATGCCTATTTCCATATATTTTCCTATTCGCCCAAACGCTGAAGAGAAACTAATTGGTGACAATTCCCAACATGAAAGTCAGAGTGGGTGCTTCATGATTCCAGCATGTGGGAGAATAGGAAAATTGTTTCTCCAGTCCTCTATCTTGGGCAACAGTCGCCATAATCTAAGGGCATATTTATTGACCACAAACATTCACAAAAGTTGACGGCAGATACTTGCCCTGTCATTTCTCTAACTAATTAACGATACAGTTCTTCACTTCATTGCTGCATTTTGGAGCACACTGGCACCTTTCATTGTAAAGCTGCAGCCTTGACACTTGACGCACAAGGAAAAACATTGATTTCATGGACGAGACCAATGTGCATCTCAGGGCTCCTTGCTTGCTCTCTTAACGCTCACTCACTATGTTCCAAATTTGATGCTCACAGCATCTCTGACTTGGCTTGCCTTTTTTTAACCTTTACCCCCTCATTAAGATCTTTATGGCTCACAATCATTCTCTTTGAATTTTAGTGCAGATGTGAAGTATTGTTATAGCTATTTGTAGTAATCAGTAAAGGGATAGACATGTTGCTCCACAGCAATGTATTGCATCAATGTTACTCCTGCAGTATGTGCCAGCAGCTTACATGGCAAACACGATGTCTGTGCTCAAGTCAAATGAATATGTCTCAAAGTCAAAGAGGACGCATACTCGATCAAGTCAAGGAAAATAGGCAGTGGGTCCTGGCACAATAACTCAAGAGCAGCAACTGATATTAGTCCAAGGGCTTGGATATACTCAGTCAGTCACTTGGAACAAGAAGGAGCTCCTTATTACTACAGTCTGGGAGTGGCCTATGGTCTGCCTGACAAACCCAGTCCAATCATTCTTGAGACTCACTTGGGGAGCTGCACAGAAATCAGTCAGTGGTCTGGTCACTCAGCAGTGGGGAGCTACCATCAGACTGGTTAGGGGGGTGCTGGAAATGTGTTGCTGGAAAAGCGCAGCAGGTCAGGCAGCATCCAGGGAACAGGAGAATCGACGTTTTGGGCATAAGCCCTTCTTCAGGAATGAGGAAAGTTTGTCCAGCAGGCTAAGATAAAAGGTAGGGAGGAGAGACTTGGGGGAGGGGCGTCGGAAA
>NC_057724.1:50994398-51013378 GCF_004010195.1 Chiloscyllium plagiosum
GACTAAGGGGGACAGGACGGTGTCAAGGTAGACTAAGGGGGACAGGACGGTGTCAAGGTAGACTAAGGGGGACAGGACGGTGTCAAGGTAGACTAAGGGGGACAGGACGGTGTCAAGGTAGACTAAGGGGGACAGGACGGTGTCAAGGTAGACTAAGGGGGACAGGACGGTGTCAAGGTAGACTAAGGGGGACAGGACGGTGTCAAGGTAGACTAAGGGGGACAGGACGGTGTCAAGGTAGGCCTTGGTTAGGGGGGTGGGCCACAATCAGTTCTGAGGGTCAGCTCATTGAAAGTCAAGGAGAGCTATCAGGGGCCACTGCAGTCGTAGGAATGTTGGGATTGAAGGTAGCTTGGACAGGACGGTGTCAAGGTAGGCCTTGGTTAGGGGGGTGGGCCACAATCAGTTCTGAGGGTCAGCTCATTGAAAGTCAAGGAGAGCTATCAGGGGCCACTGCAGTCGTAGGAATGTTGGGATTGAAGGTAGCTTTCCCCAGGAGGGATAATAATTCTGAAGGGAGACAACTTAGCATATCAGGTGGGGAGACAACAGTGCAATGGAGGGCATGAGTTACTGTGATGTCTTGAGTGGGCGTGGGTTAGGAGGCATGGGTGGATTAATCAGTCATAATCAGCCTGACTTTGAAGGGGAAGATACTGCAGAATAGTAAGTGATGACAAGATATCAGTAATCATACAGCTATTTGTGCAATCTACTGTATTTGTGCAATGTGACCTCTGCTGCATACGTCAGAATAAGGTCCCTGTGTCAAAAGTTCATGTAGAAGCAATCCACAGCCCTCCTTTCTGTATCCTCATGCCCCATTCAATGGGGGACTGTACCAAGCCATAATTTGTGCATGATGTGAATGTTGACTTCACACATTGTTAAGGTCCTGCTCTGTTCCTGGTATGCTTCAAGGAGATTAGTTGACATCATGACCAATGGTTCAGGAACAGCCATGGTCATTGTTTCTGTGGCCATGGTGCAATGAAGGCTAGAGAAATTGAGGAAGAACGAATTAGGCAGCAAGCAGAGGATCAGAAGAAACCACAAGTGGCTCCCAAACATCCTTCACATGAAGAAGTTGCAGCAGAAGGTTCTCACAGGAGACCCAGCATCTATCATTCTTGATATTGTTTCCTCCAGATGAATAAGGTCCAATTTCACCACAGACCGAGGGTGTTCCAGAATACTGACACAAAACTATTGCCAGCTGATGGAACAGGACCTGTGCCAACAAAGCTGATTCCCCCAAGATGCTGGACACTATAAACTGTACAAGCATTGTGTTGGGAGTGCTATATTATCTAACTTTATTAGCAGAAAATGGCTCAATTCAGTTAACGTACAAGTCAACCATGATTATCAGATTTGTAGAAATCTGAACCAGGTACCCTGAGAACAGGTATAATGTCGATATCCTATGAACTCCAGTGATCTTGTTTCATTTCAAGGGCTGATACCTTACAGGGATGGTTACTGGAAGACAAAGGCTACCCTTTCGAATCACAACTGACAATTCTGTTATGTCTCCCCTGACTGAAGCTGAACACAGTTACAACACAGCCCATTCTTCATCCAAGGCTCTGGTGGAGCTGATGATAGACCTCCTGAAGATGAGGCTCTGATGCTAAGCTTGATATGCGAGTTCTTGCAGTTCTTGGATAGTATGTACAACATAATCTAATAAGTGTTTTCAAAATCATGAGTAGGCTTAATAGAATAGGTAGGAAGAAAGTATTTACATTCATACAAGGACTAAGAACCAGAGGACACAACTTCAAATTGATATGCTAAAGCAGCACAGAAATATAGAAAATAGGAGCAACAATAGACTATTTGGTCCTTCAAGCCTACGCTGCCATAAAATATGATTATGGCTGATCACCTAACTTAAAGTCCAGCTCTTACTATCTCCCCACAGCCTTTGGTCCCTTTAGCCCTAAGAATTATATCTAAGTCCTTCTTGAAATCAACATTTTCACACAACATTTGGATAGGGTATAGAATATATTGCCTGGAAATGTGGTGGAGGCAAATTCAAGAGATATACTGAAGACCAAATTGAATGATTATTCAGATACAAGTAATGTCCAAGGATGTGGGAGAGAAGCTGGAAGCTAGCAATAGGTAATGATGCTTATTTGAAGAGCCAGTACAGACATGATGGTCAACGAGCCTCCTTCTGCACAATAACAGTTCTGTGATTATATAATCCCAGCATCTGGGCTCAGCACAAAAGGAGCTGACAAAGAGGAGATATGATGGATGCTGAAGATCTGGCAAAGCAACAGCAGTTTCTCAGCAGGAAGATGAAGACATTGAAAAGAAGTAATATCACCTTCTGCATGACATAGCGTTGGAGCATCATGAACAGCAAATCAGACAGGACTTAAATGACAGCATTGCAATAGACACGAGATAGGTGCAGTAATCGCTCATTGACTGACTGTAAATTTCTTGTTCCTCAAATAACAAGCAGTTTCTGTCTGTTCCCAAAAGCAAATGCAACTCTTTTTCATTTGTTTCTCATTTTTTGTTGTTACTGTTCAAAAGTGAAAATTTTCAACCATTTAAATGTTTGCAGTAAATGACGCTTGAATATTGAATAATAAGATGATGTTAGGCTGCTATGATGGGGTGACACTAAGGACAGGAATCTGTGTAGCTTTGTTCTTATAGCTGCTGTTACAATGTCGATCAGACTGGTGATATTTTTTATTTATTTATTGGATGTGGGCATCACTGGCTGAACCAGCATTTATTGCCCATTCCTAATTGCTCAGAGGGCAGCTAAGAGTCAACTACTGAAGTCTGGGTCACATGTAGGTCAGACATATAAGGATGGCAAATTTCCCTAAAGGACATTAGTGAACCAGATGGAATTTTATCCTGATGATCAGCAATGGTTTTATGGATAGTATTAGTCTCTCAATTCCATGTTCTTAGTGAATTCAAATTCCAACATCTGCCATGGCCCAACTCGAACCCAGGTCCCAAGAACACTATCTGGTATCTGGATTAATAGTCTCCTGATCACACCACAAGGCCATCACCTACCCATTATGTGAAATAGCAATACATGTATGCATGTGCACTTGTATTTGACATTAAAGTGTCAGCCATGCCACCTATGTGCCTTAAGGAACATTTTCTTTTTGATCCCCTCCCACTATGTGCACTGTGAAGGGCAACTCCTGGCTGGCAGCACTTGTATGGGGCAGGAAGTTTAGTAGGATGTGAAGAGCTAGCACAGATTTAATTGGACCAAAGAGCCTTTTTCAAGTGTTGTGGACCTCTATGACTTTATAAGCTGGTACACAACTGGACTTTAACTATGATACAATCACTAGGAATCCCAGGAAGCCCCAGCTTTGACGAGTACTTCTACCAATTTCTGGTAAAATTCAGCCTTTCTCTTTTACTGTCTCTGACTTTTCTGGTTATAACTAGTGACAATTCTTGTAGTTTTTGTAAAAATATATGTGGCAGGCCAAATCATTTGCAACAATCATTAAAATGTATTTAAAATTCAGGTCACTTATCTTTTGTAATGGCTTCATGGGAATGTAACTATTAAACTATACAGCAAACTCTCAGCTCATTCTCTGACCTGTGCTGAGTTAACTGCAATTAGTCTTAATGGATTTCAAGACCGGGAGAGAGATGAGCACAGCTGTACTGATATTAGTTAGATTTTCCCGCACCTGGTTGTTCTCCTATGACTACTTTTCGCAAGGTCTGATGGTTGGATCATTGAATGAGGGCAGGATGAAATGTGGCTCTTCTGACTTTCAAGGGAAATCAAGCTGTCAACATTTAGCATCTGGAATGGTGGGTGAGGATCAGTGAGGGTTTGCAGGTTATTGATCCTGGTTGACCATACCCCAGAAGCAGTCAGCACATTCTGTAGAGAAAAAAGTGAAATGCATTATCAATATTCTTTTAATGACAGGGGTTCCATTTCCAAGTTGATCCTCTGTATATATTGTGGAATAGCAAGTAGAAATTTTAAAACATGGAGGTAGCGGGGTAGGAGGAACAACATACTAAGGCTAATAAGTCAATTAGATACTGCTGAGACACTAAAGTCTGATTAGAATGATCATGGAGGCTTATGAACTATTGTGTGACCAATATGATGGTAGTGTTTTGAGCTTATTGGCAAGGCTCAGTCAAAAGCCAAATCTAACATAAATGACAGAAAATTGACAAAGTTTAATCCCAAGGCCAGAAACAATGTAATAGGTGCTGGGACATTGAATAAATTTAAGGATGCAATAGACAGGTTCTTAATTAGTTATGGTAATAGTAGTAAAAGGATTGTGGAGAGCAGCTGGGAAAGTGGAGTTGAGGCCAAGATGAGATCAACCATTATTGTATCAAATGGTGACAGGCTCGAAGAGTCGAATTGCCTATTCACGCGCCTACTTCTCTTGTTCTTATGTTCTAATCGGTCGATCACACCATGAAACAAGCTTTGCAAAGGAAGCTGCTCACTTCTTTTAAGCCGTTTTGTAATGTGTAGCTCTTACTTTATATCTTACGAGTTCGCTGTTTCTATGTTACTTTGATTTTGTTGTTCAAAAGAAATTCAGAGAAGTTCTTTGAGCCTTTCTGATGCATCCTTAGCAGTGTACTTCATCTCATACATGAGACTGTGCAATCAAGTTCTGTCACTGAACACACTTCTGTGAAGTTACAGTAGCCCCCTGGGCATATGCCTATGTTCTTCTCCAGAACCTGCAAGTAATCAGGCAGATGTATTTGCTTCTTAACTACTTTAACAGAACACATCCTTACACTGCATTCATGGTTTTCATACATTGGCGTGCTCAAACAAAAAATCCGAAAAGATTCATTCGCAAAGCCAGAAACATATCTGCAACCAGAAATGTAAACCAGCTCCAGCACAGGCACAGCTTTGTCAATGGCTCTGATGATTACAGCCATATTGATTTTTGTATGGCAGGCTCCATTCAGGCGAGTGTGAGAGATCTCAATTGCATTTCCTAGTCTTCAATATGCATTTGCTTCGAACAGGTCATTTAGATATTGTTTGGCAGTATCACTGATTTCATCAATTTTCCTCTGAAAAATAGTTAAAAGAAAGAAAGGAAAGAATTTCCCCTCACACAGTTTAATGGAATTCTTTTAAGTGCAGAGCATAACTAACTGGACCAACAGGCCATAAGTGCCTAACTTGTACTCCATTCATGAATGCACAGGGCTAACACTCCATGAATGCTTGTCATCTGTGACTTGAGGATCAGAATTATTGGCAACTTAATGCCCTGACAATGCCTGTGATCCTTCATCTTGACAAATGTCAAATCGTTTCAAGGGCTGAGAAGAATGAAAGGATGTTTGTTAGGCTCCTGCCACTACAGCATTGCCAAAAGAGAAGGCCTGAGGAGAGGAGAGAGTTCCATCAGAGTTGCTGCCAGGATTTTCAAGCTGTTTCATCAAGATCTGGTGAAGTACTGCCAATAGAGTAAATACAGCAATGAGGAATTGTCTAACTTCTATTACCCAGTGTCTTGACTAATGCTGTTGTGCAAAGGCATTCAATTATGGAACAAACAGAAAAAGACAGGTTGCAGTAAATAAAAGAAGGTGGTATCCACCACAAGATAGAGAAATTGGATGTGTAATGGACATCTTAATCTGAAAAAGTCTACAGAGAAACTGAAAGAGAAGAATTCATTTAATTATGCCTACAATTGGCACCAGGCATCTTCACAGATGCTGAAATAAAGTATCCTCATCAATCATCAAGATAGATGAATGGACATAATTTGTCCAATACTTTTGATGTGGCTCATACCAGACAAGTTCCAGGACTCTCATGTAAACATTAGCTTCCATAATACATCATGTTGATGCTCACTTTAGTAGAGACGAGTGGTCTGTGTCTTTTATCTTTTCACCTCATACTAAGCAGTCCCCCAATCAAAGGATAAAATGTTGATGAATTTAGTAAGAATATCTGCTGAAACTGAACTGATCTGCAATAACTGATTTCTCATAGTTTTCCTGTGGCTGCTTGGGCCTGTAGCTTTAGCACAAATCTCAAAAAACTTGAGTAGAATGCCTGAGGGGTTTGGATGTGGCCTCACCCTGAGAGAAACTATTATTACATGTGATAGTTCCTGACACAGCTCTGATTCTGGACTCTCATTCAACAAATGTACAGATCTGTGTAAGGAGGGAGGGACTAGTGGATTTTAAAGTACCTCTTGAAACTTTGTGTGAAGTCTCCAGCTGATTCTGTCATATGCTGAGTCCATTCAAAGCAGACTACTTTTGCCCAACATTTGTATAGTGATAAGTCAGAGGATTAGTTATGGTAGCTATGCCTGTGTTTGACCAATAAGGGATCCAGTGCAGTAGACCACTTCTTGTAGCAGTTTTCACAACTTGCTGCTGCTTGGTATTCCCAAAGGTGGCCTGTAAATGCTCTCATATGCAATTCCTGTGAAATCTAAAAATCTTTGCTCAGCGAATCAAGCAATCTTCAAGTTGACTCTCCTCCAACAATAACAATTTGCATTTATATTGAACCATTAACAAAGAAATTATGTCTTGTGTAGCTTTGCACAAATGTTATTAGCCATATATTCACACCAAGTAAAAGAAGAGAGCAGAAGAAGGGATGACTAAATGTTTGGTCAATTAAATGAGTTGAAAGGATGGTTTAATGGCAGGTAAAGAGATGAGGAGATTAAAAGGTTCATGGCCAGAATTAAAACTAGAAGTAACAATGATGTGCCTGAAAATTTGGCAAGGATGGGTGGCTATCAGAATAGATATATGCTACGTCGGTTGAAATGGGTGTTATTTCTGTCAGACGGACAATGAGGATAGAAGTTTAGCTTAGGCTCAAATGGAATTCCCATGTGATGAATATTCTGGGTCAGCTAGATGCAGGGGCCAGATGGAGTTTGGAAATAATGGTAAGAATACAGAATTGTGGGTCACCGCAGACATAATTTCTGTTTTCTTCTTAATATTAAAGTGAGCTTGACATTTATTAGGAGGAATAGGATGCCACATCCTCGCTACAAAATATGTTGTGTAAATGAGTAGAGGGATATACAATTAAAGGTGTATTACAAATCTTTAAAAGTAATGCTATGGATTAATAAGGCCACAAAATGCAAACAAAGTACTCAAGTTCATTTTTAGAGGAATGGAATTGAAAGATCAGAAGTTCTGTGAATGTATATGAACCTTTGTTTAGAAAATCCTTGGTATAGTGTGTACTGTTCTGGACTCTATATTGTTGAAATGATATAGCAGCCCTGGAGAAAATGCAAAAAAAATTTATTAGAGTATGCCAAGGTACATCTTAGCCTTTAAGATATTATGTCACTACTTTTAATAATTTGTGACAGCATACTCCCAATCCCTGAAAACCTCCAATCTAGTTAATTTAAGCTGGAGTTCTTTTCTCCAGAAAGGGAAAATTGCAGGGTAACTGGTTTTTAAGACTATAGAGAATTTGATGAGAATAGACAAGCATATGTGATCCACTGGTGGGTGAGACCAGACTAAGAGGCAGTAAGTATAACAAAGTCACTAATAACATAGCAGAAATTCTCTGCTTAAAGAATGGTTTGAATATGGTACATATTTGCATAAAGGATAGCTGAGACAACTGGTATACCTGCCTTCAAGGGAAATTTGGTAAATACATGGCAGAAATATATAATTGAAAATGTTCTAAACAAATACATTTACTTTTCTACCTATCTTTATATGAACAGCAAATTTATCAACCACACTTGTGGTCCATTTGTCCAAGTATTTACAGTACAAACTCGATTATCCAAACATCGATTATCCAAATTTCGGATAATCCGAACAAGATCTCAAAGTCCTGATGCGTGGGTAAACTGTGTTATCCAAACATTCAATTATTCAAAAATTTGATTATCCAAATATAACACACCACCTGAGTCGTTCGGATAATCAAGGTTGCCCTGTATTATTAATTCTAAATAATGAAGTCCCACTTATATTTGTTTATGTTTATATGAATAAAGTTTGAAAATGATTGGTATGGCATATAAACAGTGGCATGAAGTTTTTTACACTGAATGTGCTGTTCTTCTGCTGTGAATATTTCCGAACTAAATAATACCAAGTACAGGAGACATTCAGAACTTCAATGTATTCAGTGGGTCATAGGAAGATTTGTTACAAAAAAAAACAGAAAATGTTGGACTTAATCAGCAGGTCAGGCAGAATTTGAGGAGAGAGAAATGAAGTTGAAATTTCAGGTTAATAGCCTTGTAATGTTGGGCTGGATTATATGCTGAGAGTGGATTTCCTGAATTCAGCATAAATATTGAGGCAGCTACATCTGCCTCTGCTTCACTAGTACTCCATATTTTAAACTTCAATCCATGAACCTTTAGTTAATATGAGGTGCAAAATCATCCCTCTCCAGGATTAGGTCCAACCTTATGGAGTTACTCAGAGTTAGGCAGTGTCACCATGAGTAGTCGTCATTGCTTGTATTGTGGGAGACTCTGAAGGAAGACCAACAGTGAATGGTCTGGAACTCCAGTCAGTCTGAGATCTTGACAGAACCAGGGCAGTGGGGGGAAGACCCTTATGAGGATGATGGAGAGTATGTTGGATAAGGTGGAGATGGGAGCAGGAAGAGTTAACATATGGAGGAAAAACTACAGACAGAGGCGAGCAATTGAAACTGGGAGCCAGGCAGGACATACACACCACTCCTCCTGTAAATGGCCATCAGTTCACAAAGTCAGATGTGCCAAGCTGCAGATGTAGGCCTCTCTTGCTGCCCATTAAGCCTGAGCGATAGTGGAATGGGGCTTTTCATAAGGCCTCGATTGGACTTTCTCATCCAAAAACCCGTAGTGAGAGTGGGCACATACAGGCTAACAGCAGGTTTACTGATGATGGCATTCTGCCCTAGTTATGAGTCCATGTGTCTGCTTTCCCACCTGTAAATTCCAGTTTGTTAACACTGTTTCTCTTGCCGCAGGTGCTGCTCTACCTGCTGAGTATTTTCAACATCGTCTGTTTTTATTTAAATTAATTGCCTTTATATTTTGAGAGATGGTCAGCCTTTTTTGAACATAGGAGGACAAGAAATAGCAGCAGAAGTAGGTCATTTGGCCTCATGAGCTCATTCTGCCATTTAATGAGACCATGGCTGATCTTCCATATCAACACCATTTTCCTACACTATTCCATATCCTTTGGTATCCTTATTATCTCGAAGCCTGTAAGTCTCTATCTTGAATGTACTCAATGACTGAGTCCTCTAGAATAAGAAATTCCAAAGAATTACCATAGTTTCTTGGCATTGGCACCATATTATTAGTGCCACCGACAATTTAAAACACCCAGAGATATTATTGATTAAATAATTAAGTCTTCTTTTAATTTCAATTTCTCCTTTTGATTTGAATATTTGCTTTGAAAGAGCATGCAGACGGGAAAATGTTTTGAAGGAGTTGCTCAGCCCATTGGCATGTGCGAGATAAATGAACCCACATTGATATAATAGAATTGCTGAAACGCCTGCAGTTAATCATTGTGCCTATTTATAATTCAACTCCTCCACACTGGTGGATTCATTGAATCTACAAATCAGTTCAACAAACAGTATATTAAATAAAAATGCTCAAAAGATGAGCACAACTGGATAGAGGAAAATGCTGGTTGTCATCTATCTGTAGTGCCTTTAATTCCTGTAAAAGAAATAACACTGGTGAGAATAATTATACTCACCTCATATTCTTACACATGAACTTTCTATCAGAGATTATGTTGCAAAAAGAAGGAAGAAGTTTAGTTGGTTTGAATTTCCTTTCCATTGATGAGGCCAATTGTTCCCCTTAACCTTGATACAATACCATTGTAACACACACAAGAAAATGAATTTTACAGCCTAGTACTAAAGCACTGGCTTGAGGTGTAGTGGTACTCCTCTGGGCAAGGAGCTCTTTGCCTTCATCCTATGCAAGGAGATGGTGGCCATGGAAGGTTTCTTTTATAATGTGTGCAAGCAGGCTGATTGTCACCCTGCAAATTCTTCCAGTAAACCTGCTATTAGCGGGCAAGATTTCTATTCAGCCAATCCGCAGAAGGAAATGGCAAGAACACAGTGAGCCAGGCAGCATCAGCAGGTGGAGAAGAAGACATTTTGGATGTAACCTTTCCTCAGTTATACCCGAAACGTCGACTTCTCCACCTCCTGATGTTACCTGGCCTGCTGTGTTCTTCCAGCCTCAAGCCTGTCTACTTTGGATTTCAGCATCAGCAGTTTTGTTTTATCTCTATTTTACCAATAAGCATGGGTGAACCAAATAGAAATCTATGGCCTGGCCCTCTGAAAGGAGGATGGGAAGAAAAGACAGACTGGCTAAAGCAGTACCTTTTCTCCTCAGTGGGAGCTAGGATTCACCTTTTGAAAAGATTAGAATACACTATAGCTTAGTGCCGAATAGAAAGATCAATCATTGTGATGGAAATGAGCTGTTTAAGATTGCTTGTAAGTGACCTGACATGGAAATGGACTTGTAATACATAGAAAAGAACAACTTAACATAGAAATTAGCAAGAACGTTTTCAGCTTTTTTTCATTTAACATTTATCTAATAAATGTTAAATGATAGAGATCGTGGTTTATTCCCTGTTCGTATTTAAGATACAAAGGCCAATTTTACAGTTCTTTAAAGTGAGAAAGCTGTGTGCAACTGATGCACAGGGTATATTGTATTGCAAAAGCAGAATCTGTGTTAATACTTCTCCAGGACTC
The DNA here is from genome assembly GCF_004010195.1 of Chiloscyllium plagiosum. NCBI lineage: Eukaryota > Metazoa > Chordata > Chondrichthyes > Orectolobiformes > Hemiscylliidae > Chiloscyllium > Chiloscyllium plagiosum. Next base: position 51,005,206 of record NC_057724.1, read on the forward strand.
CCAGCTTAATTCTAGTTTAATCTGTTTGATCAAGCTGAAATATTTCTGTTCAATCCCCGAGTGAAGAGAGATTTGAATGAAAAAAATTAAATACAGGGACAACATAATTTAGCAGGTTTTATGCTAGTCTTACTCTCTTTTCTGTGTGAGTTCATTTTAAACAGGAGTGGAGAAAACTTCACAGATTGAAACATTCTTAAATAAATTCTGGGAGTTGGTTCATTAAATTGGCTTTTGTGAATTTTTCATTTTCTTCATCAAATTTTTTGGATCAAGTTTCCAAATTCTTTGGTTATGTACTCCTATCCTTTCAGAACTTAGCAGTTAATAAAATAGCATGTTCCATTGGTTGTTCATAAAATGCAGATTACAGTCCATAGCCAAATCATACTTGCACAGTACAAAATATCAACTGTTAGATGTGATCTTGTAATTAAGGAATACCTAACTCAATCTTGAGTGCACTAATAATTACAGTGACAACGAATTTAAGATATTCAATCAAGCTTATAACATGGCGTGCCTATGCTTGATAGAAGCGATATACATTCATATGTCAGGACATGTTATTGCAAAGGAACAGGTTCAAGGCATTTACCTTTTTTAGAATTACCTGGGAATTGGAGAATCTATATTTCCCTGTTGCTTTCTTCACGGTAATATCTCAGTCAATCAAAGTTGCCAGCCAATAAGCTCACTTTTCTCTTATTGTAAAATAGTTGTGATTGTTTGAAATTTGCTATTCTTGTGTTTGTCCTGATGAGTGCAAATTGAAAACCTTAATCAACATGTCTCTCTTTTCAGCACTGTTTGAGGGTTAATTTGTCTTTTGTTCCCCAAAAGTCTTTAAGAAAGAGAAATTCAATGCTCAGAATTTTTATTTCAATCAAGGCTAAGATTTATTCAATTGCTTTAACAATCTAAAGAAGCATGTATGAATAAAAATAATTGCAATCGTAAAAAGTTAAAGCATTGCAGGAGGCAATTTGCTTCAGCTCTTTGCTCAAACAATCTGAAACTAATCCCATTGACCTGCTCAGTCATTGCCTTGTGTTTTACAGTCCTTCAATTATCTATCAAATTTTCACTTAAAAGAGGCACTGGTTTAATTCCTTGTGGCAAATCCTTTTAAGTTCCAGCAAGTTTCTGCATAAAAACAATTCTGACAGTTACTGTCCTCTAATTGATTATTTTAAATTTATGATACTTATGATACTGATTTCCAAGCAGAGCATTTTTTTTCCTTTATGAACACTATCACAGTTCTTCATGATTGAAAAATCTCTATTAGATCTGGAAAAATCTGGCTAAATAACCTCTTAACCATGTCTGTTCCAGTTCTGTTCTCCTAATCATGGATTTAGGGAAAGGTTAGACAGGTATGCAGGTATATTACAGGTCATTAACCAGTGGAAAGCAAGCAGAAGAAAAAAATGTATAAACATTGATCAAATGAGTAAAATTAGGGAGAATCATAATCAAGGGACATTTTAATGCCCACATTACCCCACCCCTGCAAAGTGCAATCAAACTGAACAAACAATGAAAAGATAAGAATTTTTAGTGGGCCCAAGATTCTTTTCTGACTGTAATATGTTAGCACCTCAACATGGCTGAAGGCTTCATTGCCAGACTAGTAATGGGAAAGAAATCAATACAGATCAGAAGATATGAGCCTGCGACATGCACAGGAAGTTGTGATCATATTATATTAATTTTTATGATAATTGCAAGAGATATAAGCTATACACAAATCAAAGTATTATTTTTCAAATAACATTTGTGAGGATGGAGGAATGAGGGAGAGTAAGATTTTACCTAAGAGATGAAATACCAGCTGATAATACAGAAAAGATAAATATAATTTCTGCTAAAATTAAGACAAACTAGCCAAGAATGCATACAAATAAGGGCAAAGATTGATTTGATGTTCCTTGAGGTCAATGTGACAATTTCTCTGATTATGATGAGTGTAAGTTTTGTGAGAATAAACCATGAAGCTTTCCTTTCTGAGTACGCCTTCCAATCTCTATTCACACCATCACTAAAAAAAAACTTTAACTTCTGTAACACTGCCCAGCTTCTCCCCTGTCTCTGGAGATCCTCAGCAAAAAATCCTCATTAATGCCTTTGTTACTACGAGACTTAACAATTCCAATGTACTCCCTGGCTAGTCTTCTGCATTCTTCTCTTTATAAACTTCAGGTCGTCTTAAACTCTGCTGCCCATGTCTTATCTTGCACCAACTTCCATCCTTTCAGGGCATTCTAATCTGAGACAAATGAATAACTTAAAAAACCAATGCTGAACTAGGCCAACAAACATTAAACGAGCAGCTTCTAATATACAGCCACTGGGTATAGCATATTACCCTTAAAATGAGGTTAATAGTACAGCCATCTGTTTCCAGATTATACAGGGGTGTTACTTTCTGTTATTGCAGATAAATTAAATCTTTCTGTCGTAAATTTGGACCAAAGCCAAGCACTATAGCCAAATGTTCAGTTTTTTTTTCCAATTGTAAACTAGCAACAAGCCAATTGGCTTGCTTTAAAAATCCTCTCTGGTACTTTAATAAAACGCTTAACTTGGCATTTACCATGTGGCTAAAATGTGCTAAGTATAATGGGTCAAATGATTAAGATGTTAAAACAACAAATTGTTCTGTTGTCTCCTGCAGAAATTTGTGAGGTGGATTGTGGCAAGCATGGCATATGTTTAGATGGGTTATGCCACTGTGAGAAGGGTTGGGGCAGCCTAAATTGTGACCAGCATGAATGCCACCCACGTTGTACTGAACATGGAAAGTGTAAGGATGGCAAATGTCAGTGCAGTCCTGGCTGGGAAGGAGAGCACTGCACAGTTGGTAAGAAAAACCCAGATGTTTTATCATCTCAAAAATCAGACTGTTTTATCAATACTTTTCATTTTGTATTTTTCATGCCTCATATAGATTTTTTTTCTTTTCTGTTCTTAAGCACAACATTTGGATAATGTTGTAAAAGGTAAGAAGCAGTTTGTAATATACCTTCATCCATCTGCAGGGATGTGACCATAAGTCTGCTCACTGGGTCAGAAATCTTCACCCAATATTATTTTTCAGAATGAGTGTTTCTTTAAAATATTTCACTACATTTTAGAAAACAATGGCAAAACAGTTAAGGGTATTTACACATAAATGGAAATTAAAATTGGAAGAGATCTAAAACAGAAGACTAATTCACTCTCATCCATTTTACACCAAAGCATGGATGCAATGCTTTAACATGAGAGACACTCTTGGATATTTCGAAAATGTAGTGTTTATGGGTAGAAGGATTGTGCCACCATTCCTCTTTCCTTGAAACAGTCTAAGAAACTATTTGGTTTATAGGGGTCGAGGAATAACCGCTTGTGAATCTTAACAAGGAACAGCTCTCATTCTAACAATATATAACTAATTGCATGATAGTGTTGGGGCAGAGTGACTAAATGAAGCACTCAACACCAAGATCCATTTCAATCATCAAAGAGTTTATTGTTTTACTCTGGTGGGGAGAAAGCCTCTGGCAGTCCAGGGATTTCCCCATTGAACAAGAGGAAACATATATTCTTTATACATTTGCTTTCAGCCTGCTGTTGGCTGTTACAAACTGATCACGTTATGAATTAATTACAGGCATATTCAGGCAGGTTAATCATGTGAACACTGAAAGAAATGCAAATGCTGTAAATCAGAAACAAAATCAGAAATTGCTAGAAAAGCTCAGCAGGTCTGGCAGCATCTATGGAGAGAAATCAGAGTTAATGTTTCGGGTTGAGTGACCCTTCCTTTGAAGCAAGGGTCACTCGACCTGAAACATTAACTCTGATTTCTCTCCGTAGATGCTGCCAGACCTGCGGAGTTTTTCCAGCAATTTCTGTTTCTGTTTGAAGGTTAACCATATGACTGTATGATCAGTCCATAGACAGCTTTTGGTCATCCCGTAGTGTTTACCAGAACCTCTTATCACTTATCCTTGGGCCTTCACAAGGCATCTTGTTCAACCACATTCCAGACTTTGCTCCTGCACCAGTTAGTTATTCAGTGCTCCCCTTTTAATAGGAAGGGGGTTCCTTCTCTCTGCCTTCGACAGGATATCCACAGGAGTGCAGCTAAATCCCCAAAAGCCTGTATATTTATAAACTCGATTTTTGATATATATCATTTGGCTACAGTTATTTGGGAGTCTTAGCCGATGTGGGTCAGACTCTTCCCTCCTATCCCATGATCACTGCAAGCTTTGAAGTTTAAAAACAGATGTAGTGTTTTGAACTTTGACTCCTTTCTAGTTTTCTCTGATGTATTACTTATATTACTCTCACTGTACTGTCCTGCACCTCTCTACATATTTTCACATTTAACCCTTTTGAGTGTAATGTGCATTCAGAGTGTAATGCTAAAATTTTCCAGTAACCCGCTGAATTGTTCTCATACATTTATCCAGTTTATTGCAACAAAAAACAATAGGTTACTTCTTTTATATAATCCAGAAGTATGGATATTTCACTTTTTCCGATGTCTCAAAGGTGATATCATAACTAAGGCACAAATAAGTATCCTCATTCACAGAACTGCTTGTACTTGCAGAACGGACCGACAGTTAGTTTTTATTAACTTAATTTGTGTCCCATGAAAGCAACCCAACAGATGAATAAAGTCAAATTAGCGTAAGATTAATTAAAACCATTATAGAATACATGTTCTGGTCAGTGAGCAAGCCTCCAGAAAGGATCATCAGTATTTGCAAGTACATTGAAAATAACAAGGCAATGACAATAAAATTAATCAAATGAGTAAACAAAAATGTATTAGTGTTCTAATTCATTGCTCATGGTATGAGTTGGTGGCACAATATGTTCGGGAGTTGACTCTTTGAATGGTGAGTCCCCAGTCTTTAGAGAACATGGGCAATTTTCCTAGAAAAGTAAGAGAAAATAGGAAGAAATTACAGTTTATCAAATCTTTTAAATATCACCAAGATCTGTGAACAGATTTCTTACTCAGGTTGAGGCAGGACTCAGTAGGATAGAGGTACAAATGTAATTTGAAGGATAATTGATAAGAATCCAAACATTGCACTTAATTTTACTTCCAAAATAAAAGGGATGATTGGTGTTAGAACTTGTTTACATATTTTAAGTAATTAGTCAATATCAGTGAATGAGTTCACATATAAATTTAAATAGCCAAAATGCACATGAGATCAATATATTCTTGTGTAATTTATTCAATCTATCCCATCGTCCCAGACCCTTGGACAAGGCAACAACATTTTCTCGGCAGAAGTGGGTACTGCAGTTGCTGGAGATTAGAGTCAAGCCTAGAGTGGTGCTGGAAAAGCACAGCAAGTCAGGCAGCATCTGTGGAGCAGGAAAATCGATGTTTCGGGCAAAAGCTTTTGCCCGAAACGTTGATTTTCCTGCTCTTCAGATTCGACCTCACCTGCTGTGCTTTCCCAGCACCACTCTAAGCTTGACAACAACATTTTCTACTTAGTATAAGGTACATTGTTTCCTACACTCAGGAAAACGAACGCATATCAGATGGCCATTTTGCCAAGCACTTTGATAAGTACAAATGTGCACATCCATTGCTCACAGCTACATTTCTGTGCTTTCAATTGGCTGATGTATCTTTGATATTGTCACATGTCCAGCGATGCTCAAGGATTGGCTATGTATGAATTGTTACCTTACTTGTTGCTTCCAGAGTGTTTGAATCACTTTCTATTTGGTGTTTTAAAATAAGGGATGTGCCTTTTTAACTAGGTCAATATATTTTTCTTCATCGAAACAAAGTACTGGTGTTGTATTATCTTCTGTCTAATTGCTACTGTGTCACTGTTTAACTAAAAACGTTTTGTTTATGTATATCTTATTTTTCATATATATATATATCTTAAGGATATAACATTGATGCAGTGGTCACTGCTTTAATGTTTTTCTTTTTATAATTCTGACAGAGGGATGTCCTGGTTTGTGCAATGGAAACGGGAGGTGTACATTGGATCAAAATGGATGGCATTGTGTTTGTCAAGCCGGCTGGAGTGGAATGGGATGTAATGTCATCATGGAAATGGTGTGCGATGATAAGAGAGACAATGATGGAGGTACAGTATTTCATTAATCGAATTCTTAATTGAAATGGCACGTCATTTTAACTCATTATTGTAAGAAATATTATCCTAATCTTTCACCAAAGTTCTTACTTTTGCTGTAATTTGGCTTCTATTCTGACCAATCCCTGGATGACATTCCCCAATTTATTATGACTCCAGATGGGCCTCCCCCAAATCATTACAAACCGAAGGGAGGAGGGAGGAACTTGCTTTCCTACTTTATTTAACCCACACCTCACCTTGCTCACAACAAGGATAACTCAAGAGAAGGGGTCCCTTCTCTTAAGGATTCCTTTCCCAGTTTCAATATATTTGAAAGGAGCATTTTATTCCAGGTTTTCTTGGGGTAAGGAAAGAATGATTTCATTCATTAATAAAATACAAGAAAAAATAGTAAAATGCCAAAGATTAGAGATGCACAGATTAGAGGTGGGAAGGGAGAAAACACATGGATGGTACTTGAACTATCATAACACTCAAGGTGATGGGGCAAGTGCCTTGTCATAGTGTCATGGAGACATACAGCATGGAAACAGACCCTTCAGCCCAACTCGTCCATGTTGACCAGATATCCTCACCTAATCTAATCCCATTTGCCAGCATTTGGCCCATATCCTTCTAAACCCTTCCTATTCATATACTCATCCAGATGTCTTTTAAATGTTGTAATTGTACTAGCCTCCACCATGTCCTCTGGCAGCTCAGTCTATGCATACAACACCTTCTGCGTGAAAAAGTCACCCCTTAGGTCCCTTTTAAATTTTTCCCCTCTCACCCGAAACCTACACCCTCTAGTTCTGGACTCCTCCAACTCAGTGAAAAAGCTTTGTATATTTACCCTATCCATGTTCCTCATGATTTTATAAACCTCTATAAGGTCACCCCTCACCCTCTGATGCTTCAGGGAAAACAGTCCCAACTTATTCAGCCTCTCCATATCGCTCAAATTCTCTGACTCTGACAAACATTCTTGTAATTTTTTTCTGAACACTTTCAAGTTTCACAACATTTTTCCAGTAGGAGAGTGACCAGAACTGCACACAATATTCCTTATGTAGTTTAGATAGGTCAGCACAGCCTCAATGAGCCAAAGTACCTCTTCTGTGCTCTATAACTTTGTGACATAACATTTGAAAAAGATATAAAAATCAGTCTTTGACTTGTCCATGATAAGTAGATAGTGAAATGTTGCCATTAAATTGGATGGTTCTGATAGCACAAACATTAGCAGTAGAGCAGTTAGTCTGGAGATTCTTGGTTCTCTAAGTTAAATGGTGGCTTTGTTGAACGACACCTTGTTTCCAACAATCAGTGAAAGAGAGAAGAGTGGCTTTTCTATTTAGTTACAAATGCAGGAGTGTCTCGTGGATGTTCTTCAGATGTGACCTTCACAGCATACACCCAGTCCTTTTGAACTAGAACACCAGAAGACCATACAGAGACATGGCCCCAGATGCTTGGTTTACCCAATCTAATGTGTAGTCCTGGAAGGTGAAAACATGTCTTCTGCCCATAGAGTCATAGAGTCATAGAGATGGACAGCATGGAAACAGACCCTTCGGTCCAACCCGTCCATGCCGACCAGATATCCCAACCCAAACTAGTCCCACCTGCCAGAACCCGGCCCATACCCTCCAAACCCTTCCTATTCATATACCCATCCAAATGCCTCTTAAATGTTGCAATTGTACCAGCCTCCACCACATCCTCTGGCAGCTCATTCCATACACGTATCACCCTCTGCGTGAAAAAGTTGCCCCTTAGGTCTCTTTATATCTTTCCCCTCTCACCCTAAACCTATGCCCTCTGGTTCTGGACTCCCCGACGCCAGGGAAAGACTTTGTCTATTTATCCTATCCATGCCTCTCATAATTTTGTAAACCTCTAAGATCACCCCTCAGCCTCCGATGCTCCAGGGAAAACAGCTCCAGCCTGTTCAGCCTCTCCCTTTAGCTCAAATCCTCCAACCCTGCAACATCCTTGTAAATCTTTTCTGAACCATTTCAAGTTTCACAACATCTTTCCGATGGGAA
>NC_057724.1:51013469-51055737 GCF_004010195.1 Chiloscyllium plagiosum
ACCTCTCATGCTCGCATCCAAATCATTTATGTAAATGACAAAAGGTAGAGGGCCCAGCACCGACCCTTGTGGCACTCCGCTGGTCACAGGCCTCCAGTCTGAAAAACAACCCTCCACCACCACCCTCTGTCTTCTACCTTTGAGCCAGTTCTGTATCCAAATGGCTAGTTCTCCCTGTATTCCATGAGATCTAACCTTGTTTTCTTTGAGTTCACATCATGCCCATAGTCAATGATTAACATACATGAGCTGTTTCTATTGAGGTGATAATCAAACTCCATTATTGTCACAACCACAGAAGACTAGAAGTTGGTTTTTGCATTGCATCTGTTTCTTTAAGGTTTCTGTGCCTGAAGTCCCTTGACATCCTTCTACTCTGATATTCCTCTTGGAACTAAGTACAATTAATTTATTTAGAATTTCTTTCCAGACATCGCCGAATTATATTCTGAGAATTTACATGCACGTATATCTTGGCTAATAAATCTTTCTCTTCCTTTTTTGTCACAATGCAGTCTGTCTTATTTAAAAAAAAATTCAATATGTCTATAACTAATTCAGGGCTGTGATCTGATATCATCAAATTTCACAAACACCAAATGCTGTCTCATATTTATGAGGCCAGACTTCAGACAGAAGGTTTGTTTTCCAATTATAATTTAGAGAAAATTATTCTACTCGAAAATAACTTTATACCTTAATTCTGAGCTGACGTCCGTCTGTAATAAACACAAGATTCTGGAGACCTGAAAAAACAAAGAGAAAGTGCTGTAAAAAATTCAGTAAGTCTGGAAGTATCCGTGGCAAGAGAAACTGTGGATGAATTTTCCCATTTTTGGCAAAGTTTGTTTTGGTGAGATTTATGGCACCTAGTCTGTTATGATCCACGGCACCTATTCTCATATAATCTTCCACTCTCCATCTCTTTAATTATATATTCGGACAGTGCCCATTTCAGAGAATCATGTTGCAGCAGAAGCAGAAAAGCTGATCACTGCTGCCAGGACTTTATTATCTTCATGTCAATGGCACTGTATTTAAGACCCAGCTCTACAGAATATCAGGCACTGCAAGCAGAGAACTGGCCTTCACACTGTGATCTGGCCTGGTTATCCCCAAGGAAATGGCTCAGAAAGGTAAGTTAGCTCCTTGATTCACTAACAGGAACTTAAAGCTGGTCATGGACAGAACAATGGAAAGAAGAGCAGTTATTTTTCCTGCTGACCTATGGAAGAGGTCATATCACCAAACTCAACCAATCTGGACTAAAAGATTGTCCTGGGTCAGTGCAGTGTCTCAGGTGAAACACAATGCACAGCAGTTCAGATGGAAGGTTAATGATTTTCTCCACATTGTAAGGGTAGGCTCCACCATCTTCTCTCTGCTACCGCCTGGTCACAGGGCCACTACATGCACTACAATTCTCACTTTTTTATGCATCATGCCCACTGAATGACTCTCACTCACTTAACCCTTTGCAATTCTGACTCACTTAGGACACCTCACCAGCTCTCCTGCTTCAACATCACCACTAGCTATTCTTCCATCCACTTCCCTCATATTCAGTCCTTCCTTTGGTCTTGTGGAAAGAAATTACTCACAGCCAGATCAAAAGGTTGAAAACCATGGAGGCAGTGTGGACAGATGCTGGTCATACCATATGAGGAAAAATGTTGGATTTGGCTGGAGAAGAGTCCATCCACACGTGTGGGGATGGAGAGACCTTAACACTCACCCAACCAAGTAAGGTTCATTGTGTTGTTCAGTGATGCTCTCTTATTACCACCAGAATGAACTCATTTGTAACTTTCTCAAATGTTTATCCCTCTTACACAATTAGTTCCCTCTCCTTTCTTAGCAGCACTCAGTGAACCTCTGCCTCAAAGAGGGTGGTGGCAGAGGCCACCAGTTGCAGCTGCATCTTTGCAGAGAAAGCCAATGAATGCTCCGAGCAAGGCTTCCTCCTGTACCCTCCTTCAGCTCTGAGGCTGTCACCTTGGTGCTTTCTCGATTAGGAGTGAGAGCACATTCTGACAAGCACATCACTGACAAATCTCTGCTGTTCATCAAGGAAGAAATACCCTCATTCTCTTGCACTCAGAGGACTTCTGAAAACCGAATATCTTTTCTGTCCCAGGCAGAAGATAATTCCATGTTCTCAGCTATTAGTGACTTGGCCAAGTGCACAGCCAAGCTTGTCGGAGGCAGTTGGTATACTGGGTTAGGGAGTCCATTAATGCTTATTCCAGCTTGTGTACATCTGGCAGTTAGGAAAAAAGTAAAAACTACAGATGCTGGAGATCAGAGTCAAAAAGTGTGCCACTGGAAAAGCACAGCAGCATCAGGCAGCATCCGAGGAGTAGGAGAGTCGATGTTTCGGGCATCAGCCCTTCATCAGGAATGTGGAATTGGGGGAGCCAAGGGGGCTGAGATATAAATGCGGGGGACTGTGATGACAAACCAAGTCTTCCAGGTCAACAGGGCCAACCACAGATCAGGCTCTCTCCACCCCATTTAATGTAGCGAATAATGTCCCCCGTGTGCTCCCAGAAACTTTTCAAAGTCTCTGAAAGTTATCATCCACTTGATGACCAATCACTCTTCTCGTGAAGATTGTTACTTGTGAAAACGTCTCTTCCCAGAGTTCTTGTCACCTCCTTTTCTCCGTGGGATCCCAGCTTCTGCCTTAAATTACCCCTTTTCATTGTAATGATCCCCTCAAAACCAGTTCAACAGCCTCCATCCGGAGACTGAGTTTTCCATGTTTCCCAGAACTCCATGGATAGGCTCTGATAAACTCCCTGACAGTTAATGCACCAATTGCAGGATTGATCATGACCAATGCTGGACTGATTTTGAAGTAGAGCCCTGACTGATCAATGCTCAGAACCTGGACTGATGCCGCTACAGCACCATAACTAACACCATGCCTGTAATTGCTGGACTGGTCGCACTTGGCTTGCAGTTCAGGCAGTGGCCTTAAGCCTAGATTGCAAAGACTCAGATCCCTGGACTCTGATAGGACCAAGTGCCTGACGATGGACCCTCTAGTCCCCTCTGACACCTCTCAGGACTAGTCACTTTAGACTTTGAGACATGGCCACTTGGTTGAAGCATATGCAATGTGTTTTTCTGCTTAAGTTGCTGGCACACGGTGCAGATTTGACATTGATGAAACATCATCATACAGTAACATGTTCACCTCCTTGACTACACAACTGCATTGAGATATGACTAGCTACCTGCCTCTCCCTGTGTGCATGAAAGCAATAAGAGCCACAGAGGCCAGCAGCCTTCAAATAAGTGCAAAGTGAATGTGTGCTAAGAAACGAAACTTAGAGCTATTCAATGTGTAGATGCACAAAATGTGTGTATGCTCTTGTAAGCAAAGCAACTTGGCAGAAGCATGCAGGTACAGTAGATGAGTCCAAAGTGAAGTCTTGAAGGGTTGAAGTAGTGTGTGAATGTCTCTGAAAGCAGGCATGATGTTGTGATGAGACTGGAGTTTTGGTGATGCCTAAAAGAATGAGTAAAGGAAGAGAGGAGCATGTAGGGACATTGTGGTGAAGACCCAGAAAAGCAAGAAATCAACTGTTAGTTAATTGCTGTGTCTCTCATGTCAGGAATTGGTACCATCTGGTTTCTTGGCAAGAAGAGATTTGGAAGTTGAAGAGAACTAACTCAACTTAGTCTATTAGAAATGTGATGCATGAAAATAAAGCCATCACAGCTCAATTGCCAAATTCTGACCTTACTGTTTAAACCTTAAGGGCAAAATCAGAATTTATTTTCTCACTGTGAAGATTCTGATATGTTTTTCAATTTCACAATATTTTCTCACATTTCTTACCATTGCTGAAGAGAATGGAAAATTTTCTCAATGTTTCAACAACACTTCTCAGAGCAACTTATGTTCACTTGCCAGAAGGGATCGATGTTTTGAAATTGGAAAAGAGGACCTTAGTGACTTATTATTTTCCCTACTTAGCCCATGCCCTTGAAGTCTAATTGTCTCACCTCAGTACAATTTGATTCTCTGAAATCAGCTAATTCAGCCCAGAAGAGTGCATCTTTTATATTTGACTTTGTGACTGTTGATCAAGTTAACTACTGCAGTGCCCTTTGTTGCACAACTTGCCCATACATCCCAAGTTTGCCATTAACAGTAGTTCTTGTATTAAGTTGGAAAACATCTTTACAAAAGTGAGGAAAACAAAACTAATATTTCCATTTGTGCTGGTTTACCTCCTCATTAAAACAAAATAAGCAAGTATATTTTTAAACTGCTGTTTCGTGAATACTTCAAACATCATGCACTCTGTGCTATTTACAATAAACACAATTAATGCTTTTCGTTCTTGCAATTAAATCATCATTCAAGATTGATCCTTAAGTTGAATACTAAAATAGCTGTAGGAATTCTGTTAATTAGGCCACATTTTATGAGAGCCACTTCACATATCCTTGTTTTGTCTATGAAGCATAAATCCAAGTAAAAACCCCGACGCCAGGAGATAAAATTCAAGCATTTTTTTCAGTAAGAATTCTTCATGCTGGTGAATTTTCTCAATGTCGTAGAATTATATGAATTTACAGTTGATTGGATGTGCAAAACTTGAGTCTTGCAGAAAAAAAATCGCTTTTGTTGAAGCTTTTCGTCTTGTGCCAATCAGGATAATTCTCAAGAAATATCAAAATAAACAGAAAACAACAATGATATTATGAGATGAGAGTGCTGATTGGTTGACAAGTGGACTCTGATTTTTTTTAAGACATTGCCGTTAAGAATTCACTATTTAATGATGACTGCCATGAAATTAGCTATTCAAGACTATTATAAGGTTGAGATCATCTCGAACAAAATGTAGCTGCACTGTTCATTTAAATCTATTTCATGCATTGAAGACAGCATAATGATTAGGATGATGAATCTGCACTATTCCTGGGAAGATGAAAGAAATTGAAGTGTTCTGAGTAGCTTTAATTAAATTTTCCTCATACATAAAGGGTTTACATTTGATTCATTTTTATGATATTGCATAAAAGATTTTCGAGGTAAACATTAACAATGCATAAGGTATTATTTTTTGTGAAGTTCACTATAAATATATTTAAGCACAACTAAGTATAAGAAAAAGACCTATTTTAGGATAAATTGGTGTGAGATATCAGGCACTTTGCTCAATCTAATTTCTAATATGAACCCTAAGCCTTTCATTAAAGAAGCTGACTTCATTGCTATTAATGCACCAATGTTAAGTTCTGTTGTTGGTTGAAGAAATAAGCACAAGTGGATTCCTAATGGAAAGACAAACTGAATTATTTATTCTGGGATATTTTAGTGCAAACTAACCAATCTCCTCTGACGTTGCTCAAATTGAGTCAGAGCCAGTCTGCTTGATAGAATCACAGAATTGTGAGGTACAAAAGGCAGCCATTCAGCCCATCATGCCTGCACCAGTTCTATTGCCTTCTGCTAAACTGCTGTCTTTTCCCCATGTCACTGCATAACATTTATATCCAAATAATCATTCAATGCCCTCTTGAATTCTTCAATTGAACTTGCCTCTGCCATACTTCCATGTCTTAACAACTTGCTGTGTGAAATGTTTAGACTGATGAATGGATTCTCTAACTTCATATAATGTTGATCTTGTTAATATTTGGTGTAACCTGTATTCTTTACTCTGTCCAAGACTTTTTTACCTTTCACCCAATGATCTGTATGTCCTTGCTTACTATGATCTGCCTGTACTGCTCACAAACAAAGCTTTTCACTTGACGAAGTTAGTTTCTTTACAACTTAGGTGTACATGACAGTAAATCAAATTAATCAGCTTACTCTCACATCACCTGTATTTTGCTTGCAAACCTATTTAAATGTATGCATTTTCATTCTTTTCTCTTTTCCGCGTACGAACAGCTTCTCGCCATCTACTCTGTCTAGGATGCTCATGATTTTGAAAATCTCTATGAAATATCCTCTCAGTCTTCTTCACTCTGAGAAGAACAGGCCCTATTTCTTCAACCTATCCACATGACTGAATTCCTCATTCCTGCAAATCGCTGTTGCATTCTTTCCAGCGTATTCACATGTTTCCTATAGTGCAGCGTTCACAACTGTACACAGTCCTCTAACTGATATCTAATAAGTGTCTTGTATAAATGCAACATCACCACCTTGTGTTTGTGCTCTCTGCCTCTGCTAATAAACCAGAGAAGTCACCAATGTATTCAATAACTATATATCCCATTCTTTAAGGATGAAACTGCATCTCGTCAGCATTTGCAGTGTAACACAAGCAGAGGAAATTAATTCCCAAATGAGAAATACCAGTCAGTGTCTGCACATGTCTTAATAGGATAACTAAGAGGTCTAGTTAAAGGGCAGGGGAGTTTCATTCCACTGTGTGACCCAATCCCACCCCGTAGCCAGACTCTCCTAAAATGGCTTAGAGATGGGTCTATGTCTATAAATTGGCATGCCAGTTAATAGTACTACACAGCAGATAGGATGGCCATCAGTCATATGGACGTGACTATTTACAGATTCACCCAAAGAATTTGGAAGCAGGATTGGTGTACACGTCTACTGTCAGGGATGATTTACAAATTGTAAGATGCCTCATTAATTATTTTCTGAACTTAACACCAGATCGATTGTACACAGAAAGTCATCATGGTTATAAATAATGTTTGTAAAACACTTCTCTCAAACTGTGTTGGAAATCATTCAATTCTTCTTGCCTCACATTAATACAGAAATACAGTCAGCATTTATATTGTGCTTTTCACATACCTACTGTTCAAATTAAAGGAATTGCTTCTTACATAATACAAGAATATATTTAGATTTTAAAAAATTAAAGGAACTAAACAGCAAGCCGGTTTCTTGGTTAAGCTACAGAAGTAGTTTCAGTTTACTGGGTCACAGAGACAGTCCTGTTAAGTGGAAGTACCAGTCGCTGAGCTGCTCCAGTGGAGGGGATGACATGAACATAGCGGTGTGAAAGTATTCTGTGATGTAATCTTCCTTTTTTTTACAGCTGAGAACAGTTGTAAAGAAATTAACTTCATCAAGTTGTTTTTCTTAGATCTCTTACAGTTAAACATTGTGAATGGTGGAAGCTTTAAAAATAATGGGCTGGATTTTACCAAAAATCAGCAAAGTGTCAGTTTTGGGGGGGGTCAGGTGGTTCACCTCAATATGTTCACCACACATCTATAGCATCATACTTATACTATGGTGTACTCACCAGCAGCTCAAGAACTTGCCACTGCCAGGGTCTCCCAGGATTCACTGCATTGGTGCAATATTTAAAGCTCAGCCATGAATCAGGTCAAATGCTGTTGGCCATGGATAGCCCTTCAAAATAAATGTAGCAGAAAGGAATTGAAATAAGTTTCTGAGGGCACATTGGTGGCATTTAGTTACAAAGGCATGCTCACATTTATAAATGTATTGACGCTTCATCATCACCTGTATGATTAACTGTCATTGTAACTGCAGTTCCAAGAATCAAGCTGAACAGGCAACCCATCCTTGGTGGCCATACTTTGTCTGAGGATTGCCAATCTTTCTCCAATGCACTGCACAGTATAACATCTTGTCATTATTCAATCTGGGAGTATCATGTGCTGCAAAGCCTTCAGATGGTTGAAAACATTCATTTTCGTTGAGAAACAGCAAAAGTGAAGTAAAGACAAACTTAAAAAGCTCAATTTGCTTTTGAGAACAGGCAGAGACTGCTTGCCTTTTGAATAATAACAAAAGGACGGTCAATAAATGATCACCGCACTCAGCTCTCATCTTTGGAGCAAGGTGCCAATTAAGTTCTGTCTGGCTGGTGGTGCCTGACAATGCTGTACTCTATTGCATTTAAAGTGATATTTCTCCAGCTCATTGTCCTCATTTTCACATGCAGGAAACTG
This sequence comes from Chiloscyllium plagiosum, assembly GCF_004010195.1. Lineage (NCBI taxonomy): Eukaryota > Metazoa > Chordata > Chondrichthyes > Orectolobiformes > Hemiscylliidae > Chiloscyllium > Chiloscyllium plagiosum. The sequence goes on from NC_057724.1 coordinate 51,021,402, forward strand.
TTATCACTCTACAAGCTCTTCAGCATCCTTCTCACCCCCTCTTTGTCTGTTTCCAATGTGCAGAGTGCAGCATGCTAGGATTATGCTGCACACTCCATCAGGCCTTCACTGCAAGGCCTCCTCAAGCTCACTGAAGGATTGGAACCTCATCTTCAAGAGGTCTATTGCCTTTTCCCTGATGGCTCTGTTGGAAAAATGGACTGCAATCAGTTTATACCAAGTTCTCAATCAAGGGGTTGCGTAATGGAATGGTCAACCATGATTGCAGAGGGTAGCCCTTGTCACCCAGTCATCCTTGTTCAGCATTCAGTCCTTGAAATGAGCCAGGAATATAATAGAGTCATTTAGGATAGAAACAGGCCCTTCAGTCCACCATGTCTCTGTCAACCAACAGACACCAAACTACACTAATCCCATTTACCTGCATTTGGCCCATGACCTACTATGCCCAGGCATTTTAATGCTCATCCAGATGTTTCTTAAATGTAGCGATAGTACCTGCTTCTGCTACACTCTCAGCATTTCCACCAACTTCTGGGTGATGTTTTTTTTCTCAGATCTGTTCTAAAACACTTACTCCTCACTTAAACTTAGGCCTGACGGTCTTGGATATGTCTGCCATGGAGAAAAGATTCTCACGATCTACTCAATCTGTGCCCCTCATAATTTTATATACCTCAATCAAATCCACTCTCAGCCTCCTCTGCTCCAAGGAAAACAAATCCAATCCATCCCTAACTGAGACTTATTATCCCAGGCAACATTGTAGTGAATCTCCTCTGAACCCTTACCAGTGCTATCATATCCTTGAGATAGTGGGATGACTAGAGCTGTACTCCACCTGTGGCCGAACCACTGTTTATATTATAAAGTTGTGCTAAGACTTGTTTCTATATTCTACGTCCCAGCTAATGAAGCCAAGTATCCCATACTTGACTTCCCAAGTTTCCTGAAGAAGGGCTTGTGCCCGAAACGTCGATTCTCCTGTTCCTTTGATGCTGCCTGACCTGCTGCGCTTTTCCAGCAACACATTTTTAAGCTCAGATCTCCAGCATCTGCAGTCCTCACTTTCTCCAAGTATCCCATATGCCTTCTTCACCATCCTGGAGACAGTGAAGACTGCAGAAGCTGGCAAGTCAGAGTCAATAAAGTATAGAGCTGGAAAAAGTCAACCTGAAATGTCACCTCTCCTGTTTCCCTGATATTGCTTGACCTGCTGTTCTTTCTTCACCATCCTGCCTAACTGCCTTGACACCTTCAAGGATTTATGGATTTCTGCACCAATGTGTGTTTATTCCTCATACTCCCGAGGCACCTACCATTCATTGTGTATATTCTTACCTTATTAGACTTCCAAAATGCATTTATCTGGATTAAATCTGTGAATACAGATGAGAGGTATTCATTTAAGACCTCACCAACATCTATTGGCTTCATGCAAAGGTTTCTAATATGCACCACTCTTCCTATTTTCTCTTAATATACTGAGAAATACTGTGGAGTTTTTCTTAATCCTATCTGCCAAAGATATTTTGTGGCACCTGTGGCAATACTATGGCTTTAAGAGGTTGATTGTCCTTTTTTCAAAGGAAGATTTTAAGGTGACGACATGTCTATCAAAAACTCATAAAGTAAACAGTTTGTGAAGCCTTGTTTATTTTTAAAGTTGGAACAATAGAAGCAGCCTGAATGAGTGGGGTCAAGCTCCCACAGAACCAGGATTTTTAGTTTTATTTTCTCAGTAGCAGTTGTTTCTGGGTCTGTTGCAACAATACATCTCTTCCTGCTAATTCTCAGAATTCTCTTGATTTTTTCCCCTTGGATTACTGGAGTTGCATGTCACAGAGTCATAGTCACAGAGATGTACAGGACAGAAAGAGACCCTTCGGTCCAACTCGTCCATGCGACCAGCTATCCCAACCCAATCTAGTCCCACCTGCCAGTATTTGGCCCATATTCCTCCAAACCCTTCCTATTCATATACCCATCCAGATGCCTTTTAAATGTTGCAAATGTTGCAATTGTACTAGCCTCCACATGCTGGCCCTGAACTCTCATGATACTACTTTTAAAAGACTCCCACTTTCCAAATGTAAATTTACCTGCAAGTAGCTATTACCCCAGACTATGTTTGCCAGGTCCTATCTGATGCTCTCAAGGATAAGGCATGGCAGCTTCCAATATGCCTGGCACAGACTTCTAACACGTAGTATCAATGATCGCAAATGGATTATACAGTGCTAAAATTCAACACCTTTCAATTGATGAAGCCTGCAACATTCTGATATGGTGCTGTCAACACATGTGTTGTCACCAGCATTTTGCCCATTTGCGAAGTCTGCTACGTTTTTCATGAGGAATTGAGATGAAGTACTGTGATCTGGCACAAATTACATCAGTAACAGGCTTGATATATTTCAGTTGAGGATTGAGAGATCCCACACAGGTCAGAAATGCATCCTTGGAAGCAACAGTTGCATTAAAAAATTAGCGTGGCTATCACCATGGTGGCTACCGGGATTGATGTCCTTCCACTCTTTGAGGTTTCAAGTTCCCCTTCAGCAGATGGCATCATTCTGGGACAGATTTCCAGGGACATCTGAAAGTTGTGATGGCAATGCATCTCATTCATCTGGAACAAATGGACAAAAGATGTGGGTATCCTGTACCTCCACCATGTCCTGAAAGAACCCTCTGTTGCAGCTTTTTTATTGGAAGCTGTTGGCAGCCCCTGGATGTTGGTGTTTTTACAAGACTGTCCAGCATAATTGTTCCTCTGTAATTTCTCTGTGCCTTTGCAGCACAGAGTACAACATTGAAGTGGAGCACTACATGGTAAGTGGATCAGAGATGAGCCATAATGATGATGCGGTGAGACTGGTGTGACCAATATCAGCCTGAATGGACAGAGGTTGCAGGCAATCACTGCCCATGGAGCATGCCCTGAGATGTTGGATACTGTTGCCAAGATGGGGGCCCAGAAGAGCTGGAGCCATAGCTACCCGTTCTTGCTTTTATCTTGGGAATTGTTGCCATGTAATTTCTCTTTGCTGCATGAGAGTCTAGCAAATTTCAAATAAATGAGATGATATAAACCACTAAAAGATGCAAATAGGCCTCTGACGGCTCACTAGTGAGATTCTCACCTTGCTGCTTAAACCTTAAGTGGAAAATCAGGCATTATTTTTTCCAAATTTCAAGGAGCTCATTTTTATGAACTCACCATATTTTCCCAACTCAAGCACCTTGACCAACACCATTCAGGTACTGGGAAAATTCAGCAAATAGTTTCTAATTTGTGGCAGTTCTAATCTGATTTCATCTTACTGCTCACTTATGAAATAAAAGCGGACCTTCCATGACAGAGTAATGCGATTGTCACCTGCAAATTGCTTTTCGACCTCCTTGCTAATTGCCATCACCATTAATCCTTCTACCCCTTGTCTCCTGAAAGTGTTGATTGCTAATTGGAGTAAGGTATTTTTCCCCTCAGTGATAGATATTGTAAATGCTGTATCAGATGGATTTGTATCAAATAGATGTATTTGATTATTGCTTGGAAATAATTGAGATTTAGAAATAGAAACTATCCCTAACAAATCTGGTTGTAATCTTGACTGCAGCAGTTTACAAACTGCATTTGGCTTCAATAAATGTGTCCAATTACTATATATCTCATTCCTTATGGACATAGATTAGATTACTTACAGTGTGGAAACAGGCCCCCTTCGGCCCAACAAGTCCACACCGACCCGCCACTCACCCAGACCCATTCCCTTACATTTACCCCTGCCCCTAACACTACAGGCAATTTAACATGGCCAATTCGCCTAACCTGCACGTTTTTGGACTGTGGGAGGAAACCGGAGCACACCCACGCAGACACTGGGAGAATGTGCAAACTCCACACAGTCAATCGCCTGAGGTGGGAATTGAACCCAGGTCTCTGGTGCTGTGAAGCAGCAGTGCTAACCAATGTGCCACCGTAACGCCCACAAAGCTACCAGAATTTCTTAGAAGGGCTGGGCAGCATTGGAGCAGATTAAGTTTGCGCCAAGTAACTCTTCGAGGACCTAAGGGGCAACATTTTCGTGCATAGGATTGTGCAAGTATGGAATGAGCTGCCAGAGAAGTGGTGGCAGCTGATATCTTTTAAATGTCGTAATTGTATCTGGATGGCTATATGAATAGGAAGGGTTTAAAGGGATATGGACCAAATGTGACAAATGTGACTAGATTTATTTAGAATATCTGGTCGGCGTGGACGAGTTGGACTGAAGGGTCTGTTTCTGTGCTGTACATCTCTATGACTCTGTGAAATGCACACATTGCTTCAGATGACTATTTTCAGCTGACTTAAGTTGTTCAACAGCAGGTCAACAACAAAAAACAATTTCCTGAAAAAGGTTAAAAAGAAACTGGAGATTTTTCAGATCAATACTGAGCACACCTCAATGTGAACTCTACTCTTGGGAAAAGTATCACTTGGCATGTAGCTTTATTTTTTTGCTTGGCATGTAATAACCTATATACACATGAACACTGTGGTACCTTTAATATCACAATAGGGCAATATGTCCTTGTTCTCAAAAACCATCATAAGGCATTCTGTAGTCTGTTATGACTGGAATCAATTTCAAAACAAACCATAATGACTTGCCTGCCACTGAAACTCAAAATACTGACCCAAAGTTTGGGAATGGAATTGCCTAACTGCAAACGAATTCATGTATTGAAAATGGAAAATGACATTAAAAGGTCTCTGAATACAAAATGAGAGCTGGCAATGGTGGGACTTCATGTTGCAATTATTCCTGTCACACCATTGCCAGCTCTCATTGCAGTTAGGCAACTCCAACGTTAATGTGTATATAGGTTATTACATTCCAAGCAAAAAAATAAAGCTGTGAGAACTACATACTAATTGATAGTTTTACCAAAAGTAGAGTTCACATTGAGGTGTGTTCCATATTGGCCTGAAAAATCTCTAGTTTCTTTTTAACCCTTTTCAGGAAATTGTTCTTTGCTGTTGACCTGCTTGGGGTCAAGCAATACTCTTAACTTCCACGACTTGCCAAAAATAATCTCCACTTTTAAAATCTCCAACAAAATTACAATCTAAAATCTTGAACATATATAAGCTGATTTTCAGAGCGTTGTTATAAAGTAATCAATAATTAACTCATATTAATAATTAATTAATGCTTAATGATAAAGAAGCCCTAACATGTTTTTGATGTGTTTAGTGGGCATTTCATGATAATGAGTGTCTCAGTAAGAAACCATTATCACAAAACCTCCTGATTAACAGGTCAACTCTGATTTTAACTTCCCAATTGTTGAATTTACTGCTGCATGTGCAGTCACTACAACTTGTCGTCCAACTCACCTTTCAATGAAGCGCAATTATTTCTATTATTTTGCTATATTATCATTTTATTACTGCAATTATTTCCATAATAATAGCAAGCCTTCATGTTTCACTTTGGGGAGCCATTTTATAAAGCTGTTCTGATAGGAAGAATATAATGCAAGTGATGTTCCATTTTTGTTTCAAAGTACTAAGAAAGCTGATACCAACTGTATGCTGTAGCAATTGCTTCCTTTTGGAAAATCTGGATTAGCATGATGTTGATTTAAACTGACAAGGTTATCTTCCATCAACAGTCAATGAGAATCTGATAGAGTCTTAAGGGTATAAATTTATCGAAATGGAAAAGACAGTCAGGTGGAATTTAAATGGGCTGAAAATTCACTGTTAGCCATTGCGGTCAAGACACGTTTATGCCCTTAAGTCTAGTAGACTTGAAACTGGAATTTCAACTTTTGAGAATAAAGTACCATTTATGAAGCTCATGCTCTACTGAATTTGGATTCATAAAGTGGAACCTTTTAGCTTGGGGCAGGTATCATTGCTACTGACCCAACACTGTGCCCAATTTGTCATGCTTACAGTACTGTTGTCAGATGCAAATTGGAAAAGAAGAGCTCTGTCATCATCATTGATAACCTAAGGAGATATTTTTATAAGAAGCAAGTTAATCTATACTGAGAGCTATGAAATATAAAGTAATTACTTGGAAAAGGGCACCCAAATTATTGTTGAATTACTCATGCCACATCAGAAGTGTGTGAGAATTCAGTTGAATGAAAGAGATATAAAAAGCTTGTGCAAACAGCCACTAAGTATTTTGAGCTACTCTTATTGTGATATTTTTTAAATTGGATCAGTTAATGTTAAAAAAACTTATAGAACTGAGTTTGAATAATAAACAGTGAAAACTCAAGTAATTGTCATAACTGAGGGGCATCTGGTGTAGTGAAGACAAGTACAATATAAATAACAAAAGAAGCATCTCACAGTTCTATTCATTACAGAGAGCAGGACAGGAAAAATTGAGATATTCTATCAGGCTGTGAGCTCAAAACGGCTAATGAATAACAGTACCGCCTTCAAACTGTAAACAGACAAATTAGAAGACACTATGAGGATCTGAAAAGAGATCTTTCTCAGCCAGAATTGTAGATTTTCAAATTGGGACTGTTCTTTCCCATTAATGCAAATGATCCTGTCTAATAACATTGCAACATTAATTGGCTTGAGGTGGGCCTTCTTCCCTCATCAAGAGAGGAATCCAAATTTTGAGAGCTGTCAAACCATTAAAAGGCTGGCAGCTTTGTGGTCTCGCCTACACCAACATGAGTGGTGGCCAGAGCTCGGATTGCAGCCAGCCCCAAAGAAGGTTTTCAGCAATGGACTCTGAAATTTAGGATAACTTTACAGTTACACACCAGCCAACTTGGCTGGACGCTGCAGCATGTATGAAGAACTTGGCTGGTAAGGACAGGTGGGGAAGGCAGATGTTCAAGTAGGGGATGATCTTGGGAGTGTACCTTCAATGGACATAAGGGACCTTGAAAGAAACCATACAGAGCAATCATGAGCTCAACCAGTGAAACTTGCTAAGTTGGATGCTTCTATTATACTACATACATACATTCCTGATAAAGAGCTTATGCTCCTCGGATGCTGCCTGACCTGCTGTGGTTTTCCAGCAGCACACATCTTCACTCTGATCTCCAGCATCTACACTCATGACTTTCTTAAACCTACAGTTTTACAGCAAACAAAGGGAAACTAGAATAACCTGGATAGATGATGTCTTTACCACAGAGCTCTTAGCTGAACTATCAGTTTAGCTGACATAATTGACACAATATGCAAAAAACTAGGAAAGTTATAATCAGCACAGATTCTCAAGAATGCACAAGATATAGGAGCAGCTTTAGACCATGTGGCCCATTGAATCCCCTCTGCCATTTGTGCCTAATCTTGAACTTCAATTTAATTTTCCTACCCACTCACCATATCCCTTGATTCCCTGTTCACCAAGAAACTACATCCAAGGATAAGTCAATACATTGTTCTGTGATTTAATTATTTTGGATTTGGTTATTTTGTCTGGGTACTGAGCCTCTTCTATTTGATTGACTGAAAATAATCTGGTGGAGCTAGAGTGTCTTGGAACTGGCTCCACAAAGAGAGTTCCAGAAAGGATCTAGTATCCAACAAAGACCACATTGTTTGGAAACTTCTGTAACTTGAGATGTTCCAATTTCTACAAATAAATCATTTAGGAATTTGAACTAGAGTCATCTCTATATTGTACTGTGATAAATCAGGTAAATAAGTTATACAGACAACTTGGCAAAAACATAACAGTCAGTACTATCAGCAAGAGCAGTGAATTGTTCAATAAGATGCACCTCAGATATTTCAAAAGTAACAAGTTAAAGCACATAATGGATGGAGGTAAGACAGCTGACAGCCCTGAGCTAATTTTAGAATTGAAAGGAAAATTCCTGTGTCAGTGCACTATGTACACCATGCTGGCAGAAGAAAAATAATATTATCTTGGAACCAAAACATTCATTTTTTAAAACACTGCCTCATATTTCATTCTTTCTTTCCAGATGGTTTAACAGACTGTATGGACCCAGACTGTTGCAAACAAACAATTTGTTACACTGGTCAGCTTTGTCAAGGATCACCTGACCCTCTTGACCTGATCCAACAAAGTCAATTGCCTTTTCCCCTGCATCCCCCAAGACGCTTCTATGATAGAATAAAATTCCTGGTTGGGAAAGACAACACACATGTACTCCCCACTGATGGTCTCTTTGACAACAGGTAATTTTTTTTTAAAAAATCAATCCAATATTTTTTGCTGTTATCTTTTTGAACTCAAGGTATTATTCATTGTAAGATTGGACATTTAAAATAAAAATGTAATCAATGTTAGGAACATGAAATAGGCTATAGGCTGTTTGACTCAAAAGACATATTTCATATTTTCACAAGTCAAACTAACTAACTGACTTTTCATCCTATTCATCCGTCCCTTATATTCTATCAGGTACTATACTAAACTATTGGCAACAATTGGTTTAGTGAAGAGTTTGCATAAATTACTTTCCAAGATAAATATCAAAAACATGACCAATTTTTCATTCATCAAAGCTGAACTGTTATTGAATGAAGTTGAACAAATATATTATCAATTTTAAATTATTGAGAATTCTTTAATGTGCAAGATATGCAAATTAAATTTATTTGAACTATATCTGAATGAAGATTCAAATTGCAAAGAAAACATTTGATGCAAAAGGATTAACAAATTAGATTTTTTGGCTTTAGTGCCGGATAGTAACACATTGAAAATCATGGTGCAGCTCCGACTGCCCTGTTCCTGTTGGCATTCAGCTTGCAATCATTTTAATGGAGTATTTGATATTAGCAGCATGATTTTTACAGATACCTCATTAACCCATGCACATCAGAGTCACTTGGCATTACTACAACATTGATACAATTTTTAACCATCAATGGATGGAATGTGTGCTAAGCCATGGCACTTGCTCAGTATGTGAACCAGCAGTGCCTGAAGGGATTGTTGCAGACCTCCAGTTAAAGGGAAGTCGAGGTTCCAAAGTTATTTTTATGGTACCCCGGGGTTGCGTTGCATTCCTACCTGGGATTACATGCCTCCTGGCATCCCCTCCACCTCCAGCTTCTCAACATATCCAGTCCTTCCAATCATCTCACATTAATGTATGTGTACTGTATGGGTTCAATGATGAATTTATCTGGTCTCCTTGATTACCAGGTGCTTGAAGTGTACCATCAGCTGTCCACTGTGATGGTAATCAATCTTAACAGAGTCCTGACAATGAGAATTAGTTTGTACTCTCACTTTTGTCATTGTCATTCCATTTTGCTTCTTTGGATATGTGATACTGCGTTAATGAATACTGACCCATCACCATGAGACTGGCTATGGCAAGGCACGATCCAGAATGTTTTTGAATGTCAAGAGGGGGATTAAACAAAAGGTGCTATTATATTTCAGCAAGTATTTTTAAAAGTCATGAATGTTGTTCTTAACTTTATAGTGTTATTATAAACTAATCCATCCACAGATATAATGGTCCTGACGTTCCAAACAGGTTGGGAGAAAGGTCTCTGATCCTAATTTGACAAACAAAAATGCACATTTACCTTTTGGAAGAGTTCTCCCTGCAAACTGATAGGCCAGGAGTTTCTTAGTTGAAGCAGTTTAGTCCAGGTTGGGAACTCATGCACCTAACTGCAAAGTGGATTGGCATTAAAACCAGGCCTGGCCTTTTGCACCATTATTTAAAGTTTTTCTCATCCTTCCTCTTAGGATCTCACTTAACTCTCAGAGTTCTCAATCATTTCCAAAATGCAGTCTTCTTCAACAACTCTCTCTCTCTTCCCAGAGTGGCGAGCTTTTATCTTGGTCAGCTTTTATCATGGTCAGGTGAATTGACCATGTTAAATTGCCCGTAGTGTTAGGTAATGGGTAAATGTAGGGGTATGGGTGGGTTGCGCTTCGGCGGGTCGGTGTGGACTTGTTGGCCGAAGGGCCTGTCTCCACACTGTAATGTAATGTAATGTAATCTAATCTAATCTTCTTCCAGATTCAAGCTGTTTTTCTTTTCCCTGTATCTCTAACCAACACTTAGATGAAGCTTTTCCTCTGGGGTGCTACTGTTACCCTGTTGTTGCCCCCATTAATGTTCCAACCACTTGTTAGTTTTTGTGTTTTGGCTGCTATTACATCTTAAAGCAGTAATGTTCTGAAAATGGAAAAATGAAATGTCTTCAGAAAGATTTTTTTAATCGTCTGGGTCAAATTACCACCATCATCTTGCAAGAATCAGCAATGGTGTCTAGCACAGATGTTATGTTCAGTTCTGAAGGCAAACTGCTGGTGGCTTGTGGTTGGGACAGTTCTTTGCCACCAATCCTCCTTTCTAATCTGGGTCTATAGGCCTATCTAATTGTCACTGTTACAGATAGATTTGATGAGTCTTAACAAGAAGATTCATTTATCGAGCCCAAGAAAACGTAGCATATTGTACGATAGCAAGAGATACCAATGGCTTGAATGAATTAGCCAATATAACAAATCTAAGAAGCCAGAGATGGAAAGTCTGTTTCCATCAGGAACTTGTGGTAGACTGCACCGAAAAACTGTATGGCATCATCAGTTTGTGTGGAGGTTAGTACAACTTTAATGTCATCATTCAGAACTATTACCTAAAACAATAGATTCCTGACAATGCCACCAAAGATTTCAGCTTCCTGGCCAATTCCTGAAAGTTCAGCTGCATCAGGACTTGGATGCGATAAACATAAAAATCCTGCCCATGCTACTGCAATGCGAAATGCGATCTTTCTGTTATAACCATATACCCTGAGCAATTATGTAACCCATCAGTGGTGACACTGCCATGCCTCTCCATTGGAGAAGAATATAATTACAGGGTGACAAGTTTGCACTTGTCCTCGTGTAGACACAGGAATTTGTAATCTTAGGATTTGGTAGGAAGACTGCATAAATACGAGTTTTAATATATTAAGGATATACAAGGAAGTTTTTATGAATCCCTACAGTGTGGAAGGAAGCCATTAGCCCATCAAATCCACATTGACCCTCTGAAGAGTATTCCATCCAGACACTATCCCTGTACCCCTGGTGTTCCCATGGCTAACCCACCTAGTCTGCACATCCCTGGACATCATGGGCAATTTAGCATGATCAATCCACCTAGCCTCCACAAAATCATAAGTTGCTGGAAAAGCTCAGCAGGTCTGAGAAGAGAAATTAGAATTATCTTTTTAGGTCGAGTAACCCTTCCTCAAGGCACATCTTTGGACTGTGGGAGGAAACCCATGCAGACACGGGGAGAGCATGCAAACTCCACACAGACAATCATCCAAGGGTGGGTATTGAACCCAGGTCTGTGGTGTGGGGAGGCAGCAGTGCTAACCACTGAGTCACGATGCTGCCCTTGTTTTGCACTAAATTAAGACCAATAGTTTGTTGTGACCGTGCAATCTTAAATGCACGGTAACACACGGTAACTTTTGAGATGCAAAAGTTATTTAAAAATATCATAGTTATTCTAATTTCATTTCCATTTTGGGTTCCCTTGCATTCATTCATAGAATTACTGCTGGCTTTTCCACTTTGATAATTGATAGCTTCTAAATGGACCTGATTCTGCATCATCTCAATAACAAAGGAAAGTGTTGGTATTGTGGTAGTGTCACTGGACTAATAATCTATAACTCAAAGTTAGTTTTCTAGGTTCATCGGTTTAAATCCCACTATGGCAAATGGTAAAATTTAAATTAAATTTTGAAAAACCTGGGATAATAATAAGCTGGCCTAACAGTGACCATGTAACCACTGTTGATCGTTATGGCAACGTATCTGGTTCACCAGTATCTTGTAGGGAAGGAAATATGCCATTCTTTTCTGCTCTGGCCTCTATGACATCATAGTTAACTCTTAATTGCCCTCTAGACAAGTAGGGATGGATAATAAATGCTGGCCTAGAAGCAATGCCCACATCCCATTAATGAATGAAAGGATTGACAATAATAATATTGCAATCATATGTACTTTCAAGTATAAACATTGTAAATGGTGCAACTAAACAATTGTGATCCTATTCTTCAATAAAGAACCAGAGCTAATATTTTTTTCCCTTAAGCCAGAGCCTGCAAGTAACATTTCCCATTAGGATTGCCTCGAGTCAATTAATCCATGTAGAATGTTGTCAAATCTGTTTCCTAACCAAGGGCTTCAGAAGGTATAACCTAATCAAGCCTCTACGTGAACTATTTATTAAATTGATATTTTTGTGATTTTTCTTTTTCTCTTCACTACAGTACATGTTCAAGTTTTCAATTGCCACAAGATAAGTTCCGACAAAGAATATCTTTCAGTCCATTTAATCTCACCCTTCCAGAAAAAATCCTATTTTGGTGTATAGAGGATAGTCCTTACCATTACCTCAATTGGAAACACAAAATATCAAAAATAGAGTGAGCTCAGTGTGACCATGGAAACAAGCTCAGTAAAATGTATCACCTTCATGCTATTAGTCTCAAAACCTGGAAACTGACATTACACTCAAAACCTGGATTCCCCAAGGCAGTTAAAATATATAGCCAGTAATGATTGTAGAATGACTAATTTCGAAATCCTCTATTACTTCTCTATTATTTTCAACCCAAATAAGATGAATATTAGTGAAATAATATTTATCACGTATATAGCCTTTTAATCAAAAAAACTTTTCACTGTTCCATCATTTTCAATGACATTTGGTAAAATTGACTCCAGTAGTACATTTATTATGCCCAATGGAAGATAAACAGTACAAGACCAGGTTAACCCTCTGTATTCTGAATTTTCTCCACAAGTTATCATTGAATAAAAGTCTCCTCCAACTAACAGATATTTTTCAAGGTAGTTTCATTTTGTACATTTGAAAGAGGCAGGTAATGTGGAAGTTAAAGTTGCTTTGAGTTACTGATCACCAGAAAATGATCAGATCCCGCATCTTCTGCAATTGTCATCCACTCTCCTGGGCAGACGACAAGATGTCATTCAAGCCTGATGTTTATAAGTACATGTTGGATCCCACCAATAATGTTATGAAAGGTGGGAAATGCACCAACAGCATTTTAACATCTCAGCCTTTTAAGCCTAGCTAGATACCAGTTGATGATCTTGGCTATAGAGGGGCTATTCCTCTATTTAGTTCTACTTGCTCCGAATGATTGGCCTGTATTTTACAGCAGTTCAATGCAGGATTGCAGACCTCCTCCCACTGCTGTTGGGATGTTTTCCCGAAGTAAGGTTTGCCCATGCCAAGAATCCTGGCCACTCAGGAAAAGCTGGTAGCTGAGCCAGAGATGGGTAAAATTTAGCCAATTATTTCTTTCTAGAAAATATCTGCTAATTTGACAACATGTTAGTGATAGAATCTTAATATTAGCAACAACACTGCTAACTGATTGCATTTCTTTGAAGTTCAGTAATATTTTAATAGGATCGGATGAACAGTTCCTTTAACTAAATTATTGTTTGAATTTTATCTGTATGCAAGTTGAACTACCTATTTACATTAAATGCCTGTCACCATATTGTTGTGGCATAGTGTATAGTCCTGATGAAGGGCTTTTGCCCGAAACGTTGATTTTCCTGCTCCTCGGATGCTGCCTGACCTGCTGTGCTTTTCCAGCACCACTCTGATCTAAACTCTGGTTTCCAGCATCTGCAGTCCTCACTTTTGCCATAGAGTATAGTAGCCTTCTGTAAAGCAATAATGGTATCCCTGAGTTGGATGCTCTGTCTGAGCTGCTCTCACTTCAGCTTGACATTGCACCATTATCACTGAAGAGCATTCCTTACAGCACCGAGGGGATTTTTCCATTTCATCAATTCCAAGCCTTTTGACCTGATTTTAATTGCTAAACTTACGTTTACAGTGTCAAACTTCAGAAGTTTTATGTTGCAGGCTAGGTTAATTGGAAGGTCAGTCAAAATGATTGTAACACATTTTATTTTGGAACTTAAACACAAATGGGACTATGCAGCAATCATTACTTATACACTGAATTTTGTGCTTATTGAGGCAAAAGATGCTTGACTTCCTGAATGACATTGAGCACGCCAAGATCAACAGTTGATACAGGGTAAAGCTCCATCAGAATATGTCCAAATCTTTGTCTCAGAATATTGCCTTCCACGATAGAAATTCTCTGGAACACTGTCAAATTAACACAGTTTTATGCTGCAGACTTATACTTATTAGGAACTAAATTAAGGCTGTTCACATTTATTTTGCTTAAAACGTTTAAAAGCAGTTGTACAAAGAGACTTCCAAGCCATATGTTTGGATTGATTCAGACAATCATTTCCAAGGTGATAAAATTAATTAATGACTAATCTACAACCTACAATATAATTAATTGTCAATGTCTATTAATCACATAATTATTGAATTGTATAACATTATAATAAATAGTTATTTATAGAGGGATTATTTGTAAAGAAACAACCATCACATTTATTGGTATTTCCTGATGATATTAAATTCGGAGGTATGATTTTGAAATGATAATAGTTCTCAAGTGCAGTACTGTCATGTCAATTGTTTATAAGTGCAAAGAAAACAATGGACCTTTCACAACCTCAGAACATCACAAAGTGCTTCACAACCAAGTAAGTATTTTAAAAGATAACACTTAGTCATGAACAGAAATCCACACCTCAAATTTCACAAGGCCCTACAAACAGCAATGAATTAAATAATCAGGTACATGCTTCACATTTTTGGGGTTGAGGGACAAATGTGGAGACCACGTAGACCAGGAAACTGGGAGAAATAATTGCTATGGGATCAGTCATGACCATTTGAGGGGATAAACAAGGCCTCGCTTTAAAATATCAAAGGAAAAATAGAGCCATAAGAACAGGAATAATATATTTGGCAGCATAAGTTCCAACTTTCAATCAGATCATTGTTTATCTGCAACCTAACTTCATGTGCCTTTACCTTTGCTCCAAATCACTTACAGCTTTCATTAATCAAAAAAAGTCAATCTCAAATTTAAAAATATTGATTGATCCAGGATCAGTAGCTATTTACAGAAGCAGACGCTAGACTTCTATTTCCCCTGTTTATAGAAGTGTTTCTTAATTTAGACTTGCCTTCTGGTTGAAATAGTTTCTCTACATGTCTATGTGGAGTCTGCACATTCTTCCCAGATCTGCATGGGTTTTCCTCAGGTACTCCGGTTTCCTCCAACAGTCCAAAGATTAGGTGGATTGGCCATGCTAAATTTCCCTTAGTGTCCAAGGATGTGCAGGTAAGATGGATAATCCATTTAGTTGTTCATAGATGCTTTTTCTGGCAATAGATTTCATGCATATTAGGGATAGAAACCATTGCTATATCACATTGAGTTCTCTTTATATCAAATCCAACCTGACCACATGTCATTTTAACCCTTTTCAAAGATTTTGACATTTTGTCAAGGGCAGTCCTTGTCTCTTCCCAGTGAAGTCAAGCCTACCCAAATCAAGGATCATATTTACTGTTTTATACTCTCCCTTTCAAATATTACATTGAATTATTTAAAAATTACACAATTATTTAAAAATATTCTTTTGATTACTTTGTGAGACATCGTGACACAAAGGAGACTGATATTTGGAGTCCCATTGCCCCTGAAAAGATAGTGTGAACTTTGAAAGTCTACAGCCTATTTGGTATTGAAAGGAGGTGGTAGCCTAGTGGTATAATCATGTGACTGTTAATCCAAGGATCCATGTAATATTCTTGGAATCTTGGTTCAAATCCTGCCATGGCAGATGGTGGAATTTGAATTCAATAGAAAGTCTAGAATTAAGGGTCTAATGATTTTTGATTTTTAAAAAATCTGGAATTACGAGTGTAATGATGACCATGAATCCAATGCCTATTGTCAGAAAAATCCTCCTGTTTCACTGATGTTGTTTAGGGAAGGAAACTGCCATCCTTACCTGGTCTGACTCCAAACCCACAGAAATGGGGTTGATTCTTAATTGCTTTTTGGGCAATTAGGGATAGACAATAAATGCTGGCCTTGCCAATGACACCCTCACCCCCATGAACGAATAAAAAAAACTCTGTGCTGTTGAGAAGGATGATGGAATTTGATTCAAAAATAGTGAAACAACAACGACACAGTTCCATGTCAGATGGTGTGTGGCTTGGAGGGTTCCCAGACATCTACTGCCATCGTCCTTCCAGCTGATTGAAGTTGCAGGTTTGGAGGTTAAGGTTGAGGAGTCTTTGTGAATTACAGCTATGCATTTGTTGCCATTGTATGCTGATGTGGAGTGAGTCGATGTTGGAAGGTGGTGAATGGGACATTAATCCAGCAGACTGTTTCATCTTATACCATGAGACCATAAGATATAGGAACCGAATCAGTCCATTCAGACCATTGAGTCTTCTTTACTATTCAATCTTGGCTGATATGTTTCTCAACCCCATTCTCCTGCTTTTCCCCATAACCTTTGAAGCCCTTCCTAATTAAGATTCTATCTATCTCTCTCTTTCATGCACTGCACAGCCTTCTGTAGCAAGAGTTCCACAGATTCACCACCTTTGGCTGAAGAAATTCTTTCTCATCTCACTTCCCTTGGAGGCTGTGCCCCATGTCCTGGTCTCTTCCTCCAAGTGGAAACATCTTGTCTATGTCAATTCTATCCATGCCTTTCAGTATTCTGTATGTTTCAGTGAGATTCCACCACCACCCCCACACCCCTCTGCCATCTCCACCCAACCATCCTTCTAAACTCCATCAAATTGAGTAAGACGTTCGACAAGGTTCCCCAGGGGAGACTGGTTAACAAGTTTGATCTCATGGAATACAGGGAGATCAAGCCATTTGGATACAGAACTGGCTGGAAGGTAGAAGACCGAGAATGGTGGTGAAGAGTTGTTTTCCAGACGAGAGGCCTGTGACCAGTGGAGTGCCACAAGCATCAGTCCTGGGTCCACTACTTTCTATTATTTATGTAAATGGTTTGGATATGAACATAGGAGGTATAGTTAGTAAGTTTGCAGATGACACCAAAATTGGAGGTGTAGTTACCTCAGATTATAGTTACCTCAGATTACAACAGGATCTTTATCAGATGGGCCATTAGGCTGAGGAGTAGCAGATATAGTTTAATTTAGATAAGTGCGAGGTGCTGCATTTTAGGAAAACAAATCTTAGCAGGACTTATACACTTAATGGTAAGGTCCTAAGGGGTCTTGCTGAACAAAGAGACCTTTGAGTGTATATTCATAGCTCCTTGAAAGTGGAGTCGAAGGTGGATAGGATATTTAAGAAGGCATTTGGTATGCTTTCCTTTATTGGTCAGAGCATTGAGTATGGGAGTTGGGAGGCCATGCTGCAGCTGTACAGGACATTGGTTAGGCCACTTTTGGAATATTGTGAGCAATTCTGGTCTCCTTCCTATTGGAAAGATGTTATGAAACTTGAAAGGGTTCAGAAAAGATTTACAAGAATGTTGCTACAGTTAGAGAATTTAAGCTATAGGGAGAGGCTGAACAGGCTGTTTTCCCTGGAGGATCGAAGGCTGAAGGGTGACCTCATAGGATAAATAGACAAAGTATTTTCTCTGGGGTGGGGGAGTCCTGAACTAGTGGGCGTACATTTAGGGTGAGAGGGGAAAGATGTAAAAGGGACCTAAGGGGCAACGTTTTCATGCAGATGGTGGTGCGTTTGTGCCAGAGGAAGTGGTGGAGGCTGGTCCAAGTGCATTATTTAAAAGGCATCTGGATGGGTATATGAATAGGAAGGGTTTAGAGGGATATGGGCCAAGTGCTGGCAAATGGGACTAGATTAGGTTGGGCTATCTGGTCAGCATGGATGAGTTGGACCGAAGGGTCTGTCTCCATTCTGTACATCTCTATGACTCTATGAATACAGACTCAGAATCCACAACCACTCTTCATAAGATTAGCCTTTCATCCCCAGGTGGATGGTATTGACTTTGTTTTTCTTATTTGATAGACACTCATCCAGGAAAATGAAGATTATTCCATTACACTGCTGATTTGTGTCTTGTAGATAGTGGAAACACTGTGCAGAGTCAGGATTCCCAAACTCTGAGCTGTTCTTATTGCTATGATGTTTCCATGCATGTTGCAATTAGATAAAATCAAAAACAAAAACAAAAACCAAAAACAAAATTGCAAGAGAACCTTAATGGGTCTGGCAGTGTCTGAGAGAAACAGAATTAACATTTTGAGTTCAGGAAACCCTTCCTCAGACTTAGCTGAATCATCTATCAGTCTAGATGTGCTCAGTTGAGGGTTAATCACTATGCCAGTGAGGGGCTCCTCCATGTTGCATCTACAAAAAGGAGAACAAATGTAATTTGATCAGTTATTGCCTGTCTCCTCTGGATCAACAGCAGAGTAATGGAACAGTATCATCAGTGCTGTCAAACTGCAACTACAAGTAACAATACTTATTCACTCAGTTTGAGTTCTGTCCTCATGTGGTTCTGAACCACATTACAGCTTTGGTCCAACTGGAGATAAAAGAGCTGAATTCCAGGAATGATGTTAATATGTTAATATCATACTTAGCAATGGTGGAGTAAAGAAGTAATCATTAAACTGAAGTTAGTAGGAATCGAGGGAAAATTCTCCACCAGTTGGAATTATACCTCTCATAAAGGAAGATGTTTATGGTTGTTGTAAGCCAATCATTTTAGGCCCATGATATCACAGCAAGTGTTCTTCTGAGTAATATCTTGGCACAACTGTTGTTTCTGCAATGACATTCCCACCATTATAAGGTCAGAAGTGAGGATGTTCACTGATGATTGCACTATGTTCAGTATCATTTCTGAAGCACCTCTTTATGCAATCCTTGCCAAATTCCTGAAAAGGTTTGACAATATTCTGCTGATTGCTAACAATAATATTTGTGCCACACGAGTGTCAGGCAATGACCATCTCCAACAAGAAGGGATCTAACAATCTCCCCTTGACATTCAACACCCATGTTGGATTGACTCGGCCACAAATACATCCTTTCTTTCAGTCAGCCCTCTCTTTATTGGATGAATCTCCTGGATCCAGTGATCACCCCATTCAATTTCATGAAAGGCATCTCCATTGAGCTAGAAATCTCCAAAAAATGAGTCTGTTATGTGGCTGTTGTGCCACTGGCAAAATAGCAAGAGGCACAAAATAGCAAACAGCAAAAAGATTTGCAAATTGGCAGCCACACAGCAAGAGAGAGAATGACCCGAAACCTGCTTCTCATCCCAAGTGTGGGCTAGGTTCCTTCCAATAGAACTGTATCAAAGAGGGACACATCCTGGCACAGGTTCCTGATATTTTCACTTGAACTATAATGCCTTCTTCTTCACAGATTACAAAACCCAATTTCATGAAGCCAAGGAATTTCAGTTCTCAAACTTGTAAGTTAGTTTTGAACGCAGACCCTTCTGACTCAGAGAAAGGTTTTAGTAACATTTGTTCTGGGATGACAAAGCTGATGGAATTTGTGGATTGTGAAAGATGAAAGTGTGCAGACTCTGTTGAATAAATTGGTTATGGGATGAGAACAGATAAGAAACAAAAGTCTTGTCTGTTATTTTCCAAACTCTCTGACCATCGTCTGTGCATTTTGAGTACTTCATTACCAATTGCACACAAATTTTCAATAACATTTGATAAGGAATAAGCATGATGAACTTGAAACATGGATCAGTATTTGGAGCTATCATGTTGTCGCCAACACGTGTGTTGAATATCACTGGGGCAGGAATGGTTGTTGGATGTGCCGGGGTTTAGATGTTTCAAAAGGAAGAAGGAGGGTGGTAAAAGAAGTGGGGGAGTGACATTGCTAATCAGGGATAGTATCACAGCTGCAGAAAGGGAGGTCATAGAGAGTAGTTTGTTCACAGAGGCAGTATGGGTAGGAGTCAGAAGCAGGAAAGGAGCAGTCACTTTATTGGGAGTTTTGTACAGAACCCCCCCCAGTAGTAACAGATACATGGAGGAGCAGATTGGGAGGCAGATTTTGGAAAGGTACAGAAGTACCAGGGTTTTGTCATGGGTGACTTCAGCTTCCCTAATAGTGATTGGAACCTCCTTAATGTAAATAGTTTGAATCGAGCAGAATTTGTCAGGTGTGTCCAGGAAGGATTCCTGACTCAATATATAGATAGGCCGACTAGACAGGAGGCCATATTGGATTTGGTGCTTGGCAACGAAATAGGTCAGGTGTCAGATCTCTTGGTGGGTAAACATTTTGGAAATAGTGATCCCAACTCCCTGGCCTTTACAATAGTCATGGAGAGGGATAAGAGCAGATGGGGTATGGGAAAGTATTAAATTGGGAGAGGAGGAATTACAATGCTATTAGGCAGGAACTGTGGAGCATAAATTGGGAACAGATATTCTCAGGGAAATGGACAAAAGAAAAGTGGAGGTTGTTAGGGGAGCACTTGCTGCAAGAGCTAGATCAGACTGTCCCATTGAGGCAAGGAAGGGATAGTAGGGTTAAGGAGCCTTGGATGACAAGAGATGTGGGACATCTAATAGAATAATCAAGAGGAAGAAGGACGCTTACTTAAGGGTGAGGAAGCAAGGATCAGACAGGGCTCGAGACGGTTACAAGGAAGCCAGGAAGGAATTGAAGAATCGACTTCGGAAAGCTAGAAGGCGGCATGAAAAAGCCTTGGCGGTTCAGATTAAGGAAAATCCCAAGCCTTCTACAATTAGGTGAGGAATAAGAGAATGGCCAGAGTGAGGGTAGGGCTGATCAGGGATCGGGCAAGAAACTTGTGCCTGGAGTTGGAGGAGGTAGTAGAAGTCCTTAATAAATACTTTGCTTCAGTATTCAGTAGTGAGAGGCACCTTGTCATTTGTGAGGACAGGTTGATATGCTTGAACAGGTTGATGCTAAGAAGGAGAATGTGGTGGAAATTTTGAAAAACAGGAGGATAGATAAGTTCCCTGAGCCAGACAGGATATACCCAAGGTTACTATGGGAAGCGACAGAAGAGATTCCTGCACCTTTGGCGATGGTCTTTGTGTCCTCAGTGACCACTGGAGTAGAACCAGATGATTGGAGGGTGGAAAATGTTATTCCCTTGTTTAAGAAAGGTAATAGAATAACACTGGGCTTTATAGACCAGTTAGTCTTATGTTGGTAGTGGCAAATAATTGGAGAGGATTCTGAAAGACAGAATTGATGATTATTTGGAAAAGCATATTTAATTAGAGATAGTCAGCATGACTTTGTGAGGGGCAGATCTTGCCTCACAAACCTTACTGAATTATTTGAGGATGAGACAAAACAGATTGATAAAGGTAGAGCAGTGGATATGGTGTATATGGATTTTAGCAAGGCATTTGTTAAGGGTCCCCATGTTAGGCTCATTCAGAAAGTGAGCATACATGGGATACAGGGAGATTTGGCTGCCTAGATACAGAATTGGCTGGCCCATAGTAAACAGAGGGTGGTGGTAGATGGAATGTATTCAGCCTGGGGCTCGGTGGCCTACAGTGTTCCGCAGGGATCTGTTCTGAGGCCTCTGCTCTTTGTGATTAGATGAGGGAGTTTAAGGGTTGGTTTAAGTTTGTTGGTGAAGTTGTGGACAGTGTGGGGGGCTGTTGTGTGTTGCAGCAGGACATTGACAAAATGCAGAGCTGGGTAGAGAAGTAGCAGATGATATTCAACCTGGAAAAGTGTCAAGTGACTTATTTTGGAAGGTCGAATTTGAATGCAGATTACAGGGTTAAAGGCAAGATTCTTGGCAGTGTGGAGGAATAGAGGGATCTTGGAGTCCATGTCCATAGATCCCTCAAAGTTATCACCCAAGTTGATAGGGTTGTCAAGAAGGCATATAGTGTGTTGGCATTCATTAGCAGGGGATTTAAATTTTAACAGCTGTGAGGTTATGCTGCAGATGTTTAAAGCCCTGGTTAAACCACACTTGCAATATTGTGTTCAGTTCTGGTTGCCTCATCATAGGAAGGATGTGGAAGCTTTTGAGGAGGTGCAAATGAGATTTACCAGAATGCTGCCTGGACTGGAGGGCATGTCTTATGAAGAAAGGTTGTGGAAGCTGGGGCTTTTCTCATTGGAGTGAAGAAGGATGAGAAGAGACTTGATAGAGGTCCACAAAATGATGAGAGGCAGAGACTTTTTCCCAGGGCAGAAGTGGTTATCACAAGTGGGCATACTTTTAAGGTGATTGGAGAAAGCTTAAGGGGAGACATCAGAGGGTGGTGAGCACAGAATGCACTGCCAGCATTGGTAGTAGAGTCAGGTATACTCAGGATATTTAAAGTTAAAAGTCACACAACACCAGGTTATAGTCAAACAGGTTTATTTGGAAGCACTAGCTTTTGGAGCACTGCTCCTTCATCAGGTGGTTGTTGAGTATAAAATCATAAAACACAGAATTTATAACAAAAGGCTACAATGTCATAGAGTGATATATTGAACAGACCTGGATTGTTAAGGCTTTCGTCTTTTAGAATGAGTTGCAGGTTTCAGTTTATGAAATGTAAATCTCAGAACTTCTTTTAAGTCACCTTCTCAAAATAACTTAAGATTTTTATAACAAAATGTGACATCTCAGCTCAGACAATGCATTAAAGGTATGAGGTCAGAGCCTGCCTGTACCCCAATCTTAAGTTGTATTTCCAAAGTTTAATTTACAAAATATGACATAGATTGACTACCTGCATTGCCTGCCTGCAGATTATGCATTTTTGACCACCCTCTCGGCTGATGCGCACCCTCAAATAGAATTGATCCATTCTTCACGATAAACCTCTTCACTTTGCTGAGAATCACATTTCACACAAAAGTCTTACCTAAGAAATAGCTCTTTGAATATTTGTCTAAATGAATAACTCGAGAAGACTCTTCCAGTTACAAGTGGCAGCATTTTTGAGTCTGCAACAATATAAGAAGTAACAATTCATAATGGATTATTTTTATGTAATTGTACTATCAGTATTTATAAAAGATTTACACACTTTAGTTACAAAAGATCCCTATACAATTTTTACCCTCATTGCTGTTTCTGCTGCTTCAGTTTAGGTTGACTGTTTAAAAGAACATTGTCATACCATTAGCAAGTTGCTCCTGCTAAATTAAAAGCCTGTAATAGAGCAAAATACAACCAATCTAATCTCATTTAACTGGTTGAGATAAATAAGATAAATGTTATGGATTAGACTCAATGAAGTTTGGCATTGAAATGAACCATTTGTTTGTCTTTATTCAGTTTGTGATCCAGACAGGATTTAGTATAAATAGAGTTGATGTGAAGCTATGTCAGTTTTCTTTGCTGGCTTATTGCATAAATTAATTGCAATTATTGATCATCTTTTTAATCTATTTATCTGCATGTTGTCTGATTCCAGCCGCGTGTGTGTCATTCGAGGACAGGTGGTTGCAGTGGATGAGACCCCGCTAGTTGGTGTGAACATCAGCTTTTTGCACCATGTAGATTATGGATACACAATCAGCCGCCAGGATGGCAGGTGCAGAAGAACGTTTTTCTCTGTTATCTCAGACCCACTTGTCACCAGATGCATCCTGAGTCAAATGTGCTTGATAATTGAACAAATAAGAAGGCAGGATGTTCATCAATGAGACATGAAAAATGAGGCTGAGATAGAAGGCTTATTGATTAATGGGATACATAACTGAATTTTTAACAGTAAATCTGGAACAATGATTGATAATGCAATAAACACCAAAATGCTGCTTACAATTAACAGGTCACAGAGAGCCTTTGGAGATATAGATAGTATTAACTTTTCAAGAGAATGACCCTGTCATCTTCCTGACCTTCTTTGTTTTTAATTTGGATTCCTTGCATACTGTAGTATTTTGTTTTTGCATATGTGGTGCAATCATTGGACTCAAGGCAAATGAAATTATTGATTTCTGTTGGCTTCCTTACCTAAGATCAACATCCTGCAGTATGATATTAATAAAAGGGAAATAGAAAGATGAAAATCTTTAATAAAATATGAGTTAATTATCTGGCTTTAATTTATAATGCCTTTTCACTGTTGGATTTCATATATTTAAAGAATTGAATCTTCAACCCATCTCATTTAGTTAATGGAATTATTGTGTGGTAAATTAGATCCAAATGGGGCAAGAAAAAATGGTGTTATAACTAATAGTCTAAAACTAATGACTCAAAATTTGATCAGGAGCCAACTTCAAACATCTGTTATCTAAATTGGAGAATATGACACCTAATAATACATTGAGTTCTCATATAGGTTCTGACAATTTAACTCTTGTGATTTTGAATAATGAATAAAATATTTTTTATTGTGTTCATGTTCAATTGAAGTGTGCCACTAAAAGTTTAATGTGATATTATAAGATGACAACAGTCAAAATCTTTTCCTGTTTCAGCGTTCATGAGTTGTAATGATGTTTTAGGTTTCACACTGGCAATAGAATGATTGAATCTTTAATTTACATGTAAATTGGTAGGAGGGCCATAAACTTCTGAAGAAGGATCAGCTGACTGTTTAATGATCTTTGTAATCCTGTCACCTTAATGTTCCCAATCTCAATTGAGTGAAGGAGGTACCTCCTTATAAAGTTGGAGTTAAATCCGTTCTCGCTACCACTAAGGCACCTGTGTGAATGTGGAAAATTGTTGAACTGTCCATAAATAAAAACAGGCCAAAACCAATCTGCCAGTTGCTCACCTATCAGGTTACTGTCAATCATCAGCAAAGTAATTGAAGGTTTTATGAAAAGTGTTGTCAAACAAAAAACTTATACAGTAATAACCTGCTCACCAATGCTTAGTTTGGGTTCTGCCAGGACCATTCAGCTTCTGACTCTATTACAATAAATGCAATAGGTGGGGTAAGGGTGATTGCTCCTGACATCAAGAAGCCCTTATGAAATGAACATGATGAGAATTGTGGACTGGAAATGAAAACATTAAAATCCATTAGTCATCACAAGTGTATGAAATGTAATCAAATTAATCACCAGGATGGTTATTTTGCCTGACTGTGATCATAATTGAAAATAAAAAGAAACTCACACCAGGTTTTATCAATGAACAAGAAAACTCAAAACTTACTTCTTATGACAAACTTACCTGTTCTTGTCATATGTTAGAAGATTATTAATTGGTATTGTAAAAGACTATACACCCTTTAAATCCAAGCACACATTTGCACATAGGATAGACAGATGGACAAGACAAACAGTTCTCTTTGGAATATTTTAGGTGGAAAATTTAAGTCAAAAAGACACAAAGTCTGCGGACCAAAGACCAAACTGAAAGGATGGATTGAGGTGGTTTTTATCACAGTTTGTTTCTGTGCTTGACAATGATATCATGTTGTTACTGGCTGTGATCATCCTCAATTTGGTAGCTGGTCAGTTCAATTTATTATCAACTTAGATCTTGATTTGAATTAGAAGCTTTCTTTCTTTTCTGTGAAGTTTTGAGGCTTTTTATTTTCTCAACTAAAAAGAGAGAGGGACTTTGCTCGCCATAGCTTCAACTGCTTTCTCACCTTTCAGTGAAGTGTCAAACTACTACTTTAAACCAATTCAAACCCCATTGCTAGGCAGTTACTGTTTTGTTTCCAAAAGACATCTTGTGCCAGTACAAAAATACCAAAACCTAGCTTCCAACAAAAAAAGTTTCACTTTTCCTTTTGAGTTGTAAATGAAAACAACGAATAATTCATTATTATCCAGTGTGTATTTCCAAATAAAATGTGTATAATCCTTATACTCACAAAATTGAAGTCAGTGGGAAATTTCTCCATTAGTTAGATGTATTTGTAACACAAAGCAAATTGGTAGTGGTTGCCGGATGTCAGTCATCTCAGACCGAGACAAACATTGCAGGGGTCCCTCACGCTCGCATCTTAGGCACATCCAACTTCAGCTGTTTCATCGATAACTTCCCTCCATCATAAGGTCAAAGATTAGATATTCACTGATGACTGCACATTATTCAATACCATTTGACTGCTCAGCTACTGATTAATTTGCATCATTTACAGCATTCAGGTATGAACTGATAAGATGCAAGTAACATTATGTCACACAATGACCATCTCATTCACGAGGCAATCTAACCATCTCTCCTAGATACTCAATGGTATTTATCATGGCTTAATCCCTCATTGTAAACATCCTAGGATTTAACATTAACTAGATACTGAACTGAATAAGGCACATAAATGCTGAAGTAATAGCAGCAAGTCAGATTCTGGGAATTCTGAGGTGAATAATTCATGTCCTGAATTCCTGAAGCCTATTCACAATCAACAAGGTGTGACAAAATATTCTATACTTGCCTGGAGGAATCTAGCTCCAACAACACTCAAAAAACTTAATAGCATCCTGGACAAAGCAGTGAACTCGCTTGGCAACCTTTTCACGATTTTAAACATTCACTCCTTCCACTACTGACACACAGTCAAACCAGTGCATTCAATTTTCAAGGGATGCATTGTAATAATTCAGGTTTCTTTCGAGGCACCTTCTAAATGTGAGACCTCTACCGCCTACATGGACACACAGATACATGTGAACACCACCATCTGCAATTTCCCCTCCAAGTAACACACTGTCCTTAGAACTTTATCACCATTCATGTTTTGTCTTTTCTTAATTGCTCTGTGTTTGCACTCACAATAGATAGACTGTAGTGGCTCACAAAGGTGACTGACCACTACCTCCTCAAGGGCAGTTATGAATGGGCAGCAAACACTGGTCTTGCAGGCAGCGGATAGTCTCACAAAGAATATGAAACATCATACAATTCTGCATAGAATTAGTCAGAAAATATTGTGTTGTTTACAATGTATTGCATGAATCTGTTCAATTGAATTATTTCTATTGTGTGAAAAATCCCGTCAATGTAAATTCTAAAGACCTGTTTTTGTACTGCTAAAGTTACTTGTTTATTTAAAAACTGCAAAATTCCTCATAGTGAAGCAAAGGATCACTCAGAATAGAAAAATATCTTCATTAAACAAATGCTAAAATGCAAAAAAAAAGGATAGTGGAATAAATTTTCCACATAGTTTATAATATTCATATAGAACTAACTACAAAAAAAAATGAAACTGATGTGAAATGATATTCCACAAAGAGTAAATGGTACAATCAAAGACAAACTTCCTCTGTGTTTAAAGCTAGTTTCAACTTCAATAGTCAATTCTCGTGAAATATATGACAACTGCATTACTTAGATCATATTCATATCAAAGTCTGACGCAATTTTACATTTGATTTCTTCTTAAGCCTTACTTATTTTGAATTATTTTTCTTTTTGTTGCCAGCTTTGATCTTGTAGCGGTTGGAGGAATCTCTGTCACGCTTGCCTTTGAGCGTGCTCCTTTCATCACTGAAAATCGTACACTCTGGTTACCGTGGAACAGATTTGTTGTTGTAGATAAAGTCATCATGAAGAGAGTAGAATCTAAGCCACCTGTCTGTGACCTCAGTAGCTTTGCTACTCTTAATCCAATTGTTCTTCCTTCACCCCTGACTACCTTTACAGGATCTTGTCCAGGCAGAGGACCAGCCATCCCAGAATTACAAGTAGGAGCAGCTATTTTCAGAATCTTAATGTGTTAGATTAATAACATGCTGTTGAATATTTTTGTTTATGGGGACAGTGTGTCATGTTTCAACATTACAATTTTTATTGGGTTGGAGTGGTCAAGTTTGAAAAATGAGGAAAATTATCAAAGAATATATCAGTAAAATATGGGTGCTGGAGCTCAGTCTACCCATGGCTGCACAGCCTCCAAACACTTCCTGATAGCAAATGCAAGTAGTATTTTTAATTTGCATATTAATGTAGAATTTTGAGCCATGCAAAATAAGAAATCATTGCTTTCACACGAAAGCAAGATAGTTCTTTACCTTCATCATATAATTTGAATTCATGTCAACAGATAATACTGCATTGAGTGGCAGAGTGACCCTATTTGAAAGATGCACCAAATTCAGGAACGATCGAGCTAGGCTATCTTGGCAAGCAAATAATGATCCAACTCAAAAATGGGCTAGTCAGCTATTTCAGGGCAAAATGTTTATACTCTGGGACCTCAGAGAGTAATCTGTACTGTCTTGACTCCAATCCCAGCAAAGAGGTATATGGTTCCCTGATGGATGAGTCAATTTCCAGTCACCCACTTTGCTGATTATGAGCGACATACCAACCTGTAGCAACTGAAAAACAGCACATCCTTTGAAGAATGGAAGATGCACCACCTCTTTCAATAATCTTCTTGGCTCCCATCAATTTAATAAACCACAACAGAAGTTAGAGTGGTGTAAGAAAATATCTGTTATAAATTGCAGATTTTATACAATGAATACTACTGCTGTACATTTAGAAGGTTTGTTTCTTGCCCTCCCTCCCACTTTGTCTGGGTGCAGGCCCAACATCTATTGCTGGAATGGATTTGACTTGCAAATTGGTTCACTCTTGTGATTTTTGAAGACTTTGACAGGCATACTCTAAACCAAGAGGTCCTCAACCAGTTGAGAGACTCTTGCACAGATGTAGGCTCACCCTACGAGGCCTCAGATGCTGGAGGCTATGAGGGGTGGTATAGAGGCAGGGCACCTCTGGAGCATTCTGAGAAGAAGCTGAGAGGAACCATCCTTAAGAAGAAGGGACACAAGAAGTAAAGTTGAGGTGCTTCATCCACCTCTTGCCTGGCCATGGATCCTGAGCAGCTGCAGCTAGAGCACAAGTCTGAGCACAGATTCAGCAACCTCTTCCACTCTTGAAAGAATGTGCTGCTTTTCAATTGTTACAGTTTGGTACCTCTCTCAATCAGCAAAATGGGTGCCTGGAAATTGACTCATCTATCAGGAAACTATGAACATTTTCATTGATATTGGAGTCAAGGCACCTAGGTCTTCAAGGTGGCTGCTACCCTGTTCATGGAGGCAGCAAAGGACCCGGTGACACCGCAGTAGTTCTCTCCAGTCCAGTGAGGGCAGCTGGTACACCTGCTAGTGTCCCTCTGCCTTCCTCTGCAGGTTTAGCTTGTCACTTATGGTCAAGTACAGAGGCACATCTTCTGCACAGGGCTGAGGAGGTACCAAATCTCCCCATAAGTATCAGAGACCATGGGTATTTCTTCCTTCATTAGCTCTGAACATGTACCAGTGATGTGCTCACTCTCTTGTGTTCCCAAGCTGAGTCTAGCTTGTTATCAATGGATGTGACTGTCTCTGTGCTGTGGGGGTAATCACCTTGCCAGAGCAGATTGCTATGTAGCTCACTGGGTTCCTGGACCATTCCTGTTTCCCTGTCAACCCTGAAACAATCCCAATCAGCACAACATTGTGCTCCTTAAAGTATCTTTGAGGATCTTTATGTCTGACACTCCTCTGCCAGTCTTGGTACTCTCCATATGGTAATGGACCAGTTTTCTCTGCAATGCATTAAAGAGAATGATTGAGTTTGATGGCAATGGATGCAGGAAGACTTCTTAAGTGTGTATAACATTGCCATGCGGTGTGCTATCTCCAGTAAGTGAGTAAGAAATGTAATGCCCAGGAAGGATTAGCAGTTTGACAGCAAGAGGAGGGTCTGAGCCTTTGAGTGCACATCATGGAGGCTTGCAGGCTTTGACCCTTTGTGAGTTGCCTTTGCATGACAGAGTTAGATGCCCATGTGAGCATGAGCTAACAGAGAGAAGATAATGCCACGTGCTCTTGCAGAGTGCAGAATTTGATTTCTTGTGCCATGATAGCTATGTACATTTGTAGGGTTTTTGGCATTGACTCACACTGCTATTTCAGCCCAGTCATACAGGTTTGATGGAATGGCCTCCTGCTGCCATTGCTCTGGAAGTGGACTTCCCTTCTATCCCTGACTCGATACAATAATATTTGCAATGAAAGATCATTGAGATGAGGGGTGAACTTCTGCTATTTAGGCGACCTTTCTTCAGTGTTGAGGGCGGCCAGCACATACTGAGAGACTTGCAGTAAATGAAATGATGTCCAGCTGGCCTTTCAACATAGCATCAGAATCTAAGATCCTGGAATGGCTTGCTAAGGGCAAGAACTTCCTGCTCCCTTTTCACATGTGGTTCTCCAAATCAGTCACCCAACATCCCACTTGCTTAGAAATAAAGTGAGAAGCAAGTAATCATGCAAGATAGCTAAACATGTGCAATGGTGGATGTGGTGCCATCTATGTTGCCTGCCACCATATTTTAAATCCAAAATGGAAAACATTAGCCCCAGTGTCTTCCAGGATAAAATCTGCCTTTTCAGCTACATTCATGTACTTTGATGTCAACTATATGAGTACTTTGTTGTTTTTAGTCAGCACACCAAACGTTTTTCTGGCTGGGTGAAATGATCAGTTAGTGCTAAATTAAAGAGAAGACACGTCCATTTCAAAACTGGACTGGACTAAATTCACAAGGGACATTCACAGCCAGCAAACAGGAGATGTTCATCCCATCGGTCTTGAATGAATTTGCACCCAAATTCTTGAATCCTTATCTCAGAAAATAAGTATCCTCGAATCAAATTACTGCACTGTGTTCCATTGTTGTTATAGAATCTCCACCGTTGCATGGTGTAAAACTATGCAAACTCAAAGAAATTAATGTTCTTTGGCAGGTTGTACAGGAAGAGATTGCCATCCCAGCCAGCTTTGTGAAGCTCAGTTACCTCAGCAGCCGTGCTCCTGGGTATAAATCATTATTGAGGATTATCATGACTCATGCCTTTATTCCAAACGGATTAATCAAGGTTCATCTCATGATTGCTATTGAGGGACGGCTCTTTCAGAAATGGTTTCCAGCCACACCTGACCTAGCCTACACTTACACATGGAACAAAACAGATGTTTATGGCCAGAGGGTTTCTGGTCTCACTGAAGCAGAAGGTATGCTACGTAATGTAATCCTGCTCAATGCATTGCTGTGAAGTGTGAATGAACAAAACCAATATCATTATTCAAATCATTTCTGTGACAAAATATTCACTCGAAGTCTTGAGAAACTGCTGTTTTAAGTGTGTGTGTGTGTGTGTGTGTGTGTACACGTGTGTGTGTACACACAAAGTCAAATGGATTAGTTAGTGTTGATGACAAATTAATTTACTGAATATTTAAATTGGGGTGAGAGCATTAGTTCCTACTTCAGAGTTGTTTTTGTGACACGTTTCTGGGCAGCCACTGCTTTTAAAATTCTCAGATACAGAAATAGAAGGGACATTTTTTTACCATTCTTTCTCTCTTTAATAAAGCTATGATGTCACATTTGGCACTTGGTTTGATACCCTATTTTCCAATGTTTCTCAATACAAGTCACTAAGAAACCAGAGCTGCCAACAAGTAACCTCTTACCTCCAAAGTATATATAACAACAAATAACCAAGACACAACATCCGAACTAGAAAACCATTGCTCAAAAGTTTAATGTCTTTCAAGAGAGAACTATTAATCAAGATTAATGCAACTCATAGAAAGCCCTAGTTTGGACTTCTTCACTCGATTAATGAGGTGATCATATTTGGGAGAATAGTTAAAATATTGCAATTGACTTCAACCTGTCAAGGCTTAACTAATAGCAGAAAATACTCAGGCCCTGATTTTTATTTTGGGAATGGGTGCACAGTGGCAGGAGAAATCCTGACTCTGCAAACACAACCTTTGGAAATTGCTGCTGACTGGATCAGGGGTTGGGGTGGGGATGTATGGTCTGGCTTAGAATTTTGGTCAAGCAATCAGGGAAGACCTGACTGGACTGCCAGTTCCTGATGAAGGATGGGCAGAGAACATGCTCTGGGGGTCCAGGACTGGACAAAAATTGAAATAAAGGAATAACACATTTCTCCAGCCATCACCCTGACAGCTTCCTCACCCCCACACAGTCCTCATGCCTCACCAATGCCAACCTTATATTTCTCTAGCCTTTCTCATGGCCAATCATTGTCCCTATGATAATTTAGTCCCTACTTCCATCAACCCTCTTACCCCTTCAGCTACCATGCCACTTGCCTAGTTTTCACAAGATCCATGAACATGGGAGAAAAAATAGTTACATTACTAAAAGTTTTTTTAATTGCAGACTACACTGTATTTAAAAAAAAATTCTCATTCGTAGAAATTACTGGAGAAACTCAGCAGTCTGGCACCATCTGTGAGGAGGAAATTGAGTTAATGTTTTGGATCCTTCTACAGAACAAGCCCTTCTTCAAAATCCATGATTGTTTGTTTTACTGTCATTCATAAATAAACATGTTGGCACTCTTTGGCAAGTTGAACTGCTCAGAGCTCACACATCTTTTCTGCACAATCATCTCCATAGTTAATGATCCCAAAGGGAAACTGACCACCCTTCCCTACCCCATTAACTCCCTCAATGATCCCTGACTCCCACCACCAAGACATCCTGGTACCATTTCCAAAAGGGCACCCCTGCTCTCCAAAGGGGTATCCTCGCTAACTAAACGAAACATGACAAACAGATCTACGCTTGTGTGGTCTAACCTCCACACTCCAGATTACAGACACTACTAACTTGAAGGACAGATTTCAGTGGATCTGATAATTTAAACACCAGCTACCTCTGCAACACATGCTTTGGTAAACTATGGACAATCCCACTTCCACCAAAATGAGATGGTGCTTTCTTTTGATGGGAGAGGATTGAGGGTTATACAAGGGTTCCCAATGTCTTCTGCCATTTTCACACTGTTTTCCTTTGCTGTGAAATCTATGTCCGTTATTTCGTGATCCCACTGGGAGTATGTGTTTCTTACAATTGGCAAAAATGATATGAGTTCACCTGTCACTCACTCCATCATCATCAGTTGATTTTCATTTCATTGCCTCACTGGACAAGGTATTGAAGAACAACCAATGCTTGTGGAGCAGCATCCTAAGAAGAATCAATGCCCTGAGAAAAAGAAATTCTTCAATACATTGCTGTGAATTGTGATTAAACAAAACCGTGCTTATTATTTCAAATCACTTCTGTGACAAAATATTCACTGGAAGTCTTTGGAAACTGGTGTTTTAAGTGTGTGTTTGCATGTGTGTATGCTTTTGTACAGCGTTTTGTAGAGGAATAAGACAGAGTGTAATTTTCTGGGTCTGTAGATTGTGAAGGAGCAAAAATGGCCTTTAATAGAGTGATATGTGCTTCTTGTCAGATGTGGGAGTTTAAAGAGAGTTTAAGGGTTACTGCGGATTATATCTGCAATAAATGCTGTTGGTTGCGAATCTTGTCACATCGAATGGATTGGTTGGAGAGACAGTTAGAAGCAATGAGGAATTCGCAACAACAACAATATGTGATGGATGGCAGTTATAGGAAGGGGGAAAGTATCAGATACAGTCACATAGATGGGTTAACTCCAGGAAAGGTAAGAGAGGTAGGCAGCTAGTTCAGATGTGTTCTGTGGCTATCCCCATTTCAAACAAGTATGTTGTTTTGGAAAATGTAGGAGGTGATGGGGAAGGTAGCACGAACAGCCAAATTTCTGGCATTGAGACTGGCTCTAATGCAATGAGGAGTATCTCAGGTCCCAAGAGACCAATTGTGTTATGGGGGCTGTCTTGTCCAAAGTATAGACAGATGTTTCTGTGGCCAGCAGTGAAAAATCAGAATGGTGTGTTGTATCGCTGGTACCAGGATCAAGGATGTCTGAGAACATTCTGTACCCTCTGAATGGGGAGAGGGGCCAGCAAGAGGTCATTGTCCACATTGGAATCAACGACATAGGAAGGGAAAAGGTTGAGATTTTATAGGGACATTACAGAGAGTTAGGCAGGAATTTAAAAAGGAGATCCTCGAGAGTAATAATATCTGGATTACTCCCCGTGCTACGAGCAAGTGAGGGCAAGAATAGGAGGATAGAGAAGATGAATGTATGGCTGAAGAGCTGGTGTATGGGAGATGGATTCACATGTTTGAATTATTGGAATCTCTTTTGGGGTAGGAGTAACCTGCACAAGGAGGACAGATTGCACCTAAATTGGAAGGGGCCTAATATACTGGCAGGGAAATGTGGCAGAGCTGCTCGGAAGGATTTAAACTAGTAAAGTGGGGGATGGGACCCAGGGAGATAGTGAGGAAAGAGATCAGTCTGAGACTGGTACAATTGAGAACAGAAGCAAGTCAAACAGTCAGGACAGGCAGGGACAAGGTAGGACAAATAAATTAAACTCCATTTATTTCAATGCAAGGGGCCTAACAGGGAAGTCAGATGAACTCAGGGTATGGTTAGGAACATGGGACTGGGATATCATAGCAATTACAGAAACATGGCTCAGGGATGGGCAGGACTGGCAGCTTAATGTTCCAGGATACAAATGCTACAGGAAGGACAGAAAGGGAG
>NC_057724.1:51057986-51061552 GCF_004010195.1 Chiloscyllium plagiosum
GCTTTCTTTTATTGGTCAGAGTATTGAGTACAGAAATTGGGAGGTCATGTTGTGGCTGTACAGGACATTGGTTAGGCCACTGTTAGAATATTGTGTGCAATTCTGGTCTCCTTCCTAATGGAAAGATGTTGTGAAACTTGAAATGGTTCAGAAAAAATTTACAAGGATGTTGCCAGGGTTGGAGGATTTGAGCTATAGGGAGAGGATGAACAGGCTGGGGCTGTTTTTCCTGGAGCGTCGGAGGTTGAGGGGTGATCTTATAGAGGTTTACAATACCATGAGGGGCATGGATAGGATAAATAGACAAAGTATTTTCCCTGGGGTCAGTGACTCCAGAACTAGAGGGCATAGGTTTAGGGTGAGAGGGGAAAGATATAAAAGAGTCCTACAGGGCAACTTTTTCACACAGTGGGTGGTGCGTGTATGGAATGAGCTGCCAGAGGAAGTAGTGGAGGCTGGTACAATTGTAACATTTAAAAGGCATTTGGATGGGTATATGAATAGGAAGGCTGTGAAAGGATATGGGCCAGGTGCTGGTAGGTGGGACTAGATTGGATTGGAATATCTGGTCGGCATGCAGGAGTTGGACCGAAGGGTCTGTTTCCATGCTGTACATCTCTGACTCTATGACTCTATGAAGTGTGATCAGTTCGTGTTGATGACAAAATATTCACAAATATTCAAATTGGGATGAGGTTATTAATTCCTATTTCAGAGTTGCCCTTTTGGACATTTCTTAAAATAAACGTGTATTATCAAATCTCTTCAGACACTTCAAGTGCTCAAGGCTATGGTTTTTGGGTTATCTGATGTATCTGATCTCCCAGGGTATCTTTTTTTTATTTTATAAAATCTTTTGGCATTCTGATTTTTTTGAAGTCACATTTTTGATACTTTTATCCACCAATCATCCCAAAAAATACATGATGTCATCACTTACAGTATTAAACACATCAAATGATATGCAAACAAACCTGTCCTCCTTGTATTTGTTTAATAAAGTATGTGCATGTGCAGGAGTATGAATGAATGATCCTCACCTTAAAAACAAATGGATTTTCCAAACTAGAATTAATTTGTTAATGCCAGTCCTTGAATCTATGATCTCAGCAGGAAATGGTTTCAATGTTCTTTTGTAATTGTTTCTCAGTTTCAGTGGGATATGAATATGAAACCTGTCCAGATTTGCTACTGTGGGAGAAAAGGACAGCAATTCTACAGGGATTTGAAAAGGATGCCTCCAATTTAGGCGGCTGGTCTTTGGACAACCATCATGTTTTGAACATACAAAGTGGTAAGGATCTCCAATGTAACACAAGTGCTTGCTTCACTTTATTTCATCAGAATCTTCTTTGCCAATTTCTCAGCATTATTAAAAACAGTAGTATATTTTAATTCACCCCGAAGACCTGGGTTCAAATACAACCTATATCAATGAAATGATGGTGTCCGCCCAAACTTTAATAGTGTGCTTCAGCAGCCTCAAACCAATTCCTAATAGTTAAGGATCAAATTCACAAAGCTAACTCTTTATTTGACAGAAGCTATCAGTTGCACTCAGACAAACCACAGGAGTTCTGATGGAGAAAATGAATTTAAGGGAGTTCTTCTGGGTTGGTGCTGATTTCTGTTGTTTGTGGAATGAGTTTTACTCTGCATTTAGAATTTTTGCACCTACCTTGTCATGATTAGTGTTCACATTGAGGTCAAAAGATTCTGCTCCACAGTAAACACTTAGTGTTCACTGCTTAATAAAAGAGGGCCTAATCTTCTAATATGTCGAGCATCAGTTTGCACTCTTTACAAGCTGGAAGTGTAATCCAAATGTTGATTTACACAATAAAAGGTTTCAGAAATTATTATATAAAACAGATATTGGGCATTTGGTTATGTAAATAAAGGATTTAATAATATCCTGTTGGAGGTCCACTGTTCAAAGTTAGTTTGCCCTCAAGAGAGATAACCCACAGAGCATCATGGGCTATAAAGGACTTTGAATCGAGAGTGCAGTGCTGGAAAAACACAGCACGAATTCCTGATGAAGGGCTTTTGCCCAAATGTCGATTCTCCTGCTCCTCGGATGCTGCCTGACCTGCTGTGTTTTTCCAGCATCACACTCTTGACTCTAATCTCCAGCATCTGCAGTCCTCACTTTTGCCCATAAAGGACTTTGAGACATCATGAGGTTGTGAAAAGTTCAAACCTGCCTTTCTATCTTGCTTCTTCAAAATTAAATTAAGCAGTGTTCCTGGAACCCTCATTCCCACTCTATAGCAGTACAGATATTGACCCAGCTTGTCAAAGTTGTTACTCAATCTTAATCAACCATCTACTTCCAACATCGTTCTGTCAACCCATTATCTTTTGGGAGAAAACCTTCTTTAATATGTCACTTCTACATTTTCATTTGTTTTCCCTTTGTTTACATTTATTCTCCACATTAAATGGCTTGCTGACTTTGAGTGTATTTTTCTGTTAATTATCTTAAGATTTTATTTTAATGTACTAATTCTGGAGAGTTTAGCTTTCGTAAGGATTTACCTTCACATAAGGTTACTTCTTTATTAAGGAACCAAATCACCTGTGAGTCAGCTACAATGATAGCAAACATCTAAAACGGTTTATTCGAATCAGAAATAGTCAATATGGTTTTGACTAATTTGAATGATTTATCTGTCGAAATCCTCATGTTTGTAGAAAAGAGAATGCAGTGAATATTCTTCACATTTTCAAAAGGTAATTGCTAAGGTCATGTTTTAAGGTTCTCTGATAATTATGTGCACAATGATTTGAAATTCTAAGTTTTGGTGTTTTTAAAAGCAAAAAAAAAGTTGTCCTACAAGGTTGAAACTAAAAGTGAACTGATGCAAAGTGCACAACATGCTAATCCAGAAAATGATTAAATGGCAATCTGTTAGCTCATTTACCAGAAAAAAAACATCATTCCCATTTTATCAGAAAATCCCTTGATGTCTCTCCAGGAAGAGAGAGATTAGAAATCAAAAGAAGCTTCAAGGGCTGCACAGGCAGTGAAGGATCCAAAGGCTGGCTGAGTAATAGAAATTAGACTTTTAGCAGGCATGATGCTACCTTGGTAGTATAGGTATATCATACAGTGTAGAGAAATTATTTGTTTAAATTAACTAAAATGACCTTCTGATGTGTAATCATTTATTCATTATTTTTGTACCTATGAAAGGATATAATTTACTAATTCAACTAAGGAAGTCTGATCATAACTGTTATAGAGTCATAGAGACAGCATGGAAACAGACCCTTCGGTCCAACCCATCCATG
Source organism: Chiloscyllium plagiosum (assembly GCF_004010195.1). Classification (NCBI taxonomy): domain Eukaryota; kingdom Metazoa; phylum Chordata; class Chondrichthyes; order Orectolobiformes; family Hemiscylliidae; genus Chiloscyllium; species Chiloscyllium plagiosum. The sequence goes on from NC_057724.1 coordinate 51,061,284, forward strand.
CCGACCAGATATCCCAACCCAATCTAATCCCACCTGCCAGCACCTGGCCCATATCCCACCAAACCCTTCTTTTTCATATACCCATCCAAATGCCTCTTAAATGTTGCAATTGTACCAGCCTCCACCACATCCTCTGGCAGCTCATTCCATACACGTACCACCCTCTGCTTGAAAAAGTTGCCCCTTAGGTCTCTTTTATATCTTTCCCCTCTCACCCTAAACCTATGCCCTCTAGTTCTGGACTCCCCCACCCCAGAGAAAAGACTTTG